>NW_012267443.1:1481925-1621169 GCF_000151885.1 Dipodomys ordii
ATAAACAGAAAAAGCCAGAAGTGGCACTGTGGCTCAAGTGGTAGAGCACTAGCCTTGAGCTGAAGAGCTGAGGGACAGCGCCCAGGCCCAGAGTTGAGGCCCCATGACCTACAAAAAAAAAAGGAGGGCTCCAAAAAAATCTTCTGGATTCATGTGCCTTTACTTTTATCTGGTCTCTCCAAACTCTCCTCAGTGGGACAAAATAAACATGTATGTCTAGTGCATTCTCCATGCGGATGCCATTAAATGAAGCAATACCTCTTGCTCTTGACCAACAATCTTTCCTAAAGAATAACAGGAGATCAACTACCTTGTTGAGGTACATTTCAAAAGGCACTTCTTTCATCCTAAATTGAGCATCTACTGTGTATCGGTCAAAGGTAAACAAAACACATAGGCCCCGATTAATATTCTAAAATCTAATTGCTTCCCCAAATGTCAACTAACAGTAAATGCAAAGGGAAATAATAAAACACAACATTGACAAGTGTCAGGGAAGTAGGACATGGTAGCTTAGTTGGTCAGGAAGTGCTCCTGTGTGGAGATGCTTTCTACAGACATCTGAATAAGGAGGGAAAGTAACACAAAAACAACTGCAGAAACAGTTCCAGGAAGAGGGAACAGCAGGTTCCATGATACAGGCATTCAGGGCATTCCACATAGAAACTGTGTCGTGCAAGTTTAAATCTCACGTTTGACTCCAAATACTGGCTAACTGTTCCTAAAAACACTTTTGCAAACCTATAAAGCCAAGGTAGGGTTTGTGTCAGTGGCTTGGTAAACATGCAGACTCACTTTGTGGTGAACGGAAAAACTTGCTTTGTTTAAAAGCATCATTTTGACTGTAAAACATTACAAAATCAGACTGGAACAACAAAATGAGTCCTTCTACTTAAATCAGGGTGGGAAAATCTTGCTGTGCCGTCAGTTAAAAAGAAGATGCCCATGTAAAGCGGTGAGGTTAAAGGTGACTTGCATATTTTTTGTTTGCTTATATCCTGAATCATTTACATTTCCACTAAGAATTTTGATTAGGTGGAAAATGTCCAAAGCATTTTTATTTTTACTATTAAAATTAAGCTATTAAACAATACTGTGTGTAGTGAGTTTTTTTATATAAAACATATATTCTGTCACTGAGTCTACCTTTGTATCCATTTTTTTCATCTGTGTCTCTGTAGTAGCATTTGTATGTTAATAATGGTTATATTAGAGTGGTTGGATTTTTGACTTTTTACAAACTATTTTCTGTATTACACCTTGTTTTTTTGGAGGTGGCAGTTATTTGGGTTTGATTTCAAGGTTTCACATTTGCTAGGAAAGCCCTCTGATACTTAAACCATATGCCTATCCCCTTTTGCTTTTAGTTATTTTTCAGATAGGGTCTCATGCTTTTTCCCAGATAGGCCTTGGACAGCAATCCTCTTACTTCCACCTCCTGTGTAGCTGGGATTACAAGTATGTGACATCATACCCAGCATCTTTTAAATTTTATTTTATTTGAAAAAATTACCGGTAGAGACAAGATGTGAAGCACACACTTTTGACTGGTTTTCACATTAAGAAAAATGAAATTATATTGAAGTAAGGAGATCAGGTCTGGCCTGTGCCATATTGGCCACATGGTGGATAGTAGGGTCTAGCATCTTGACTTCATGCTGGAGGAAGAAAATGCCCCTGCCTCCCAGGTGATGGGCATGCTGAGATGCCTGGAGGCAGGTGCCGGAACTTGGCTGATAGGTTACTGACACTGTCAGTGCCCCGGACTGGGAATTTCCTGTGGACCTGCCTCCTGCGCTGACCCTATTTAGGCCCAGACCAGCACCAGAGGCCATGGCACGTGTGTCTCAATGATCGTGTCCTGTGTCCTGTTTCCTGGCTCATCTCCAGACATCATGGCATTCCAAGTCAGCTCAGCTCTTCATCGGAGCTGAATTGGTTCATTGGTATTGTTTTTGTTCTTTCTTTACTCTCTGGCCTATTTCTTAACCTTGTTACATGTATTTGGGGGCTGCAAGCCTTTGTCACAACTCGCTGTCTGCCATCTGCCAACTGTAATAAAGACTCCAATATTCCATCTTCCAAACTGTGGCTTCTGGGATAATTCACCTTACAACAATATAAAATGCCAGGCTTGAAATTTACTTTCTTTCAGAATGTCTCTTCTTGTCAGCTAATAAAATATTTTGGGATTGAACCATGCAAAAATTTCCCGAATCTTTTTCCAAGAATCTGCACAAATTGCTCTCTAGTAACATTGGCCATAAAGTGCATTCACATAGATGCAAAATTTACTCTCACAAAACTCGATGGAATAGGTAGTTCTGCTATTTCAATATCCTCTTTCAATATCCTCATTGATGAGGTGATGAAATTGAGGCCCAGTGAGGTTAGGCAAGCTGTTCACAATCTCATAGCTAGTTGTGAGTGGAGGTGGAATAGTATTCTCAATATGAAGAAAACAGTGCAACTACCTATTGCACAGGGTGACACCTTATGATATACTCTTTTGGAAGAGAACATCATCTTTGGGGATTCTTGTGGAATCTTCCTTAGACATTCAAAGAATGAAGATAAAAATAGAATAACATGGGTCTTTGCTTGTCTAACATTTCATATTTTCCAAAGCAAAGAAAACATTATAATCTATGTCTTTAAACTCCTGCCCTTACTGAACTCTTTTTTTTGCCCTACCTTTCTTCCTTTCTTCCTTCTATTTTTCCACTAAATGCTCATTGAAAGTCCACTGTGCACCATGCACCATTCTAGGTACTTATTATCCAGCAGTAAATGAAACAGACATGACTGCCAACTGCTTGAAACCAATAGACTTGCAAACTAAGGTCATTTGTAAACAAAAGCTCCCAAGTGTGATAAGTATTAAGTGCTTATGCAGTGACCTTGCACAAATTAAGAGATAAATGTTTGATCAATACATCAATGTTTGAGTGAATGGTCAAGTAGATGAATTCACTGGTCTTCAAGATTATTACTCTGAGATTCTTAGCATTGCAGAGTAATCACAGTTTTCCTCCGATTCTCATTCTCTATCCTTATATTGCAGTGGGTGAAAAAATGTTGAGGAAGAATTAGGCTCAATCTGTCAGTCAAAAAAAAAAAACTTCATAAAGAAAATCAATTAAGTAGCTCAGAATCATTTCTGTACTTTCATGAAAAAAAAGAAAGAAAGCAGCTGCCTGATGATATTTTTAATTAAATTCAGAAGCTATTACCTACAAGAACCTTTAATTTATTCTTACCCAGTCAATCGAAAACAATTTAAGCAAAGCAGAATCTGTTTTCTTCTAAGTTGCAACTGAGCCGAGAGCTGTCATGCCAATTTTCACCCAGTGTGAATATCAGCAGCTGAATGATAAACACCAGTGAAAGAAACCCTTCTCTAGAATGCCAGCAGGACTACTTTAGCCAAGCTTATGCTATTCAGCAACAATCTAAGAAAACCAATGTTCTGTTACTAATTACCCATCTAAAAGGCTAGAGAAGAAATTATAGGAAAGCATAATTCCTCATTCCCCTGTCCAGAATACACTCTCACCCAAGAAGTTTCAGAGAAGCCCCATTCTCATTCAAGCAGAGAAAGATTGCCTCTCTAAAGGAGAGAATATAGAATCTGAAGTAGTAGAGCAAAAACCTGAAAATGGCAACCTGGCTTCAACTGGCTCATCCATTCAATTATTCATCATAGGTTAACCAGACAGAAAAACATTCAGTCTAATTGTTAGGATCAGATGGAAAACAAGTGAACAGGAAGCAAAGGGATCAAAGGTAATGGTGCCCCAAAGAATGTCCCCAAAGTGATTTTGACATTTTATTTGCAAGCTGGTTAAGAGAAGCCTTTCAGAATAATCTTCCAGCGTAAGATTTTATGTATTATCAGTGTTCTCTCTCCCCCTTGTAAATTGGGCCTAACCATTGTCCATCATATTGGTTAGTATAAATAACCAAGAACTAGACATTTTTCAACCACCTCACAATTGATGAGTCTGTGACTAGGAAGGGAAGAGATAGTAATAAGACATCTCAATACATGGCTGAAAGGAGCCAAGAAATTATAAGGAGAAATATGTACTATTTCCTTTGTAGGAAAGTAGACAAGGAAAGATTCCTTAGAAAGGCTAAATAAAAGCAACATTTTGAAGAAATAGTTTTCAAAATTCAAAACTTCCAGTCATCATAAGATACCATTTATACTGTTTCTTTTCAGAACATACAATCCTTTCACCTTTTACAAGATACCATTCATGTAATGAAAAAGCAAATGAGAGATAGGAGAAAGTACATACATACATATAAATATACATAAATGTTTGCATGGTTCACCTTAGCAATATTTGACATTGTGATTGCACGAAAGCAATATACATTCAATAGAAACTATACTTCACATTTTGGTACATAAATGCCAGGCAGCAATAGGCAGCCACATAATCATGGGGAAAAGAACTGATACCTTATAACACACCCTGTTGCTAAGCTATGACATTAGTTAGATCAGGTAATTAAAATCATTTTCAACATAATATTTTCAACTTATGACTGGTTTATCAGGGCATAATCACTAAAAGGATCATGTTATATTATTTGTAAATAATAATAAAGGTGAGTTGGACACTGTAAAGTTGACTTTTTAAACTCTTATTTTTCCCATTATGTAGCCTGAATGTTTGCTTATTACTGGTGTATATGTATCATTCATTAAATTGGTTCACAAACTCTGATATTAGAAAGCTAGGCAGACATGGACCTGGTGTTAATAATCATAGCCCCAAATATTCACTGACATAATTTTAGCATTTTTTCAGAGATCATTTTCACAGAGTATTCTTGAAAGATACTCTGTAAAAAGGAAGTGCCTGTGGTCCAGTAGACTGTAAAAAGACTGAATGAACATTAGAAATATCACCCTAAACATAGTTCTGAAAGGCCTACAGTAAATAAAAATTAATTTTTGACATCTCGACTTATTTGAGCAAGGTATACCTAATAGAATACAAACTGGGAAATGTTAAATTAATTGATACATGTAACCCTGGAGAGTAGTTCCTATCTCAACTGTACTTAATATATATGTGTTTCAAGTCTCATAAAGAGTGATCTAACACACAACATTTCCCACCTTTTTTCAGTTGCATCTTGCAAAATTGATGTTTGATTGCAGTTTCTTCCAGAAAACAGTACTTAAGCATCGTCTAAAGAGTTTGGACCTTGACCTCCAACAACTTTGACCCAATGGCAAAAATAAATTTCAGTTTTTCAGATCACAGAAGATAGTTTTTTGTTTGTTTGTTTGTTTGTTTTGTGTCCATATCTGTGCATGTCAGGGCTTGAACTCAGGACCTCATGATCTAAGTTGGCTTTTTTAACTCATGGCTGTCACACTGCTATTTGAACCATAGCTCCATTCAACTAGGTTTTTGTTTTTGTTGGCTTGGTTTTGAGGATAGGTAATATGATATAATTTGAATTCACTAAGACCTGGACAGGCAAAATTGATGATTTTTTAAAATAAAACTTTGTTGGGTTTGAAAAATCAGTAAGTGTTTTGTGGAAAAGAAAACCAGACATTGAAATTTTAACTCATAGTACATTCAACCCAAAATATAATGTTGTTACAACAAAAGTCAGTTCAAACTTTGTCTACATGATTGAAAGAACAGTGTCAAGATTATTAAGAAGTAGACATTATTATTGTAAATGAAAGGTCAAAGGGCTGAGAATAATATCCAAAGACAAGGGAAGGTACAATCCAAGGAATACATAAGAATATTAAACTCCAAATACATTTGGAAATAGCATGCGAGTTAATCATCTTGACAATCACCCTTCTAGGCCTACTTTTCAAAGTCTGAAGTTGTTCCTAAGTCTATCTTAACTAAAAGTAGCAGAAGGATCAGCTCTGGTCAATAGGGAGTTTGGGCCCAGGGGAGTCTGAAGCCCAGCAGAAGCCATCTAGGCCTTGCACCCTTCCAGCCCCTGACGAGAGATATCTGAAGGGAGGAAAGGGACATGTATCAGTACAGGCAGAATTATACTACCGGAATGAGTGTGTGTGAGAGAGAGGCGGGGGGTGGGGGGGGCAAGAAGAGAAAAGAGAGATCCTAGTATCTTTCATGAGAAGTAAACACTTGCTCTTCCCAGATAAAAGGCAATGGTGGGTATACACCAAAAGGATAACGGTGTTACAGGATGCCTAGCAATGAGACAGACCAAACTCCTAGTTATTAGATGGAGGACTAAAGGAGGTAATATTTCTCAGTTATTTCATCACTGTGACAAGTATCTGAGAAAACAACATAATGGAGGAGAGATTTCTTTTAGCTCAAGTTTCAATGGGTTCAGTCCATGCTATTTGACACCATGTATTTAGGCAGAACATCATGGCAGCAGAAACCTCAGAGTCAGAGAGTACCACAGGGATAGGACCCAGATAGAAGCTTCAAACACAAATCTCCAGGGCCTGCTTCCTCCACGAAGGCCTTATCTCCCAAAGTGTCCACCAATAAGCAAAATAGTACCACAACCACAAGTTAAAAATCAAGGGTTCATTACATAAACCTGTGGGAAATACTTCATAGTCAAACCTTAACGAAAGGGTTAGGTTTATTTTTTAATTCTTCAAGACTCCAAAACTAGAAAAAAATGAAGCAGATGGAGTGAAATCAATGTCTTTAATGTAAAGAACAATCTTTACATGACCAGAAGGAAATAGGTCTTGTACCAAATAGAGTTCTATGTCACCTGAAGTAGCCCAGCAACACTGAGGTGGTGGCTGGTCTGAGATGCTGTAAGGCTGTTTCTGTTGGAAGGAGTCAAAGATTCTTCCTCAATGTGAGAGAGGCAACTACCATTCCAACTCATTCAGTGAGTCAATAATAGGCAGACAAGGAGACTAGTCGACCTAAGGATGCATGTTAGAGGTTATCGATAACCACACTTGATTTTCTTTATTGATATGAAACTGAGACACAAAAATGAAGTGATTCCCCCCTGCCCTGCCCTCCAAGGGCTGGTAGCTGGATGAATAGCAAAAGAAATATAGAACTCAGGATCTTTATACCCTCAGCTGTTACACGATACTGTTTCCTTCTAAGGAACACATTCACTTCATGATAGAAATAGAAACTTTAATAAAAATCTTCAAATCTACCCATCATTTATAGAATGAACATCAGATCAGGAAATTGTGGTCGTAGACTGAGTAAGGATGTTGAAGTAAGATGAAAAATCTATTCAAACCTAAATGAATTTCGCACTCTGGTGTGACCTCTAATTTACCATCATGTCCTTGACTTTTTGGATAATTGAAATTGGGGTGTTAAAAGAAAAGCAATGCTTTGCCCACCAGGAAGACCTCAGGAAAATGTCACTGTGAAGGCAAATTATTTTTCATTTGCTTAGCAAACTTTTTGACTGATGAAAAATCAATACTTCACCAATTCTTCTCAAAGGTGTTGTTTGTCTGATATGTCTCTTATGCCATCAGGATCCAACAGTTTAAACATACCTTAATGAGAAAAATAGCCTATGGCTGGTGTGGAATTGCCTTAAATGGATTTGTAGCTGATAAGATGTTTGGTTGAAATGTTTCTTAAAGGACAAATCCATTATTTGTTGCCACTTTTTCCAAGGTTCATAGAGAAATTAGCTTAATTCTTTCTTTGGTTGCCAGGACATAGAAAATCTGTTCTTGGGAAAGAAAGGCACACCCTTATTGTTAACTAGTTTTGAGCAATTCTTTCATAAATCAGAATATTGAGATGGGTAGATTAAGGCATCAGCTACCCTATTATGAAGGACAGAGTTGATTATATTAGTTTTCTCCCCCTCAATGCAGAGGCAGATGAAAAATAGAAGAATTTTCTGAGAAGTTGTGTCAAAATATGTGGATATAAAAACTGCAGTCGTTTGAAGATGTTGTTAATTTATCTAATACTGTGACCTCCTACTTTTTTTCAAATTGTAATGAGTAGATTCTTTGATTACATCCTAAAATATAACATCCATCATCCCCAGAGAAGTATTATCACAACTCAGAAACACTTTACTTATTTAAAAGATAATCAAACTGGGCACTGGGGGCTCATGTAATCCTAGCTACTCAGGAAATGCTCACATTTCATTAATTCTGGAAACATCCTAGCAGGATGTTGTTTGAAGGTACTTTTGAAAATAATAGCATGGCAGTTTTCCCAAAGGTCTCAATGTCCTGTGGAATTAGTGGATCCTATTTTTTATAAAACAACAAAGCAAGTAGTTTCTTGCAGGGCTCAAAACAGCAAGCCTTTGTTCCTAGAATATAGAGCAGTAATCTTCAACATGAACAAGACAGATGTGAGGATTTTTTTTGGGGGGGGGGCGACACTGGGATTTCAATTCAGGACATCATGCTCACTAGGATTGCTTGCTCAACTGGTACTCTTCTATTTGACCCACAACTCTAGCCTGGCTTTTTGCTAACTATTTTGAGGATGGATTCTCATGTACTTTCCTTCCTGGGCTAGGTTTGAAATTCCATCCCAAGAATATCAGCTTCTTGAGTAGCTAGGATTATAGATGTGACCCACTAGCACCAGACTTAGAACAAAATTTTAATTAAAAAAATTTAGTTACCAGAAGTATGACTTTTTTCCTCGATTCAGTTTTAATACCATTTGTTAACCATTAAATGGATCCATCACCCACTAATTGATTTCAACACACTGTCTAAAAACTATGTTCTACCACATGGAGAAATTCTCTCTTAATCTGACGTCATTTCCAGCCATGTTTAAGGGCTGGATATGGCTCAGGGGGTACTTGAGTATTTCCTAACAGGCACAAGGTCCTGGGTTCTATCTTCAGTACTAAGAAACAATAAAAATGAAAGATAAACAAATCAGATAGATAAACAAATCTGTACATTCTTTTATCAAAAAGAAACTCTTTTTAAAAAGAATCTCTCTCTGAGTACTGGTTTTAGTATTTACCTAATGTAAATTTGCCGGTAACTAGACTGTGTTTTAGACTGCTATGCTCAGTGCAGGGTGACCTGTAAAGCACTGTATGTACCCTCTGTGTTTCCATTTGAACAGCAGAATTTCTAAAGGCCAGGACGCCTGAGCCAGCTTAGTCTCATGGCTTGAGCACAGCTGGGATCAGGCATGGGCTATTATAAGATCGCCTCTAGTCTGTGTGACCTTTCCCCTTGAGAGCTTTATTTCCATGAACCTAGATGCCTGAGAGCTGAGCCACGGAAAGTTATTGCTGCTACACAAAGATGACCCTTCACCTACTAAACTTCCCCTGTTGACTGCTCTGCCAGGCATCTAGCCCAGGCTGTGGGTGTGGGACTAGTAACCTCTCACCCACTTAATGTGACTTGAGAGAGGACAGGAATCTGCTTTGCTTCTGCAAGATTGGCTGTTTCTTTCCACAAAACAATACTGATTAACACTGTGGGTCAGAGTAACTTTATTTTTACTTCTAAACAAGAAATGAAACAAATGAATTACTAGCAAGGCAATCCCTGGTTCTAAGACAAAGTGTATTTTAAGGAGTCTGAGCATTAAAAGAAGAGGTAGAAGAGACAGATAGTGTGAAAGGGATGGGAAATCATTTGTTTTTAAAACGTATTGTTATTATAAAGTTGATGTACAGAGGGGTAACAGTTGCATAAATTTCTTTTAAGACAGTGTCACTCCTTCCCTCGTTCTCTCCCAGTTTTCCCCTCCTGCCCTCACCTACAAGTTGTATAGTTCCCTGTCAACATAGTGTCTAGTGGGGAGAAAAAAAATTAAAAAGGGAGCCCCAAAGCCTTTCCTATCTGAACTTAATCTTTGGACTTCACACTGGCTGTTGAAACTTGGCCACGCCCCTTTTGTCACTGAAACATACATGTGTTGTCCAAACTTATCAGGTCAGATCCTCAAGTTTATGTTCAAACCACAAGCTCTAAAGGGGAAAAGGGCCAGGCATCAGTGTGGATATTGTTTAAATTAAAGACAGTTTATTTTCTCTGGTGGAGCCCAGTCAATGTCCTGTATGTGAAAGGATGTCATATGAAATCAGTGTCATTCTGGAAGCAAACCATAGAATATCAGCATCTGTTTGGTTTGTTTGAAGTTCAGTTTCATACTGTTGCCTGGTTTCAGCCAAGAGTGCAAACAGACATTCTTGGTTCTAAAGTGTCAGAAAGATTAATGTTTAAAAAATAAAAGTTAGAAATGGCAAGCCCTAGGAGAGTGTGGCAAATGATGAAGACTTCTATTTAAACTGAGATTTAGAAAACCTATGGTTTGTACTAGCTATATGACTTGGGTGACAGCTCCTCTGCCTCCATTTTATCCTATCTATTCACCACTCTAAGCTTTGCTATTGACAGTCTCAGAGGGAGAAGCAGGAGTGCTGCTGTAGGTCATAGCACCCTACTTGTGGTCTACTTGGACCCCCAGCCCAAAAAGGAGCTGTATCTCCTAAACCTAATTCACTGATTCTGTGACATCTAAACAGATGTGCTGAGAAGTATCACCAGGCCAGGCTAGACCTGACAGGAAAGAATGTGATTATTTATTATTAGTCTGGCTGCCACATTTGAATATAGAGGCCTAACTGCTTTTACCTACCTTGCTTAATTTACTATTTTCAAACAAAAACCATTTTTGCGTCACACTGGCTGTCTTTCCTTCTATTGCCAAACCTGTAGATAAATATTCAGGGAAATGATCATTCAGTGCTATGTAGATATATAGGGTTTTTCTTTTCTTAATCCTGCCCTGTAGTAAGCAAAGGAATCACAAGACTTCCTCTTGTGAAAATGTCTTCCAGATGACATAATACCTGATTGTGGGTTTTTTTTTATTATATAGATTATCAGACATGTTATCCAAGATGCCAACAGGGCTAAAGCAAGACTGGGCCAGGTCAAAATCTGGACCTTTCCAAGCAAGAGAATTCTACTTGAATTGACAGGGAGGCAAGTAGAGCCAAGTTTCAGCCAGTCACAGCGCAAGATCTGTCCCAGAAGACACTGCACAGGAGTGATAAGTAGGAGAAAAGGATGATTGTTGCAGGCTCCTCTTAGTCTGAGTCTTTAAGCTTCTTGGCATGCCCAAGGGGTTGGAAGAGAAGGCAGGAACATTTCCCTATCCTCATTTGCCTTCCAAGTCAATCAAATGGCTAGATTTAGATGTGTATTGTTTTGGGTTTCAGAATTGAGGTTTGAACTCAGAGCCTCATACTTGTGAAGCTGGTGCTCTACACTTGAGCCACACTTCCAACTCTGTTTTTACTTGGTTATTTTGGAGATGGAGTTTAGTGAGCTTTTCTGCCCTGACTGGCCTTTAACTATAATTTTCCAGATCTCAACTTTTTGAATATTAGGATTACAGGCATGAGTCACTGTCACCCAAAGTCAAATGCTTGGTTTGAGCATGCATTTACCAAACTTGTCTTTCTTTCCTTTTGTTACACATTTCCATTTTAGCTTTTAAAGTAACATTTATTTTCCTATAATTAACAAACAATGCACATTTCATTGTGTAACATTTAGAAAAGTATTTAAGAAGCAAATCTAAATACTGGTAGTTCTAACACCTAAAAAATACAATTATGAGAAATCTGATGTCTGATTGTATTGAATACATTTATACATAAAATAGACAAAATACTATCCATATAGGATTTCAATTTCTTTAAAATCCTATAACTCCCCAATTTGGGCTCACAGAAGAAGCCAAAAATACTTAATAGTAATTTAAAGCCAAGTGTAGTGATGCAACAGAAATCCCAGCACTTGGGCAGTAGAAGGAGAATTTCAGTTCCTGGCCAGCATGGGCTACTTAACAATACCTTGTAAGAAAGGAAGGAGGGCGGGAGAGGACGAGGGATAGAAGGGGGAGAAGGAGAAGGAAGAAGGGAGGGAAGAAGGAAGAAGAAAAGAAGGAAGGATGGAAGGAGGAAGGAAGGAAAGAAGGAAGGAAAGAAGGAAGGGAGGGATGGAGGGAGATTTAAGAAATATATTTTACCATGTATTTAAGGTGTACAAACCTATGTATGGCTTCTATGGTCAATGAGTCCTTTCAAGAGTCATCTGAACTGTTATCAGTTCTCCTCCAACTTTTATTCCATACTGTGCCCTATAACGAGAGAATCTCATCTGATTTCAAAAGTAATAGTGGGAGTCATTATGTGTTTAATAATATATTTGAAGTCCCCTTTATATATAAATATGTGTAATATAAATATATATGTGTGTGTGTTTATATATATACATATATACGTTTAGTTTACCATGAGTGTGAGGATGGTGCCTATAATTCCAGCTACTCAAGGCAAAGGCAAGATGATTAGTATTTCCTGAAAGAAGTTGATGATGACAATGAGGAGGAGGATGATAATGACATGAAAAGGCTGGGTCTAGCTTAAGTAATAGTGTACTTGTCTAGTAAGCAAAAAGCCATTGGTTCAGTAAAAATAAAAACCCTATCCTTTTGAAACTCATTCTCTACACCAGGACCCTTGGAAGGCAGCAGGAATACAAATGGCTACACAGAAGATGGAGGAAAACAGGCCTAAGCCAGCTTTGTAGAAGCAGCCCAATGTGTTGGTCAGGCTAATTAATACATTACCAGGCTATAGAAGTGGAAGAAATATGAATCGTACCTTCAGTATGTTTCAGTAACATCCAAATTAAATAAGCACAAAGAGAAAAAGACAGACCCAAATAGGTCTTTGGATGGAATGAAGTTATGGGTTAGAAATGTGCTTGAACCAATAATCAGGGACAATATTTGATGGGAACCATCTCAATGGGTGTTGGCACAGCCATATACCCATCTGCCCTGATACTTTGGGAATTTTTAATCTTGAGACAAAGAACAGTAAAATCTTAGATTAGCCAAACGAACTTAAAATAGACATTTACCTGGCTTATAGCAAGACAAGGGAAAGAAAGTATCAGCATTTGTACAATAGGAATTTGTGAAGTGAAATTTGTACTCACTCTATATATTTAGAGTAGTACAAATCAAGTTAGTTTGCCAAGTAAGTAAAACAGAAGGAGAGAGTTAAACGTTTTCCCAAGTATGTAATTGGAGTGTTGTGCCACGGAATCCTCATAAGAGGAGGGGACTTAAAATGAAGGACAGTGAGGGTCAGAGTCTCAGTAAGTTTGAGTTAGTGAATTTGAAGAAAATAGTTGAGTTGAATGCTCAAAGAACGGGAGGTGATATAAAGGGAATGGGGTTCTTGTATTCAATCATTTGGTGATATTATTTGTGGAGGTAAATTTTAGGATATGATCACAGAAATGGTTGAATTGGATTTTGGAGAGATATGATAATGAAAATGTTAATGGACAGGAAAGAAAATAAAGTTGGGTCATTCACAGCAGTCTATAAATGGCAGTAATAGAAAAGTAGTGGGTGGTATTGTCTAATGACTTCTTCAAAAAAAAACCTGTGATTTTGGGAATGGAGGAGAAATGTTTTGAGGCAAGGTGTTGAGTGAGTAATAGTTAAGGTATGGTAGATGGTGAGGAGAATACCTGTCTGACTTTGATAACCTGAAATGATTTGTTGAGAAAAGTCACATACATTTAAAAACTACATGAAACCTGATGTCTGTCCTTAATTTGTGACAAGAATACAACAGAATACTCACAGAAGAAATTGAGGATGTAAGGAGTGTGAAGACATCCTAAGTTCCAGCAGGCAGCATGTATTTGGAATGAGGGTGAGGAGAGAAAGAAACAGAGAGACAGAGAAAGACAGAGAGAAAGAGAGAGAATATGCAGGTGTGGGTATAAGTGTCTAAGTCTGGAGGATGCCTAAAACAGTCTGGGGAATAAATTAGTCAAATATGGATGAGGTGTGGATTAAATATGGATGGGATGAGAGGTAGACATGAATGACAGAAGATTAAATAACGACTAGAGTATTATAACAGAGATCCAGTTAGACTTTGATGTCTAATGGTACAGCATAGAAACCAGAATCACTTCACTAACTACTAAAACTAAAAGGCACTGTTCACTCTGGAACCTAAATATTTAATGAGACAATTTTCAGCAGGAACACAAAGTTCAGGGAAGACCTGGCATTTTGTTATCTTTTGCAATGTTGTGGTATAGTAAGCTCAGGGAGAAAAATACCATGGGAAAATGCAAGATAACTCTCTATTGGCTAATAGACCACAGAGTAGAACATAGAGGAATAGAATGAGAATGAAAAAAAAGTAATGAACAGGTCTAAGGTGAAGAAAAAAGAAATGGATACTAGAAGATGGACAACATTTTGGGAGCAATAGGAATATGGTTTATAATCAAAAGGTCTTTATAAATGACAGAGCAACATCAGAGATAGTGAGGCAATAACAAAATAGAAAAAGAGGATGTGTTGGGGGTAAAGTGAGGGCATCACCAGCCTCTTTCAGAGTTTCAGAGATAAGCAAGTCCTGAGCAATAAAATGTACCTTAGTCCTTTTGTGTTCCCTATCACAAAAGAATAGAGGTTTATTTCTTATGGTACTGGAAGCTAGCGAGTAAAAGATGAAGTTAGCAAGTTTTTTGTTGTTGTTCTTGTTGTTTGTTTGTTTGGTGATGGCTTCTAAGATAATTCCTTGTCTCAGGGTCCTCTGGAGGGTAGTGGCGTTGTCCTTACATGGAGGAAGAGGAGAGAAGCAGCAACAACCTAAGCTTGTTCCTTCATCTATTTTGTAAGACACTAATCCATTCATGAGGGCAGAGTATTCATGATGTAATAACTTCCCCCAAAGTCCCCTCACATTCGGAATGAAGTTTCAACATGAAACTCCAACATGAAGCATCGAAATGATCGCATTAGATAGACAACATGGCCGTAGAAATGGGAAAATAAAATGCAGTGTGAGTCAAAGTTTGCTGGGATTAGAGTTCACGAAACAAAGTTGGATAATTTTTTCTGACCCTTGAAGTTACCTAGGATTGTTTGGCTGCTCAGAGTTGCAGCTCTTCTTTCAAACTCAGTGACAGCATGCCAAAATACCAAATGCTGGCCAATCGTTCCTCATTTCTTTTTAGAAATGCTCTCCATCTTACCTTCTCAACGCTTCGCACTCACAGAAAATACAATCACAAAGTGATTGTCAGTGACACAGTTAGCAATAACAATAATCAAGTTCTTAGCTGCCTCAGTCCACTATTTTTCAACCTGTAATACCTGGAGGGAAGAAAATCACAAGGCAAATAAGTGAATGAGAGCATCCTATCCCCAAGCAGTGTGTTGCACACACTGTGCACTGGTCAAGTGCTCTTACTGGCTTCAGAATATGAAGCCCTGCCCAGGCATCATGAGGAAAATCATTTGGCATTATAAAGTAAGAAGTGAGAATGTCTCCTCTTGTCCATCTGCAATGTTATAACTGAGGTTTTCACATGATTCCTTCTCAGACTTGGTGCATGCTTCAATTCAGATTCACATGTACACTTACCTTTTTATCTCTCTTTCATATGTATTAATGCATAACAAAATGGACATTTTCTGCATTGATTAACATAGATGATGTCAATGTTCATTCTTTGCTAAGCAGACAAGAGAGTGCAAGAAACTTTGAAGTTTGGTAGGAACAGAATTTATGGATTCACTAAATCAATGTCTTCATAGCATCAATTGAACACCAACCTTTATTACTTTTTATTATTTTTAACTGATGAAATTGTACATATTTATGGCATATGTATGATGTTTTGCAGCATCGTACATTGTGGAATAGCTAAACAGAGCTTATCAGTATATGCATTAGCTTACATACTGAATAATTATTTTGGACACTAACACTTAAAATCCCCTCTCAGAAAATTTCAAGTATAAAATACATCATTGTTAACTATAGTTACCATGTTGTACAAGAGGTCATTTGAACTCACACCTGTCAAACTGAATGCTTCTGTGGGGGTTGCAAAGATGGTTAAAGGACATTAAATTTCAGGTAGATTGGATGTATAAAGATCTTCTTGTGAGGACTCAAATAGTGTAATTCACAACGAAGGCAAAGTAAGAGTCAGAGCAAAATAAAACACCAGGATGTGGGTACTGGAAGTAGATAGCGTGGGGTCAAGGGGAAAGGAGTGGGAAAATGAAGAGGAACAGAGGAAGAGAATACAGTCAACAATCCAATGTATATATGAAAAAATTCAAAAGAGGGAGGGAAAGAGTGGGTACAGGAGGGATGGATGAGAATGTTGAAAGGGGTGACATTGATCAAGATATATTCTTAAACTACTTTGCTAAATGGCAACTTGTAAATGCACAACTACGTAAAGTCAATAAAAAATTTAAAAATGGGGCTGGGAAGGTGGCTCAGTGGTAGAGTGCTTGCCTTGCATACCTGAGGCCCTGGGTTCGATTCCTCAGCACCATATAAGCAAAAAGAAAAAAGCCGGAAGTGGCACTGTGGCTCAAGTGGTAGAGTGCAAGCCTTGAGCTGAAGAGCTGAGGGACAGCGCCCAGGCCCAGAGTTCAGGCCCCACAACCGGACCCCCCCAAAAAAATTTAAAAATGGAACGACTGGAGAGTAACACAGGCTCTGTTGTAGGAGGAGCTTTCAGCAGGAGATAGGAGAGCGAATGAAGGTAAGTATGATTGAAATGCCTTATATAAACATATGATAATTGAACAATGAACCCAACTGAAAAATTTTAACTAAGGAGAAAGGGAATAACAGAGAGCAATAAGAACATGAGTTTGATGGGGTACATTATATGCATGTATGAAAATATCGTACATTGTATGCATGTATGAAAATATGGTACATTGTATGCACGTATGAAAATATCACAATGAAAACTGCCTTGTACACCTAGTGTACTGTTTATTTAAAAAAAACTTTCAAAAAGTAAAACAAAATGAAACAAAACAAAAACCCTATCTTATCCTGGGAAAGTTTCAGGGACCTAAGCTTAGCCTTTCCCATTATAACAGCTCTAACCCCATAGGCTGAGGTCCAAATGCCAAGTACCAAGTACGTAAATACCAGTTATCCATTCGGGGGCAGGAAATCCTATCTTTGCCCAGTGTAAGACTCCTTTCATGGGGAATGTTTGCTCCAAAGCTTCTACCTGGGTTGCTTAAGGGAAATCTGTAAAAGTCATACTGATTTCATTTTCCATTTAAGGAGAGAACATTGAGGAACAGGGAAAGTTTTGTTGGTTTGTTGGCTTAATGATGTATACACAGTACATAAAGAAGGAAAGAGGGAAGCAGAATGAAGTAGGCCAGACTTAGGCTGAAATATCCATTCTGATCTGACCAAGTAGCTAGAATGAAGAACCCCATCAGAGGTGTCCTACATTGAGGAGAAATGGCTTTCTATGTGTTTATCTATCATTGGGAACTGCTTCAAAAGAGGGCAGCTCCAGTTCAAACGATGCATAGGTCCTAAAGACACTGCAGCTGAGAACTGTCATTACTGCACACTTTGCAAATAACAGAAAACTATTCCTTTAAAATGTATTATTAGAATAAATCATCTATATGAAGTGTTTTCATTGTGATGTTTTCATATTTACATAATCCATTCCTTCTGTGCATCCTCAAATTCCCTCTTACCTTCTTGTAACAAATTCAACAGTTTTGGTTGTTCTATTTTCATGCATGTATGCAGAATACTTCTACCATATTTACTACTTCATACTTTCTCCTTTCACCCTCCTCTCTCCCTCTCTTCCTCCCTCATATGCCATCCTAAATAGCAGGCCCTTCCTTGAAACAAGCTTTGAGTGGCAGACCTCTAAGACTGCTGAAAGATAGCTCACTCATTAAGTAGCTGCACAGCAGTTCAGTATGTAAGTGTATCATTTATTTACACCTGTGGATTATCATCCACTACCTTGTGGGTATGCAAGTTTGTTTCCAAATTTTTGTGCTTACAGGTAATGCTACAATGGGAAATCTTCACATTCTTTCTTGGTAAAAACTATACAATAGGACTTGAGAAGTGCAATGAATGAGACAGATGATAACTATCCATACAATTTCTTTTTTTTTAATTGTGAAAATACTGTACAGAGGGGGTACAATTACATGGGCAAGATAATGAGTACATTTCTTATCAAGCATTGTAGCCTCCTCCTTTGTTTCCCCTTCCCATTCCATGCTCCCCCCATTCCCCCAACCCTCCTCCCCGCCCCACCAAAGTTGTAAAGTTCATTTTTGACATAATGACTTGTATGTCTATCCATAAAATTTCTAACACTTCTGCCAATTGCCTTTCAAAAATGTTAACATATTTACTCACACAAATAGTATAGACAGTGTTCATTTCCCCAAACCTGGCCAACAGATGCTCTCAGCCACTCAGTGTTATTTAACAGTCATGTAGATGGTAGAATAATGAGGTATTACTACCTTTCTACTCTCCTAGTCACTCATTAGTTTGAGTATGTTTTTATTTGCTTTTTATACATTTATTTATTTATTTTTAGTCCACTGTTCATTTCACTTGCTCACCATTCTTTATGTTTTTCAAAAGCAAAAGCCAGTCATAATTGTGAACTTTCTTGGAGGATAAAGGAATAGCAAGTCTTTATTGGGAATGAGAAAAAATTCTTGTCTACCCACAAAAAGTTAAGACCTCCCCAATTATATCAGCTTGGCTTATTTTCTCCCTATAATGTTGAAGCCATCATGGCAAAAAGGATGAAGTGGGTTTGCTGTGATATTGCTTCAGTGAAGTATAAGGAGATCAAGAATGAGAGAAAGGACTACTCTAGAAGAGACTACCGTACATGGATAAAAGCAAGTCAGAGCTGGAGAATGAACAGGAGAGAGGAGCTTTGTATGAAGAAACTGGTGCCTGAATCTCACCCTTCTACTCAGTAATGGCTTAATGGCCTTTGAGTTCTCATCTTTCCCGCTTTAATACTTAGTCATAAAACTCCCACAGTTTCTCATTAACTCAAAGTGTTCCCAAAACACACTTACCACCTGAGTTATCAGTTATCCTTTCCTGAGTTATCCCTTTCCTGTTGACTCTTCAATAGCCTTGATTTTTATTAATGAAATCAGTACAGAATTTAATTCTGTTTCATTCTCAAATTTGACAAAGCCTTGAGATTCTGACAATAAAAACAACTCTTTGTATTCCCCTTCCCACCGTTCCAACACCCTTTCTCCTGGCCTGCCTATCAATATCTATTCAACCTTTATAACTCATATGACACCCCACCTCCTCCAAACAAGTCTAACTGAACTCACTGACTCCCCCTCTTCCTTGTATGAATCACATTCTTGTTTTCAGAGTTTTCATATGCCTTTATTCCTTCCTGGAAGATAAGAACTGTGTCTTTTTTATCTTTCTGTGCCAAGCACCTATCATGCCTGCTGTACATAAAACATTGGATAAAATGTAGTCTAATTGAATTGTATAATTGTTAATTCATTTGAGTGAATACATTTTCCCATTCCCTCTTCTCTCAGAGTGCTCTAGAAAACACTCAGACCACAGTAAACATTACTTCCTCACTACCTACCAATAATTTACCAAAATCTTACTCATCCTTCTAGGGTCACCCAAAATGTTAGTTCTCAGATATAAGAACCCCTGATCACCAGCATAGGTCTTCTTCAAAGACCCCTGAGCACCAATAGCATTGCCACTCACTGTCACTATCTCTGTCATCACCAGAGTCCACAGTCAACATGGTATCTTTCTATGAATTCTTGATTTTTCATTTAATGAGAACTTTTGCCTTAGGATTTTAAATAAAAGTCTCTCAAGTAGAAAGAAAAAAAAGACTATTTTTCATTATTCATTTACTTTCAAACAGATAATATTACATCTTCCAAGGCACCTAGTCCAGTTTCTGATGCCTAGTACCTGCCAAGTTAGTACACACTGTAAGAAACAGGGGTAATGTAATGATTTAAACCCTACATAATCTCTTTCTCCGTATTCTCTCACCAATATACTTTCACTAATATTCCTTATCCCTGACTACCTAAAAGAGGGAGTTCTAGCTTGTTATTCACATGATCATCTCCATACTCTAGTTTTATTTTAATTTCACTGCTTTGGTAATACCTATTACTTCTATCAGTCTATCAGCTCCATGAAGATACAGATAAAACTATTTTGTTTCCTATTGAATATCTGTTTTGTAAATATTTTCTCTAAATTTCCTGTTCAACTTTTAATCTTAAATTTTCTAGAATCAAATATATTAATCTTTCTATCATGATGTTAGATTTCCTGTTAGATGTATTTTTAATTGCTTCTTTGGAATAAGTTCCCAAACTTGAAAATGTGTGTGCATGCACACACATACTTGTGCACGTAGTTAATTGGAGAGAAGAATTTCATGGACTTGCCTGCCCAGGCTGGCTTGAAACCATGATCCTCAGATCTCAGCTTCCTCAGCTGGTAGGATTACAGACATGAGCCACTGGCACCTGGCAATCAGTTTCTTTTTAAGGATTCTGATTCATATTATCAAATTGGCTATTCTGGCAAAAGTGTGACTTGCAGTCTCAAAACTCTACCAGCAGCCTTACATTATTGGATTTTGCCAGGCAAGCCAGAGAGTTACTTAATGTAGGTAAAAGTGTGCCTGAAAATTTCAATAATCAGAAGTCTCAAGTAAAGGTGTTGTGTTCAACACCATCTTCAAGGGGATAGTTTTGATTCCTTCTCATTCAGCCTTTATTATTGGCCTTTACTCAAATACAAGGATTTGTCCATACGATTGACCTCAAATTGTATTTTTGGTGTACCTTTGCTCCAATTGGTTCACTTCCTCAACTTGTAGTCACCCTGAGAATAGAAGTTCCACTTTCTTCCCAGGGCACCCTTTAATCACAGTAATATGTGTCACATTAGCCAACAGGGTAAACAAGGCATGAGCATTCCAGCTCAGATACCATCCATGTTGCCAATTATAACATTTCTGTCACAGAAGTGACAGAAGAAAGACAACGAACTGTGAGAGTAACCAAGTGAGTATTATTGAATGAAATTATATGATGACAACATTTTGGTGACCTCACATTTTGCCTTCAGTCATCTGTGAATATCATATGACTCCACCTGACCTTTAATCACCCAACAACAACATACGGTAAGTAAGTGACTCAACGGACTGAGTTCAGCTCTCAGGTGAGTTTGCACTAAAGATAGAAATGGTAAATCCAGTCCAGTGAGTGAATGAGAAGACAAAGAGTGACATCGTGAGTTCCAGAATACCACCCCTCCCCCATCATTAGATTGTGTTTGTAACTAACTTCTTGCATTGTCAGCCTTCTATAACACTGGCTTCATTATTTAGTCTATTTAGATTGTAGGGATGGGGAAGTTTAGGATGAGAGGATAATATGTTTCAACTGCCATTAGTTAAATAAATACCAAGTAAGTGACCAGGCAAGGTGGGAATCATGAAGATGTGTTGGACGCAGTGCCTGACCTGATAGCTTTCAGAAAAAGTAGTATCAAAAGCAGACAGTATGACATTAAATCAGTACACTATCCTATAATTCTGTCAGTAGCAAAGGTCATATTTGGAAGGAGACCGAGCAACGAAGACATTTTGGTTTAAATGATGGAGTGGGGAACAATTGACGACTAGAATTCTTCAGAAGAAGATTTGGGGAAAGGGAATTTTATGCAGATAGATGAATAGAGGGCATGAATTATCTGATGGGAGAAAAAAGAGGGTGGGTGAAACAGACAAATTAGTCCCTCTTTTTTACTTCACTTTCAATTAAGAGCGAGAACTCTATTAATAGAGTTACTGGAGAGAAACAAATGGATGGTCTTTTCACCACAGGAGGAAATGCCTTTTGGCAGCCCCAGATCCTAAAGTCAAAACAAAAGGAACGTCCAGTTCCTGAGGTGTGCTGTTTGCAGCTGGAGGAACACACAAAGGGACCTTTCAGGGTGGGGATCACGGGTCCTTGCATTGCATAAGGCCCCAGAAATCATTTGCTAGGACACCTGCCTATATTTGATCATTTTATATAGATATTAACCAATATGCAAGCGGTCCCTGCACCACCACCAACCCCCCCAAAACACGTCCTCAGCCCGCCTAAATTATTGGTTCCTCTCATGATCCAATGGCAGGGAAGCTCAAACTTTGCGAGGCAGCGGATTGAATGCTGTAAAAGTCCCGCTCCCGGCAAGCACCAATGAGCTCTCCCCAGCCGCGGTTCTTGGAAACAGTTTCCAGTCAGGAATGCGTGACATTGAGACAGCCTCAGCCTTGTAAACAAGGACGAGTCTGCGCCCGCCGCAGCCCACGCGGCGAGCTGCCCGGTCCCAGGACGCCGGTCTAGAGCCCAGGGCCGCCCCAGCTGCCTCCTCTCTGCCCTTTTTTCCCATCCTTTGTTCCTTACGTGCTCGGAGCAAAAGTAGCAGGCGACTGACTGTGGTCACGGTGCCCGGCCCCCGCGGTGACCCTGGCCAGGGGGCGGAGCCGAAAGTTCTTTCTCTGAGCTGATTGGCTTGGCCCCAAGTTCAGGACGTGTCTCCGGCTGGGGGACGGGGGAGGGGAGAAGGGGGTGGAGGGGGCGGGGAGGAGCAGCCACCGAAATAAAAGGGAGCAAGTGGTGGGCAGACCAGAGTCTCCAGCCAGTGCACCTCGGACCCAGTGCCGGTACCCCCGCCCCCCCGCCCCTCAGCCTTGAGTCCGCACCTGTTATTGCCCCGGGACGCACCGCGCCTGCTCCTCAGCCCCAAGTTCTGCTGCCACCGGCCTTCTGCGCTCAAGCCGGCTCCAGAGCCCAGCCGCTGCTCGCGCCAGGCCCGGCAGGCAGCGAGATGAAGGCGGCCCGTTTTGTGATGCGCAGCGCGAGCTCTCTGAGCAGCGCGGGCCTGGTACCCCTGGAGGTCGAGCGGTTCTCGCGCTACAGCCCGTCCCCGCTGTCCATCAAGCAGCTGCTGGACTTCGGTGAGAGCCGACGTGGGGCTCGGGCGGGTGGCTCTGGGGCTGGGGGGAAGCTGCGCTAACTCTACCCGGGGATCGGGGAAGGGCTGGGGGTCCTGGCTCAAACAACTTGGGGTCACTTGACTGATTCCCTCAAGGCTCAGCGTGGAGCTTTCCACGCCTGAACACCTTGCTTTGGGGGAGGTTTTGCTTTGTTTTACTTCTTTCCTGACAATTTGTGACTCCAAATCACTTGCCACCTGTTGATACTGGATGGTTTGCGTTCACCATACTCTGTCTGCCTGGATCTTGGAGCCAAAATATATTTTGCTTTCAGACACCATTTATTTAACAACGCACTAGAGACGTTTTCCATTCCTTCACAACGTAGTCATTCTTGGGGAAAGATTCCTAATGTGATAAAAATGGACTCAGATCAGTCGATTTTAGCCCTTAGTCAGCCTCTAGGCCTCTAGGCCTCCACACACAGCATTTATCTGTTGGCACTCCAGGCGTTCCCCCGGCCCCCCTTTGGCTTTTTACCATTTTAGTTTTCCATATATTTAGCTTACTGCCAAAAATATTTACAGAGTGGTTGTAGTAATGTTCTCAGGAAACTTGGAAAGTGGTGTTGTTTATCAGTAGTCTGGAAACCTCAAAACTTCCACTCTACATCCTTCACCCCATCCCTACTCCGTATTTCATGTGTAGACTCGGTAAGTATATCATATTGTTGATATTGTGTGACTGACTCTGCCCTTTGTTTTCAGTAAAGGACCATGGGGGGTTCTGATATCTTGAGGGTGACTTCTGGGGAAAAAGAAGAAGAAGAAAAAGACAGAAAAGAAAAATAATTAATACTTTTTCTATTCTGAAATCAATAATTCTTTTATATCCCTTTAAAAGTAAAGAAGAATAAAAGGGAGGGAGGGAGGGAGGAAGGGAGGGAAGAAGGAAGGAAGGAAGGAAGGAAGGAAGGAAGGAAGGAAGGAAGGAAGGAAGGAAAAGGGAAAGGAAGGAAGGGAGAGAATTATGCGAGGGAATCTACCTGCTTCTGAACTCTTTAGTAGTGATTGAACTGAGAAATATAATTTTATACCTTATGTGTTCAAAATTTGATAAAGATTTTCAAGTGTATGATTTGGATATACTTTTTGACAAAAACTGAAAGAATTTCATTTATTATAGGTTCAGAAAATGCATGTGAAAGAACTTCTTTTGCATTTTTGAGACAAGAGTTACCTGTGAGGCTAGCCAATATTCTGAAGGAAATTGATATTCTTCCTAACCGATTATTAAATACTTCTTCAGTGCAGTTGGTCAAAAGCTGGTAAGTAATGCACCATTTTGAAATCTCTCTAGTTATAAAATGGTTACCTGAGAGTGGTTTCTTACGTTATGTAAATATCATAATTGGAAAACAGGTGGTCTGAACAGTACTTTTCAAAGTTGCAAATCATTTTTAAATTAATTTAGGGTAATTTATCATATGGCAGTTATAAAGCTATAAAATAGATATTTTATATATTCTGTAAAAGTAGATTTCTTTACAATATAATGTTAAGTTACAAAGAAAACTTGAAATATAAGTTTGTACTTTACATAATAATAGAGTTTGATGTACTTTCAAATAAATCTTGAACTTAAAATCAATTCATATTACTACTACGTAGCTTAAGTGCAGAGGGATTAAGCTTTGATACTTAAGAGTGACTATCAAATGAGTTCTGGATTCAAATCCTGGCTCTGCTGCTCTCTCACTTATTACTGAGAATGAAGTTTATGCCTCTTGATCTTTGAGTTCAAGAAAATAGGAAAACCCATTAAAATTTACAGTAGTACCAGGCATATAACTAGCACTTAGAAAGTGATAGCTATAATCTCATCTTAAAAATAAAGGTACTGATACCTAAAATACAGTAGGTAATCACTCCAAGGAGGCAATTTTCAGTGAACAGAGAAACGTGTACTGTCGCAGACATGGACTAGAACTTTTCTAAAACCTATTGACTACACAGATTTCTGTTCACTGATTCAACATGATTGCAATCTGAAACATTTTTAATATTCAAAACTCAATTCCACTCTCAAGACTCCTCCTGTTCTATAGATAAATAGAGCAAGGGAAAAATAGCAACTCTCTTTAAAAGCAATTTCAAAGTAACTTTTCTAGAAGAAATGAAAACACAAAATGGTAAAGAAAATCACCACAGTCCTGGGAGAGTTTAAAAATGATTAAATTTTAAGTTAGAAAATTGAGGGCTAAGAAAAACTTAACATTTTAACATACTATTTTCCAAATATTATGAAAGAAAGTTTTAGTTTGAAATGTAATATTCACTTCTTTTTTGTGGGGGTCATGGAGCTTGAACTCAGGCTCTGGTGCTGTCCCTTAGATCTTTGAATCAAGACTAGCCTTCCAATACTTTGAGCCACAGCTCCACTTCCAGTTTTATGTTAATTGGAGATAAGAGTCTCAGAGACTTCCTGACCAGGGTTGGTTTTAAACCTAGATCTTTAGATCTCAGCTCCTGAGTAGCTAGGAGTACAGGTGTGAGCCACCAGCACCTATCTTCTCCTTTTAAAATTATTTGAAAAAGCATTTTATTTTCAGACATTGCATCTAATTACTATTTGTCACTTTGCAGGTATATCCAAAGCTTGATGGATTTAGTAGAATTCCAGGAGAAAAGCCCAGATGACCAGAAAGTTTTATCAGAGTAAGTTCTACGTGTTTAAAACCTTGGCTATTTCTACATATACCTAGGTGTTAGGTAATTAGATAGGTAGGTTTAACTAGATAGCTGATAAAGAGAACACCACGCAGTATTCAGGCAGGAAGAGAACTTTATTTTAGCAAACTGCTTGCTTGCACCCCTCCCCCCAGCCCATGCAGATGTGACTTCAGGGCCTGAGACCCTCCCCCCTTACCCCTCCACCTCAGTCAGAAGGAGGCATAACCCCAGGCGGCCCAGGATGTAACCTCCAGGTGTGCCAGTTACCTTGGTGACACAGGTACTGGGCAGAAACTTAGCCAAGAGAAGGAAGGAGCCTGCCCTGCCTTCCCAGAGCGGACTTTACACTAAGTACTGCTAGATTTGAAGTAAAGTAGTGCCAACCCTGAATAATACATTCTTATCTCCTTACAGATATCAAAGTTTGGCTTGTTTCATTTTTAGAAGAGAAAAATACAGCTTTGGAAATAGATACTTATTATGAACAAATACAGGGGACTTGTTTTCTTTCAAGAAATTTATTTTTACTGCAAATTTAACCCAATGATTAGATTTACAGGAGTATTTACTTTGACTTAATTTTGATAGCTTTCTATGTCATTGAAGATTACATACTTTCAGAATACTTGGCAATTTATAAGTATCTAACTCAGGATCTTCCTTAAATCTGACAATTTCAAGCTTTTTAAAAAAATGACAACATTCTAGAATTACTTTTGATTTTAATTATTTTTAAAGAAAAGGCCTCATGAATATTTATGATGGCTGCACCAGTCCTAGAACAAGTAGTTTTATATGTAACTTAAAACAAAAACTTTTTAAAATGAAATTATCTCTCCCACAATAGCAGAATGTGCACTGAGAAACTTTAGCAAAGCTTCATGCTTCCATTTTATCATCTGATCTGTTTAGATGCTTGCCACAAAAAGAACTTGAAGCAATCTAAGATAGAAAATTGGGCAAAACTTACTTAAGTTTCACTAACTGTGAAAATAATTTAGCTTTGCAGACACTCTCATCAAAGTTCGAAACAGGCATCATAATGTAGTTCCTACAATGGCCCAAGGAATCATAGAGTATAAAGACACCTGCACAGTGGACCCAAACACCAATCAAAACCTTCAGTACTTTTTGGATCGCTTTTACATGAACCGTATTTCTACTCGAATGCTGATGAACCAGCACAGTAAGTGCGCACTTCATATTGACATGGATGCAGGTATAGGCCCTACTATAAGTTTTTAGTAGGACTTATACATGGAATTGTATATAGAAAGGGTTATGGAACTGTAAACAGTTCTAATTTTCAATGGGTCACAGTTGTTGTTGGTGATGGTTCTAATCATTATGCATACTTTTATAACAAGCTTCTTTTTTCTTTTTCATTTTTCAATAGTTCTGATATTCAGTGACTCAAAAACAGGAAACCCAAGCCATATTGGAAGCATTGATCCAAACTGTGATGTGGTGGCAGTTATTCAAGGTAATGTCTACATTTTCCTTATTGAAAATTTATACAAATGATTGATGTGTCTGTAATTGAAGTGACTCTATGAATGGATTTGTGTTCAGGGTGTTCTGTCTATACTTTATAAATATTGCCATCAAAGTCTTTTGCTTTCAAGAGTCAAAAGTATAAACATTCATGTGTATTATTATAAAAAATTTAAACGTGAATAGCTCATGTGCCATATTCTCATGTGCTGCATTTGATCGCTGAAACACGTGCATTTCTATTGCTACAACCTCACTGAAATATTATTCTTCAATAAAATATTTAAAAGACTTTTTTCATCGACACAAACCCATACTCTAGGGAATATTTTAGATTAAGAATAATATATACAATGAGATCACTTGAGAACTATGGTTGGTGTAAATTCATTTCACTGTTATGAAAAATCTATTCTAGATGCCTTTGAGTGCTCAAAGATGCTCTGCGATCAGTATTATTTAACATCTCCTGAATTAAAGCTCACGCAAGTGAATGGTAAGCTATAAATAAAATATGTTTTAACTTATCAAAAACTCAGCATTCTGCCAGTATAATTACTTGATATAACACAAAGCATCTTTGGAGTTCTTTTTTTTCTCTCTCTTCTGAAATTGCCTAGTGTTTGCATAAAAGGTTTTAAGGCTAAGGATCCTTTATAGGTATGCAAGTTTTGATTGTGTATATTCAGTCCATAATGATGGTTGATCAGCTTGAACAAGTAATTTTAAATTAAAAGCAGTACCTGATTTACAATATATCAAGGAGAAATTGCTGCTATAAAATTTGAAGGAAAAGGAAACCAGCAGTAAGGAGAACCACTAGCTATCTTCCTAAAGGGATTATCCATAAGACTTGGAAACAGAAATACATTAATTAAACAGAAATACATTAAACTAGTCACATAAAGACCCATATTGCAGGGTTCCACTTAAATGAAATATTCAAAGTAGTTATCAAGAAAACAGTGAGTAGAAGAGTGCTTGCCAGAGGCTGAGGGGAGGAAGAAGTGGGAAGTCAGTATTTAACAGGTATAAAACCTTAGTCATCCAAGATGAATCAATTCTAGAGATCAGCTGTACAGCAGAGTACCTATCCTGAACAATATTGTATTGTTCACTTAAAATTTGTCTATGGTAGATCTTATGTTAAATGTTCTTAAATTTTTTTAATAAAAGTTCTTAAATTCAAAAATTATGCTACCAGCATATACTATTGTTTGGGAGCAGAACATACTTTAAGAACTTCATTTCCAGGGTATCTCATGGGACAAAGTCTTCCCACATTGAAATGATCACCTGATGTATGCAAAGTCTTATTTCTTTTTTAAATGTGTTTTTTTATTGTAAAAATACTGTACAGAGGGGTTACAGTTACATGAGCAAGGTAATGAGTATATTTCCTATCAAGCATTGTTACTTACTATCCCTTCCCTCCCACCTCCACAGCTATACTCCCCCCACCTCCCCACCTAAATTTGTTTTTCAACAGAGTATCTTGTACATCTCATTGTTACAATGGGTCAACCTGTATCCCTATTTAAGCATTTTGTTTTTTCCCTTCCTCTCCCCAAGTTAGAGAAATGCATATACAAGATACATGGCACCAACATCAAATACAGGGAAAACAGGGGTTATACCATGTGGGAGGAATATACAAAGAAACAAAAAATCATGGTACATTATAAATACATGAGGGACAAATAAGTTAGGGACAATAGCAGGAAAGAAAAAAACACTTGTGTCCCTATCTTGGGTTCATTTCACTTAATATCATCTTATCTGGTCATATGTACATAGCTTTTGACCTTTTCTGCTTGTCCCAGATATATACTAGTTATTGCAAATAAGGGAAAACATAGGACCTATGTTTCTTTGGGCCTGGCTTACTTCACTTAATATAAATTTTTTCCAAGTCTTTCCATTTCCTAACAAATGAGGCAATGTCATTCTTTCTGATGGAGGCATAGAATTTTATTACATATATACATACATACATACATACATATATATATATATAGACCACATTTTCTTGATCCATTCATCTACTGAGGGGCATCTGGGTTGCTTCCATATCTTAGCTATGGTAAATAATGCTGCAATAAACATAGTTGTGCTGGTAGCTTTAGTATGGTCTTGTTTGTGATCATTTGGGTAAATATACTAGAGTGGGGTTGCTGGGTCATAGGGGAGCTCTATGTGGAGTCTTTTGAGGAAACTCCATACTGCTTTCCAAAGTGGTTGAACAAGTTTACACTCCCACCACCAATGCTTTAAGGTTCCCTTCTGGCCACATCCCCTCCAGCATCTGTTGTTATTAGAATTCTTGATTATAGCCCTTCTAACTGGAGTGAGGTGGTATCTCAATGCTGTTTTGATTTATATTTCTTTTATGGCTAGAGAGGTTGAGCATTTCTTCATGTGTCTATTGGCTATTCTTCTTTCCTCTTCAGAGAAGTTTCTCTTTCAGTCTTTAGCCCACTTATTTATTGGGCAGCTGTTTCTTTGAGGATTTATTATTGGGGGATTTAATTTTTTGAGTTCCAAGTATATTTTAGATATGAGACCCTTGTCCATTGTAGCCATTGTATGGCTAGTAAAGATCATCTCTCAATCTGTGGGCTTTCTACTGATCTTGCTAGCTATGTCCTTTGCCATGCAAAAGCTCTGCAGCTTCATGCAGTCCCATTTGTCAACCTTTCTTTGATTTGCTATGTTTCTGGGTCTCTTGAGAAAATTTCGTCCTGTGCCTAGGGTTTCTCCTATTCTGTCCTGTAATGTTTTCAGGGTGTCTGCTTTGACTTTGAGTCCATTTGGAGTTGATTCTGGTGCAGGGTGATATATAAGGATCTAACTTTAGTTTTCTATAGGTATTTAACCAATTTTGCCAGCACCATTTCTGACGAGGCTGTCTTTCTTCGATTCTATTTTTTTAGCCCCCTTATTAAAGATTAGATGGCTGTAGGTCTGTGCTTTCATTTCTGGGTCTTCAGTTATATTCCATTGGTCCTCAGGTCTGTTCTTGTGCCAGTACCAAACTGTTTTGATTACTATGGCTTTGTAGTAGCATTTGGTATTTGGTATTGATATTCCTCCAGCACTATTCTTTCTGTTAAGGATCATTGTTGCTGTTTGGGGTCTTTTATTGTTCCATATGAATTTTTGGATTGCTTCTTCTATGTCCTTGAAGAATGAAGTTGGAATATTGATAGATATCACACTGAATTTGTAGATAGCCTTGTCATTTTCACCATGTTGATCCTTCCAATCCAAGAGCATGGAGGTTTTTCCACTTCCTAAGTTCTGATTTGATTTCCTTTTTCAGGTTTTTAAAGTTTTCATTATAGAGGTCCTTCAGTTCTTTAGTTAAGTTAATTCCTAGGTATTTTATTTTTTGTGGGGCTATTACAAATGGAGTTGCTTTCCTGATTTCAGCCACGCTCTTCTCATTCTTGGCATTCAGAAAAGCCATTGATTTTTGAGGGTTAATTTTATACCCTGCTACTTTGCCAAAGTTTCGAATCAGCTTGAGTAATTTGGGAGTAGAATCCATTGGATTCTTTAAATACAAGATCATGTCATTTGCAAAGAAGGAGAGTTTTATTTCTTCTTTCCCTGTTTGGATCCCCATTATGTTTGCATCTTGTCTTATTGCTGTAGCTAGGCATTCTAATACTAGATTGAAGAGAAGTGGGAAGAGTGGACATCCTTGTCTTGTTCCTGAGTTAAGAGGAAATGGCTTTAGTTTTTCACCATTAAGTATAATGCTGGCTGCAGGCTTGTCATATACAGCCTTTATAATATTGAAGGATGTTCCATGGATTCCTAGTTTTTCCAGAGCCTTCATCATAAAGGGGTGTTTGATCATGTCAAATGCTTTTTCTGCGTCTATTGAGATAACCACGTGGTTCTGCAAAGCCCTATTTCTTTTGCCTGAGAAGATTGCTGCTTCTTGCCAGGTGCTAATGACTCATGTCCATAATCCTAGCTACTCATGAGGATGAGATCTGAGAATTGCAGTTTGAAATCAGCGCAGGCCCGGAAGTCTGTGAGACTCCTACCTCCAATTAACCACCAGAAAACTGGAAGAGCTGTGGTTCAAAGTGGAAGAGTGCTAGCCTTGTGCAAGAAAGCTCAGGGATACACTCAGGCCCTAAGTTCAAACCCTACAATTGACAAAAAATGTTATTTCTCAAAATAAAGAACATAGGTAGATTGGAATCAATTTCTCGTTTTCACTCTAATTAAATATTTCATCCTAATACCATTTATACAAAAAAAACAATTATTTTGAATGGCAAGAGTTAAAATCAAGTAGCTCAGATTAAGTATAGCATAACTCATAGACTGGAACATAAAAAGGTAAATAAATATTGAACTAAAAGTAGCACAAAGAAAGATTGAAAAATATCTCAAAACATAAGCAGCATTGCATAACACTTGCAGATAAACCGAACTGCCTGATAAAATAAGGATGAGATTGTCGTAGACTTTGTGTTTTCTGATTCAGACTTTGCCAAGACCTGGGACACCAAAGAATAGCTATATTTTTCTTGTCAAACAATACCAAGAAGTCTTTGTTTCATTGTTTTTCTCTAGGCTGCTGGGGAATTTTATATCTGTTTAGCATATAAGACAATGTTGGGGTGAAGAAAAATCAGGAAAAATAATCAAGGAAGTAAATCAGATGTGTTATTTCATTGTGTCATAAAATATAAAAAATTATAGCTTGTACTAAAGTTAATATTATTCTATTAGCACAGTTATTGTTTTCTAACTTAGCATGCATGTGACTTAAATTGAAATTGTCTAGTATAAACTCATTCAAAGTATAAGCAAGTAATGCCTATAACCTAATTTGTATCATCATTGTTTCACACCTCATTCAACTTTATAGAGTTGTAGAAAAATGCAAACATTAGCCTAGGAGCACTAGGCAGAGAATGGAATACTTTGGAAATAAGCCAGTCATCTTTACAATTGAGGTATGAAAGTTCTGGGTCAGGATTTTCAGGTGAGGAAAGTAAGGATTTTTTCCAAACCTGTTGAAATCTAAAATACTGCTCAAATAGATAGGGAAATTCACTTTTGTGGCAAAGTATTGTTTCCTGATTCTAAATGGGTTTACTTTTCTAGGAAAATTTCCAGGCCAGCCAATTCATATTGTTTATGTTCCTTCTCACCTTCATCATATGCTCTTTGAACTCTTCAAGGTATGTTTTCCACAGTTGTTCTGATTACATCTTTGAAAAGTGCTCACTAGTGTTAGGGGTGTGACTCAAGTCATGGAGTATTTGATAGCAAATGCAAGGTCAGCCCAAATTCAAACCACAGTGTCACCAAGAAAATTGTGTTCACTAGTTGTATTTTTATTTATCACTCCCCAATAAACAAAAGCTTCAGTATCTTCTCCCAGTAAAACTTCTTTGCTCCTGATCAAAAGTAGCACACAGCTAATTAGCACCACAGATAATATTTGAAAAGTATACCTAGAACACTACAGTATCAACATATATTTAAGAATCCTCAAATGGAACCAGTGGCCCATGCCTATAATCCCAGCTTCTACTGTGGGTGAGATCATGGCTTGAAGTGAGCCTGGGCAGAAAAGTCCGTGAGATTCTTATCTCCAATTATATCACAGAAAAAAATCAGAAGTGGTGCTGTGGCTCAAGTGGTAGTAGAGTACTAACCTTGAACAAAAGGAGCTCAGCCATAGCTTCTTGGCCCAGAGTTCAAGACCAGGAAAAAAAAAATAGAATCCACAATATGATTCATGGTGCTACAATGTAATTCGTGATGTTTTAATGTCTTAGAGCTGAGAGGATATGTTTTATTTTTCCAGGTGTCCAGCAAAGTACTAATCATTTATGTATTCATTAGAATGGTCAAAAGGTGAATGTTGCAGTGAATGAGATTTGTAACCCTGACACCTACAGGGTGTTCCAGCTCCAAATTCCAGAGTCATTGTAGGTGGTGAGAGAGCATAAAGTTTGCTTGAAGGACTGTCAGTTCCTTCAATGATCTCCATTAAAGTGCATACAGAAACTTCATTAAAATGAAAAATCTGATGCAGTATGTCTAGCCTAAGGCCTTAGACCCCGATTTTCTAATGAGCTAACTTGTCATGCTATAGCTCATAGTCCACATGTTGCTTAAAAATCCTAACAAACAAGGCTCCTCAGATTTTAGTGGGCACTAGAATCATCAGCAGGACTTGTTAAGACACAGATGCATGAGCTCTGCCTAGACATTTGGACTGGGTAACTGTGAGAATTTGAATTTCTGACAAAACTCTCAGGGTATTCCCATGTTTCTGGTTTTGGATAAACAGATGCTAAATATTCTTCTATGGGGTCTAAAATTTTACTAAAACTTTGAAGTTAACTCCCAAACCCCTAATAATGATAATAGTAATAATAATAATAATAGCAAAATAAAACACACCCACTAGGAAATATGTGAAGCATTATGATTCTTCCAAAGAGTATTCTGGATTGGAAAGGAAAAAAATCCTAAACAAGTAAAATCTGCCTCTAATTCTAACATAATTCCAGAAAGTATTATTTCCTAATTTATTCTAGTAGTGACATTGATTGAACTACAAACATCTCAGCTTTTTAAAATTTCACTTTAACTAATGACTAGAACTTAATAAGCTAGCTAGTGAGGAAAATACATTAAATACCCAAGAATTTATTAGTAAGACATGCAACCAGTAAACAGAAAGCTTGGCTTATTCTGTGTTAAAAGAACAAATTGTACTTTTTCATTGATTTGGTTTATTTTTAAATTGAATTGTTCAACTCATAGAGTTATTTTGCTGTCACTGGTAAAAGTTAAGATGATAATCAAATGCAAATTGAAATTTAATTTAGAATTATTGACTGTCCTTTTAAATAGGAACAACCTTTTACAGCAAATTTTATAAAAGCCAATAAATTGGTTCAATGATTCACTGTTCATTTGTTATGTAATAGTCTTCGCTGCTTGGATGTAAAATGTAATGGAAAGACAGAAAAGGGAGAGCTAGGAAATGGACTATAAAAACCAATTTCTACATTTAAATTAAGCTTACAAATAAGAACTTGACAGCTAGCAGAACTGTTTTTCCATTAGACATTACTCCCAGGAGCTATATTACATAGTAAATGAATATTTTTCATTATACATCCTGCATGACACATTCATAAATGGCTATTTACAGAGCCATTTTACCACTAACTTAAAAAAATAGAAACTTTGAATTACCTTCTTGCTGCCTTTATTTTAAACATAAAAAAGTTATTTATGGTTCTTCAGGCTTCTGTCATTGAATTTCTTATGGGTTTGTTTTCTTTAGAATGCAATGAGGGCAACAGTTGAACACCAGGAAAATTGTTCTTCCCTTACACCAATTGAGGTGATTGTCGTCCTGGGGAAAGAAGACCTTACCATTAAGGTAACCATTCTCCATTTTTCTTTTGGTTCTCTCTTGAGTGAACTAAAAGGGGTCAGTATTAATAAGATGCTCAGCTTTGAGCAATTGATCAAGATCATATAAAATGAAGGAAAGATATTTTTAGATAGATTTTGTTTTATATAGATCTTGTTTTCCACATGTACCTCTGATGACTGATGGCTTGCTTGTTTCAGATTTCTGACCGAGGAGGTGGTGTTCCTCTGCGGATTACTGATCGCCTCTTTAGTTACACATATTCCACAGCGCCAACTCCTGTCATGGATAATTCCCGGAATGCTCCTTTGGTGAGACCAATAAGATGGCTAAATTTATCCCAGTCAGATAGTGCTAAATGTTCAGCAAGGATTACAAGGAGATATTCAGGCAAATTAAACCAAATTAATTAGGTATGAGGTAGATGAGGAAAAAATGATTAAAGACAATAAATAGGGTGAAGTAATTCACCAAGGTTTCTAATTGGAAGCAGAAGATATTTATATAAGTTCTAGGAAATCAGTACCAGGGATGACCTTTCTTTCTTTCCTACATTTTATGTTGTAATGATCACTTCTTCTTCTTCATTAATGACTCATCTTCTCCTTTTTAGGCTGGTTTTGGTTATGGCTTGCCAATTTCTCGTCTCTATGCCAAGTACTTTCAAGGAGATCTGAATCTGTACTCTCTGTCAGGATATGGAACAGATGCAATCATCTACTTAAAGGTACCCTTTGAATGTAGTAGAAAAATCATGTTTTGTAAACAATGTCTTCTTTTACAGCTTTCAGTGCTGTGACCCACAATGAGTTCCCCAACCCAAGTTAATGCAATCAATGAGCAGAAGTCATTCTGTTTTCTATCTGTGTGCACACACATGCTTGCTGCCCAAAGAGAACTCTAGGCCATGCTACCTTCAGCAAGTAAAGCAAAATTGTTTACCAACAAGCAGGCTACCAAAATTTTCGAGCAAGGACATGCTCTTGTGAACTTTAAGGCAAATCCTCCTGGCATTTCTGAAAATAGATAAACTATTGTGGTATTAATTTTGTGGATAATATGTTAATAATGTGGTAACATTAAAAAATGAAATAACATAACCGTTATCAAGACATTTGAAACCTTAAAGTGACCTTATTAGAAACCCAGAGGAAGGACACTGGACTGCTCATAGTCATTGGGATGCCAAGTATTTCCTGTTTAAACTTTTAAAACTTGGCCCATGTTTTGATTTGTTTCTATTTCTAAAAAAAGAAAAGGCCTTGATCTGTTTGCTAACTGTCCTGATTCTATTAATCATTTGCCAATTATTTCAACTGCAAATATATTTACAGATAGTAGTGACTAAATATTAAACTTAAAAGCTTTCCTTTGTGTATTGGAATTAAATGACAAATGTCCTTGGAATATCTGAAATTGTTTCTGAAATTAGCAAAAAAAATCTTTACACTACTGAGAAAGATTTTCTTAATAGAGTAATGGTATTAGATTAGGACTCTAAACTTAATTAGATAGAGATTTTTCACAGGAAAAAAAATTACTTTGCAATTCAGCTCTTACCCATATCAGCCTATACAAACAAATGTGATATTTAAATATCAAGCATAAATTCAATTCTCTAATTTAAGTTTGCCCATGTACCATTTTTGCTCCTACTGGATGGAGACAAAATTTATGTTTCAGTTTTGTTTTAAGTAGCTAGTGCATTGTGGGCATTGGTGTGGATTTCCTACCCAATCAATTAAATTAATATAGCTAAATATTCAATATTTACTTCTGAATGTGTTTGTATACTTTCTTTGGTGTGATTATTTTCCCCTTCTTTCAGGCTTTATCTTCTGAGTCTGTGGAAAAACTCCCTGTCTTTAACAAGTCAGCTTTCAAACATTATCAGATGTGTTCTGAGGCCGATGACTGGTGTATCCCAAGTAGGGAACCAAAGAACCTGGGAAAGGAAAAAGTGGCCATGTGAAGAGGGACACTGGGGACACTTTATGGGATCAAAGTGGGCCTATGGTAATGCTGCTTCTTGAATCTTTTTGTGTGAGCTCCTGATTCCACGAAAACAACAAAAATGTTGTTCCAATGAGGAATGGAGTTGAGATGTATGACGCAGGAGAAGACAGAGCAGAACTACAGGAAATATGTGTGGCCTGCTCCTTGTTTGGTAGCATAGAATAGTTTGTGAGTTACTCTAAATCCTGAAGTAGTCAAGTCTCCTTTCTATCTCTTTGCCAACAAGCATGGGGAGGAGAGCAGACATGAAGACAGAAATTAGCAACTGCAATAGGCTCATATTTTAGACATCAAAATATATTGAGATTTAACCAATCTCAGTTGTCAAGGTACCAGCATTTTCCTGCCATGCCAAGATTAGAGTTTAGTTTACACATATGATTAGAAATGTATGTAAAAATACATTTCGCATATATTTATAGGCTCTGGGGAGGAAAAGATACTGACTAAAATATTGTTCACTTTGAATGTGGGGGAATGAATAAAACATCTTATTCAAAGTTGCAACCAAGGCATCGGGGCCAATGTGAGATATCAGAAAAAAGCCTCTTCTGATCAGTACAGCTCTTTTATGAGTTGCTTTTCCTGTTCATGCTTCAAGCAATAACTGAATGCTTATTGCCAGGTGCCTAATCTCAGAGGAATTGTTCAATGTGTACTGGGTTAGAGTGAGGGAAAGACTGCCAAAGTGAGCTTAGAACTCTGTCTTCCCTAACTTGTTTCTAAATTAAGTAGCAGATAGGGAAGACTTGTGTTAAAGGAAGAAATCATGTACTCAGAGAATCTAATGCATTACATAGGGGCTGTTCTCTAAACCTGACGGATGGCAACTGAAAAGCATACATTTTCTAGGCTTGAGAAGATGTACTTTAATATATTTACTTGTATTCTGTATACTCCAACACAAACTTGTTCATTAATAAATTTCTGGGTTTCAAATGGCTCAAGAACATGAAAATTCAAAGTACTTCTTAGAGTATTTTTTTAAACAAATAGGCCAAGTAAGAAGTTCTCATGCCAGGCTGCATTTATGCTTCGAGCACCAGTGAATGGGGAAAAAAGAAAAAGAAAGCAAGGTGGTAATTTGCTAGTATTTTGAGAGGATTAAGATGAAAGTTGCAGACTGACTGGTCACTCATGCAGATTACTCTTAGAAAAGAAGGAATGAAAGAATAAAAGAGAAGGAGATGGGAAGATATGGAAGCAGAAGGCAGGCACCTTTCTACTTCCCCACAAACTATCCCAAGGAATCATGTGTATTTTCATGAAGAACTTATTGGCAAGAGAATGAACTGATGTCTTTTGGAGCACTGTGGCTTTCTTAAATGGCTATTACTATTACAGAAAATGGGCTTTGTGAAATAATAAATTATGCTGTGTTAAATTAATGTTTCAACTGACATGTAGGAAGAAAAAAAACTAGGATTTTTTTCTGCACTGTAAAAGAATCTGTACTGTACTATACATTTAACTTGATATTTGTATTTGATTTTGTGTCAACCTGGTGCAATAGTGCTTAAAAGCTTCAACTGTGTGTTTTGGATTTCCCATTTTGTCATCCAAAGTCCTTTACAATGGCTTTTCTTGATGGCAGAACTTTGATTCATGCATTTATTGATTTTACAACACTTTGCAATAGGTTACTTATTGGTTCAGTTTTATTGAAATTGGAGATTGAAAAAACACTTCTGCATGTAAATTCTTGTATTTATCAAAGACAAAGCAGTTGACATATTGATTTACCCAAACATGGTAAACTGTCTCTAAAATACTAGAGAAAATAATGTTAGTATCTCAACTTCATTAACTGGTCAATTGAATAGAGCTGGCCTTCCCTGGTATTTGTGAATCTATGGAAGACCCTTAGGATTCCAGTAGATGCATGGTGAATGCTCAGGCCTACTTAAGTTATTAATGTATGAGTTGTGTTTTTTTTTGTCTTTAGCCAATGTACAGAGATATGATAATTTTTATAATAAATATTTTTATTATAATAGTGGATGCGGTCTTTTGAAGTTTTTTCCCTCAAATTACAATAAATACTTTGAGTTAAAGAGATTCCTCACCCTATATTGTTATAATTTATTTACATCTGATATGCAATATAAAAAACAACTTTAAACAGAACAACAACTTTAATCAGAAGGTAAGTGCTTTATGGCAGGTTTTGGAGTTTTGGATTCTCCTTTTTGTGTTTGCAAATTTCTTGCTAACACACAATATAAGAATGTGTTTACCTCTGTGTGTTTATTCAGTAATTATTTTTGTATTGTATATTATACCTCTGTTCTTATATTGTGTATTTGAAGTTCCACTTTGTGTGATATTTGTGTAAATATGGGGGCATATCACAATAATTACTTAGGTAACTTGTGGTAGCAAATAACTTTTGGATTAAATATCTGTATAATAATAAGGTAGAAATAGGATAGAAATTACTAAATTCAGTTGTAGCATGCATCAATTTTGCTATCCTTAGTACCTTTCCTTACTAACTGAATCCTTTTCATCTTTAGATTACAATCTTTACCCATTTTCATAGTGTTCTCACTAGTAAGGCTCTACATATAAAAAACAAAAACTTTTTGGAGGGAGGAACAGAAATCAGAGTAAGGGAAATAAGTCCAATGGGCACACATTCAGAGCCTTCCTTCATTTTTCCAGAAGCATAAAACTTTGTTGTCCATGATCTCCACATGCATCTTTTTGTCTGTAATCAATATATTTACCCCCAAAACTACTAATTTTTAAGTTAACAAGACTGAGTTGAGTCCAGGCAAAGTTAATGAAAACCTATCTCAAAATCAAAACCAAAACAAAAGGCTGAACGTGTAGCTCAAAAGATAGAGTGATTAGCTGGAAAACATGATATCCTGGGTTCAAATGAGAGGGGAGAGAGAGAGAGAGAAGGAGAGGTAGAAGGAGAGGAAGGAGATGAGGGAGAGGGAGAGAGAGAGAAAGAGAGAGCAGAATTTGATAGTTTGTTCATTCTTCCATTACACTTTCAGGAGTTGCATTTGCATTTAGATTATGCCAACACCAAAAGCTATGTGGAACCACAAAGTCACTCATCTGTCTTGATTAAAGAGTTGAGAGACTTTAATAAAAGCACAGGAGTCCATTTAAGAAGTCACTGAATCTCTCCCATGACTACATAGAGCAGTGGAGTTCTGTCTTCATTAACATTTTACCATGATCTCTTTTGTAACTTACCACTTTTTAATATTTTTATCATTTACAAACAGTTATTTAAGCCCCCAATAATCATTCATGGATAAATACATGCATGAAGACATTACTGTACTTCTGACTGAGGAATACTATTCCACCCTTGACATTAAAGGAAGATTGAAATTCATTGTTAAATAATGATACATGCATTTGTAGGATTTTATACTTGAAATATTATTCAAGAACTTTCACAATATTTCATAAATCTGAAAGTCTAGTTCAACACCAATTACTTTCCAATTGATTTTTGTTCAGTATTACTCCCTACTAATTGTCTTTAGCTATTAGTTATTGCCACATATTTCATAAGAGATTGAACACAATAGTTACAGTAATGTTTTTAAGGAAATTTCTCAAGCATATGAGGTAGTGTTTTAGATTTCATGAATATTATTCCTCTTGTTTACCTTGGTTTATGATACTATTCTAATTCTATATACTATAATTCCTTAATGGGAATGAAGACTATCTTTTCTTGAGATGTTTTTACAGTTCTCAAGCATAAAAAGAAAAAAAAAAGAAAATCCAGGAGCCAGCCATCACTGGCTTCTTTGTAAGAAGCTGTTATTCATATATTATTTATAGTTGCTTAAACATCTAACCTAAATAGCCAACCTTATAATTTCTCTCTAAAAGAACTGTCCTCAGCATTATGTCTTCTAAACATCCAGGAAATATTATTTACTTCTATTGAAATTTTCCTTCATCTCTTCTCTTTTTCCTAAATGTTGCTTAAACTTCTTGGCCCATCTTAAATCCTTCCTCCATATGTTGGACATCCTAATCTCAACTAACCTCTCACTTGATCAGGACCATTATAAAATGTACCACGTAATTCTCAAGGTTGGTATTAAACATCATAGAGAGACATAAAATCAGAAATACAACTTGTTTTTTATAAAACTAAACATAAAATCTTGATTAATGCTTTTTTAGTCATTTGGGAAAACAATGTGACAATTCTTTTCTTTTCTTTTTCTTTTTTTTTGGTCTGAAGCTGGGACTCAACTTCTGTACCTTATGTTTTTGCTCATTGGCTAGCACTCTACCAACTGAGCCATGCATCCAACTCCAAACAATTCTTAAAGAGTTTATTTTATTAGGCTTAAGCCAAAGAAACTCATCTTAACTATTTTTTGATCCTCAGCATTTTTTGTCCATCTTGAAGGGATTCATGTTTATGTTCACACAGACCACAGCTATCATATATACAGCTATTACATATACATATATATGTGTGTATATATGTGCATATATATATGTATGCATATGTACATGAATACACACACACACACACACACACACACACACACGAGAAGTTAAATTACTTTAACAGCAGCACAAGTCAACAATAGAAATTCTTGTTCAGTCTATATAGTGAAGCAAAAGTGCTATCAGGCTACTATCTGGGTGAAAAGAGGACATTTACATAGATAAATGGTAGGACCATTAAATAAAGTTTCTGGGGAGACCACTGGAAAGTAAAGTTAGGGCAAGAGGAGATTAATCTGGAAGTCTAGATGTATTGTTTGTGGCATCCATGAGTTATTTACTAGAATGGCAAGATGATCAAAATTGTCTCACTGGCTAAAACCACAAGATATATGTTTTTCTGTCAATGTATTTTCAAAATGGAATGCAAAAATGTATATAAATGATAATTTGATACTGAAATAATGAAAGAGAGCTTTTGATAATGCTGATTGTTGAATAAAAACTAGGTCGGTGCTAAATTAGCTGTCAGCCATGTGGACTCTGCCTAAGTTTCGTGTTTCTGCCACTGAGCAGCAACGGGAGAGTATGTAGCCTGCTTGTTTTCTGATATGTGAAATGCAGATAATGTTATCACCTCTTCTTTGTAGGATTGCTGTGAAAATTAAAATGACTTAATATATGTAAATATTTTCCCATACTTGGCATAGAGTATATATTATATAAATATTATACATTTGATCAAAGATGCTACATAAGTATTAGATAATGGATATATTGGAGAATGGATCCTTATGTTAAAATATTTACTAATTAGTTGATAGGAATAAAAATAATGTATGTTCCTTTTGATAAGAAGTTCTGCAATGTGAGTATGTAATGCATGGAAGATACAGAATTTACTCCATTGCATCCCATTGCCAGACTGCAGTTAGATTTTTAATGGTCTTTGACATTGCTGATGTTTGTTTAGGCAGACATGAGACCCAGACCTTGCCCTCTTTTGTATCAACAAAAGCCAGGTAGATGGTGGTATCTGTGTGTTACCTAATCTGTTAACTCCTTTTGGATTCTTTGTGAGCACCTCAAAGCTACATTTGCCTGAACACTGAGAAGGCTGCACACTGAACATTAGAAACAAACATGTAGATATCTAACACAGCACTTATCCACAGCACACTCGGTAATTGTTTGTGGAATGAATGAAAAGCATCTTAAGTCATTAGAAAAACAATTAGGCCTCAGTTGTTCCCTGGCAGTGTCTTTCTTCCACTAAATATTATATTTCATCTCATGAAAACAGACCTCCAAATGATAACAAAAACAAACACAAGACATTATTTTGTGAAAGCCTTTGAAAACAGTATCCTGGCATGTTGGAATGTTTTCCTTAGAATATCTAATAATGGTTCTTTGTAACTAAAAATATATCTTTCATTTTGTACAAAGACAGAAGTCATTCTAATTTTTACCTTATCCACATAGTTTCCATTTGGATCTCCATTCACCATGCACTAACTTCAGTAAATTTATTTTAAGGATGAAATTTGCTGTTGAACTTGAATAAACAATTTCTTAACCATTAATATGAGTTTTTCAACTATATTTTTCAATGGCTATAAATATTCCCTTATTAGATTAAAATTTGTTTTCCCTAGCCTTATTTTTTGTCTTCTGAACTGTTTTGTTCATTTTTTTCTTTGTTTTTGACAGTCCAGAGGCTTAAATCCAGGGCCTGAGTACTGTCCCTGAGCTTTTTGCTTAAGGCTAGAGTTCTACCACTTGAGCCAGAGTTTTACTTCTAGCTTTTGGTGATTCATTGGAGGTAAGAGTCTCAGAGACTTTTATAACCAGGCTTTGAACTGAACTATTCAGATCTCCACCTCCCAAATAGCTAGGACTACAAGTGTGAGCCACCAGCATCTGGCTATTCTTGAACTGTGTTCTTTTTTTCTTGAAGTGTTTTTAAATCAAATATCAAGGAGGTAAAAAAACAAACATCATACTTATATGTACTTGAATAAACCAGTTCCTGTATCTTCCCAATAACTGTGAAATTATGTGTTTATGTGTTAAGAGGTGATGAGAACTCTAGGCATGGAGGCATTCCAAGAGTTACACTTTAAAAAAGAAAAAACAAATTGTTTAAATAGGAATACAGGTGGACCCACTGCAACAACGAGATGTACAAGACATTATGTTAAAAAATGAACTTTACAACTTTGGCATGGGGAAGTGGGGGTAGGTGGGAAGGGATGGTAAGGGGAAACAAAGGAGGAGGCAACAATACTTGATAAGAAATGTACCAATTACCTTGCTCATGTAATTGTAACCCCTCTGTACAGTATTTTCACAATAAAAAAATTGAATACTAAAAAAGATAAAGAAAAAGAAAAACCTTGGCTTGTGCCTAGCCTGTAGACATTCATTTACATTTTAAATTATGAGAACATGGAATCCTACTTATTCTGTCTCCAAGAGTTTGTGTACAATAGAAGGCAAAAGTTTCTCTGCCTCAGCAGCATTCCCTCTTTTACACAAACAGATTTGCTTTGAATTCTTTATAATATGGATTCCAGCAAGTATAATGTGTCACCTGGCTCTCACTGCTTCACCTTAGAAGGGGCAGAGCTTAGAGCAAAGACTGCTGATGTCGTCATTACTACCAGACCACAAATACTTTGTCCCTGCCCCCATAGTCTTATATTTATTTGTAGAATCATCTTAATACGTATAGATATTAAAGCACCAATATTTACATGCTTCGTTTTTATGCTTAAGAATAGACATTCTGTAGTTTATGGTATTCCCGCTGCCTGTGTGCATGTGAGATTTAGAAATCTTTGGTGATTGCTTGTTGAACAAGTAAGTGAAGTACCTCAATCCTCAGAGAGTTGTTACATGTCAGTCAGTGGACACAAGGACTGGCCTAGCAGTCTCATGCTTCTGATGGCTCAGCATGTAGGTAATGCTTTCTGATCAGATTTGAAGAACTCCAGAGACTTGCAGCTCAGAGTTCCTCTTCTCTATAGATCATTAATGGGTTGTCCATTTTCATGATCAAGGAATTGTGCAATTCCTAGATTTTTCCTAGCTACAGGAAACTTAACCTCTATTATGATAAGAATAGTATGGGCTGTGGGTAGATTATATAGTATATATTCTTGGGAAGATCACATCCTTGAGAAGTTTATCTTTAGGAAAGGAGGGGAAGATGAGAAGGTCAGAGGTTTGAAGATAGTAAATGGCTTGGAAATAGTAACAGAATAGGAAGATTTAATATAGGATTGGTGGAGAGTGGAGAAACTATCGACTAATTGCTCAGTTGTATGAAATATTTCATAATGTGCTGAGTAGTCTGGATTCAGGATCAGTAACGTTTTTTTCTAGAAGAGAGCAAACAGAAAATACATTGTACCTAATGCAACATATGTGGTCTCTATTATAATCTTCCTTGCTATTTTAACAACTTTTTAGAAATGCATAAACTTCTTAACTCCTTTACCAGGCTGACTCCTGACTTAATTCCAGCAAAGGAAGCATGGATGGTTACATCTAATTATTGTTGTAAATTTCCTTGGTATGGTAGATGAACATTAGTAGACAATAAAGTTTAGAGTGTTGAAAAAATAATTGAGACATGTGTGCCAGTTATTGAGATATATCGTGCATAGATATCAAAAGACTTGTTATTTTTATAACATCAATTTCTTCAAATCGGTCTTTAGGTGCAATGCATTTATAATAAAAACCTCAGTAGGTTTTCCAGAGAAAATTGACCAGCTCATCCTATTATTGTAATGGAGATGCAAAGATCCAGAATAGCCAAACAAATTCAATAAAAGAGAACTCAAAAGACAACAGTATCTGCCCTCAAAACTTGTTATAAAGTTATAGTAATAATGACCATTTGATTTTGGCACCATGATTTTAAAAAATCAATTGGCGAGAATAGAAAGTTAAAAAATAAACCCACACATATAATGAGAATGAATTTTTGACAGAGTTGCAAAAAGAAATAAGTGGAGGAAGGACAATCTTTTCAGCAAATATATATTAGTACAATCAGATATCCACATTTAATGCAGCAAGCTCTCAGTCACACAGATATAAAAATCGACTTCACATGGATCAAGGACCTTAATATAAACTCAAACCCGTTTCTGGGAGAAAATATAGAAGAAAAAATATTTAAGTCCTTAGGTTAGAGAAGATTTCTTAGACACTTCACAAAAGAAACAAAAAAATGAACTGTTTTAAAAATTGATAAGTTGGAATGGATAAAATTATAAACTTGTACTTTTTTAAAGAATATAAAGATAAAACATAATGGAATAAATATTTATATATGAAGTGGATATGGTGGTTCAAGCTTATATACTAGCTACTTCAGCTATTACTACTCCTAGCTACTTTTTGATCAGGTAAAGAGAAGTTAAAAAGACTCCATCTCAACCAATGTCTAGATACAGTGTTGTACACCTGACATTCTCAGTGGTGACACAATGAAGGATATCAATCATCAATCAAGGCTGGCCCAGAAATAAAACAATACCCTACTTTGAAAATAGTAACCAATGCTTAAAGGTAGCTCAAGTGGTAAAGCACTTACCTGACAAGCACAAGGCCCTAAATCCAATTCCCAGTACTACTGCCAGAGAGAGAGAGAGAGACAGAGAGACAGAGTCACACAGAGAGACACAGAGAGAGACAGAGAGAGAGAGAGAATTTATCAACTAGAAGTTCCTAGAACTCACTAATAATAAATTATACAATCTGATAAAAAGGAAAAGGGCTAGAAAAATTTTGACTAGATAGTAGTTCAACAAAAATATGTAAATAGCTAATGGTCTCATGAACTGGCTATTGGTAACCTACATATAGCATATTGGTCATTAGAGAAGTGCAAATTATTGTGCTTCTGGGTCTCTACTAAGAAAATTTTGGCCTGTGCCAAGAAGCCCTAGAGTTTCTCCTATTCCATCCTGTAATGTTTTCATGGAGTCTGCTTTTATTTTGAGGTCTTTGATCCATTTGGAGTTGATTCTGGTGGAGGGTGAATATGCAGATCTAGCTTTAGTTTTCTACAAGTGTTTAACCAATTTTGCCAGAACCATCTACTGAAAAGGCTGTCTTTCTTCCATTCTATTTCTTTAGTTACCTTGTCAAAGATTAGGTGGCTGTAGGTCTGTGGGTTCATTTCTGGGTATTCAGTCCTATTTCATTGGTCCTCAGGTCTGTTCTTGTGTCAGTACCAAGCTGTTCGATTACTATGGCTTTATAGTAGAGTTTGAAGTTTGGAATTGATATTCCTCCAACACTGTTGTTTCTACTAAGGATTGTTTTTCTGTTCGTGGTCTTTTATTGTTCCATATGAAAGCCATTGATTTCTGAGGGTTAATTTTGTATCCTGCTATTTTGCCAAAGTTTTGAATCAGCTCAAGTAACTTGGGAGTGGAGTTCATGGGTTCTTTAAATACAAGATCATGTCATCTGCAAAGAGGAAGAGTTTTACTCATCTTTCCCTATTTGGATCCCCTTTATGTTTGCATCTTGTCTTATTGTTGTAGCTAGACATTCTAATACTAAATTGAAGAGGAGTAGAGTGAGCAGACATCCTTGTCTCATTCCTGAATTTAAAGGAAATAGCTTTAGTTTTTCACCATTGAGTATAATGCTGGCTGTAGGTTTGTCATATATAGCCTTTATTAAATTGAGGAATGTTCCACGGATTCCTAGTTTTTCCAGAGCCTTCATCATAAAGGGGTATTAGATCTTGTCAAATACATCTATTGAGATAACCATGTGGTTCTTATCCTTGCTTTTGTTGATGTGATGAATTATATTGTTTTGCGTATAATGAACCAGCTTTGCATCCCTGAAAGGTATCCTGTTTGATTGTGGTGTATGATTCTTTTGATGAGTTGTTGAAGTCAATTGACCAAGATTTTGTTGAGAAGTTTTAGATAGGTTGGACAAATGGGAATGCATGAAACTCCAGAGCTTCTGCTAGGCAAAGGACATAGCTAGCAAGATCAACAGAAAGCTCACGGACCGGGAGAAGATCTTCACTAGGCATACAACAGACAAGGGCCTCATATGGCTAAAGACTTAAGGAGAGACTTCTCTGAAGAGGAAAGAAGATGGCTTATAGACACATAAAGAAATGCTCAACTTCTCTAGACATAAAAGAAATGCGAATCAAGACAACACTGAGATTCCACCTCACCCCAGCTAGAATGACTAAAATCAAGAAATCTAATAACAGATGCTGGAGGGTATATGTGGCCAAAAGGGAACCCTACTGCATTGTTGATGGGAGTGTAAACTTGTTCAACCACTTTGGAAAGCAGTATGGAGGTTCCTCAAAAGACTTTACATAGAGCTCCCTTATGACCCAGCAATCCCACTTTAGTATATTTACCCAAAGGATCACAAACAAGGTCATACCAAAGCTACCAGCACAACCATGTTTATCGCAGCATTATTTACCATAGTTAAGATATGGAACCAACCCAGATGCCCCTCAGTAGATGAATGGATTAAGAAATTGTGTGTGTGTGTGTGTGTGTGTGTGTGTGTGTGTGTGTATGAATTCTATGCCTCCATCAGAAAAAATGACATTGCCTATTTTGTTAGGAAATGGAAAGATTTGGAAAAAAATCATATTAAATGAAGTAAGCCAGGCCCAAAGAAACATAGGTCCTGTGGTTTCCCTTGTTTGGAGTTCCTAGTACATGTCTAGGACAAGCAGAGTAGATCAAAGGCTATGTATATACAAGCATATGAGATAATGTTAAGCAAAATGTACCCCAAGACAGGGACACAAGAGTTTTTTTTGTTGTTGTTGTTTTTGTTGTTGCTGCTGTTGTTTTCTCTTTCTTGCTAGTGTTTTTAAAGTACTTACTATACACTATGTGATTCTTATGTTTCTATTGTATGTCCTTCCCCCAAGATATAACCCCTGTTTTCACTGGATTTGATGCTGGTGCTCTGCACCTTGTATATATATTTTTGTAATTTGGGGAGGGTAAGGGATTTTGCAGAAACTTAAATGAGGATGCAGTCTGACCCATTGTGACGAAGAGATGAACATGACACTATATTGAAAATGAACTTTACAATGTCAGGGTGGTGGGGGCGGGAGGAGTTGGGGAGGAGGGAAAGGATAGTAAGGGGAAACAAAAGAGGAGGCAACAATGCTTGATAAGAAATGCACTCGTTACCTTGCCCATGTAATTGTAACCCCTCTGTATGGTATTTTCACAATAAAAAAAATTGCCCTTTACATATCATTTGTAATGTCAATTTTTAAAGTACATGCACAATAAACAATCTTCTAAAGGAACTTGTAGAATGACTAGATATACATAGTGAGGAGGAACTAAGTCTCAAAAATGATTCCCAGCTGAATGGTGAAAACCTTTCTGAAATAGTAACAAATGCAACAAACCTTTATTAATTTTAAGAAAGAAAATAAAGATTTTGAGTTTTACTTCAGATAGCATAGTGTTTGTATTTGTGGAGCACACGAATTGATCAAACATGCTCTAATACAATATTGGCAGATAGAGGGGAAAATGACAAGGAGGTTGGCATATAAACTGCAATGTTATAGAACTTTTTTAAAATGAAAAAGTGGAGGAGCTGTGACATGGTGGAAAAAAAAGACCAGGAAAAGGTGGCTGGTATGCATTTTGGCCAAAAAGGTTACTCATATAGGTTACTCATATGGAGTCATTGGTTAGATTCTCCACAGTAGTGGAAAGAGGATGTTGACATGGAAGGTCTGTTTATGATATCCCATTATGTGCCAGGAAGGCCTGTGGGAGATAAAAAAGGAAGGTACCTAAGGAAATGGAAAGTCTTGGAGAAAATTATATAAGTGAAGTAAGCCAGAGTCAGAGAAACAAGGGTTGCCTGGTTTCTAAATCTGTAAGGAAACACACTGGGGGGCATGCAAGCAGTTCCCAATGGTATGATTTTTTAGAAAGATGAAGTCAAAGCCCAACAAGATTAGCACCCAAGAAATGGGTACTTGAAAGGTGGTGGTGAGACCAAAGGGAAAGGAGTAGACAATGAAGAGGGGGACAAGGAGGAAGAATGCATTCAATAATTCATTGTATTATACCACAAAATTACAATGTAAGGGAGAGGTTGGCCGAACAGGGAAGAGACTATTAAAGAGGAAGACACAAATCAAGATGCATTGTAGTTACATACTTCTTAACAATAATAACAATAAAATTATAACCCAGACTTTGCTTCTACTTTTTTTTTTTTGGTCATGGGGCTTGAACTCTGGGCCTGGGCGTTGTCCCTGAGCTACTCAGCTCAAGGCGAACACTCTACCACGTGAGCCACAGCGCCATTTCCTATAACCCAGACTTTGTGTTCATTAAAAATTAACAAGCACTGCATAAGGATATTTAGCCAACTGCTAGGTAGTATCATGCTAAAAAAGTAAGAAAGTGATATACAAGGTAAGCTTCTCAGAAGAAAACAGAATTTGAGGTGGTATTTACAGAAAATTAGATTATAAGATAAAAGCGTATAAACAATAGGAAAGAGGAAAGATGCTAAGCAAAGTTCTAAGACCAGAAAATATTCAGAGCACATTATGTGTGTTTATAGGTGAGCCTATGTGTATTGCAGCTGAAATAAATGTAATAAGATAATGATAAAGTTCACTACTGGGAAATGTAAAATCAAATTTAAGTAAGACAGGTACATATTATCAAGGTCTTAAAAATATAGACATGTGCACACAGCATAAGAAGCCATTATTGATTTTGACCAAAGGGATGAACGATCAGAGGAGTATTTTATAAAAATTAGAATTGCACTATGTGTACACAATCGCCTAGAGAAAAGACCGGCTGCTTTACAAGTCTATAAAAGTATCTTTGAAAGTCAAAACATATTTTTAAACTCTTTCTAGGGCTAAGTTGAATAACTCTGAACAACTCGCCATTTTTTTTCTTCCCAAAGGAATATTAATGTGATAAGCAAAGTGTTTCATCAAGACTTTATACTTTTAAAAAGCAGTGTTTAAGAACTGTTTTTGCTCTTTTAATCTGGCTAGCTCAGTGTATAAAGACTTTAATTTCTATCTAAAAGTCATATTGCTGGAGGTTTTCTTCTCAAAATGCATGCTGGTTATTTTGCTCAATGTCTTAAAATTTCATTTCCAGTTGGGTGATTTAAATTTTAAGATGGGAAAAATAGTGAGAGATCTTCCCCCAAGAATTCAAATGAGTAAAAGTTGGAAGCTAAAAGCTTAAGATTAAAAGTGTTATGATGAGAGGAATGAGGGTTATTTGGTAAAATCAGTGGAATAACTTAAAACTTTTTCACCCAATGGACATCGATGTGTCCTCAGGATAATCTGTGTTTCTCCTTCTATAGGTAATGCATGAATAAGTACATGCAGTGCCTTGTTCTCAGTTATTCCTCTTGCATTAAACATGTCTGCACAGTTCCAAAGGGAACACCAAGAAGAATTTTTATAGTAATTTATACATTGGAGCAGATAATTAAGAAATATTATTGCATTAGGTAAGACTAAATTTATATGGAGAAGAGGCAGAAGTCTAGGTAAATCTGGGTTATAATTGGGTTTTCATATTATTTAACAAATGAATATATATATTATACAACATGTGGTTATGGGGAAAAGTTAAAATTATATGTAGAAGTTAAAGTTATAGAGAGAAGAGACAGAGATCAAAATCTGGGTTATAATTTGGGCTTTCATATTATTGGCAAACGAAATACATACATATATATATATAATGTGTTTTGTTATATACATGTATGTTAATGTGAAATGATTAATTTGTCATCTCAAACACTAATGGTTTTGGGGAATGAGAACATTCAAATCTCTTAGTAATTTACAAATTTACAATATAATATTACTTATAGTTACCTTGACATACATTTCGAGAATTTATTCTACCTGTCTAAATAAAATCATAACATCTTCATTTACTCTGTGTTTCTTTGAGTTTTTTGGATTTCACAGGTTTGTCCATGTGCTGGAAAACATGGGATTTATTTTTTTTCTTGAAGACTAGATAGTATTTTCTTGCGGTACATTTTCATCCATTTAGTCTTGGATGAACTCTTTGTTGATTTCGTGTATTGGATACTGTGACATGCTACAACGAAAATGGGAATGCAGGTATTCAACATTTTGGTTTTGTTTTCCTTGAAAAAATAATATAAAATTGTTGGTTGTGGGTCTTGAACTCAGGGCCTGGGTGCTGTCTCTGAGCTTCTTTGTGCTCAAGGCTAGCATTCTACCACTTGAGACACAGCACCACTTACTTCCAATCTTTAAGTGGTTTATTCAAGATAAGAGTTTCACAGAGGACTTTTCTGCCTGGGCTGGCTTTGAATCATCATCCTCAGATCTCAGCCTCTTGAATAACTAGGATTACAGGCATGAGCCACTAGCATCTGGCTGAATATATATATATTTTGAAGTGAGATTGAAAAATCTATTTTGATTCCTTCGCATGACTGTTCACATTTTTACTAGCATATATTATCTTTTAGATGAAAGGTATTCTTAAAGTTATGAGGTTATATCTTACTGTCAGTTTCATTTGTATTTTCCTCATGTTTCATGGTTTATTTTTTCTCTTGGTTTATTTTTTCTTTTTCTTTTACTTCATTTTTCAGATATGGTTTCACAGATTGTCTGGATATCCAGACTGTCTGGAAGGATATGCACCTTCCTCCTGTCTCCATCTCAAGAGTTTCTGGGATTATAGACATGTGCCACCACATCCAGCCCCAAGTAGTGATCATGAATTTCTTCATTTACATGTTGGCCTTTCATTTAATTTCCAAAAATGTCTACTCAGATTCTTTGTCCATTTTTCTATTTGGTTTTATTATCATTGTTCCATTTCTTTAAGTACTTTGGATATTAACCCCTAGCAGATGTATAGTGTACAGGTATTTTCTTCTATTCTATAGGTGGTCTGTTCAACCTGGTTTCTTGCTTGCTTGCATGCTTGCTTGCTTTTTGCTATACATGTTTTTTGTTTGCCTTATTTGTCTATTTTTCCTTTCCAATACTCCACTCCTAGGCTTTTGGGTCATATCCAAAGAATTTTAGCTGAGACAAATGTCAAGAAGACATTCCTGTGTGTTTATGTCTCAAGTCTTTTTTCTTTTTGTCAGTCATGGGGCCTGAACTCTGGGCCTGGGCGCTGTCCCTCAGCTCTTCAGCTCAAGGCTAGCGCTCTACCACTTGAGCCACAGCACCACTTCCGGCTTTTTTCTTATGTGGTGCTGAGGAATTGAACCCAGGGCCTCATGCATGCAAGGCAAGCACTCTACCACTGAGCCACCTTCCCAGCCCTATGTCTCAAGTCCTTTTATTAGACTTTTATAAATTTGAGTTGATTTTTGTGTATGGAAAATAGAAGTGTATATGAGCACGTTTGTTTATGTGAGGTACGAGTCCAATTGAGTTCCTTTGCCTATGAATCCTAACATCAGTCACTAAAGATACTACCCTTTCCCCATTGTATGATCTTGGGAATTGTGCTGAACATCGGTTTACTGGAATTGTTCACTTTATTTAGGAGCTTTCAATTCAGTTCCATTGATCTAACTGCTTTATATCAGTTTTATGCTGTTTTCATCCCTACGGCTTTGTAGAATATTTTAAAAACAGGTAAAACCAATAGTATGCTTCTTCCAACTTTCTTATTTGCTCAAGGTTGTTTTGGATATTCAGGGCTTTTGTTGTTGTTGCTCTATACAAACTTTAGGTTTGTTCTTTTTGACAAATTCCATTGAGCCAGGTAACTACTCAGGAAGCTGAGATCTGAGGATCATGGTTCAAAGCCAGCCTGGAAAGAAAAGTCCCTGTGCACTCTTATCCCCAATTAACTCCTCAAAAACTAGAAGTAGTGCTGTGGGCCAAGTGGTAGAGTGCTAGCCTTGAATATATTTAGCATCCCAAAACCAGCTATTTAGGTTAGGGGGAATCTATAGAAAGGGGCTAACACAATTTTGAAATTTTTGAGAAACAGATATATTTAGCCACTCAGATATGTTTCCTACCTTTGTTCCCACTGAATCTGTTTTTGACAGATTAATATTTTTAAGTACTGGTTTCCATACTTTACCGTTTGGGAACTCCTGTAATGGGATGGGAGCCATGAAGTTCTTCCCCCAGGACAGTGTGTCCAAGGGCTGCCAGCAGAATGTTCCAGAAATGCATTGTCTCACAGCTCTGAAGAGATGAAGTCCAAAATAAAGGTAACAGAAAAGTTGATTCTTCCATAGTTGTACAAAAGAATCTATTTCTTGCCTACCTCTGGATTCCATGGCCTCAAGTGTTCTTTGACTTATCCATAGTTTTACCCTGCTTTTTCTTTGAGCACACTTCTCTTTTATAAGACCACAGCCACCCTAACACCTGTCTTAACTTGATTTCCAAATAAGGAGATAATGATAACAGCTGGGGTAATAAAGCTAGGGGTGACAACTTCAGTCTGTTTCAGAGAAGCACATAACCCAAATGAACTACCTGACCAATAACCATAAAGCAATTCTGGCACCAAGAAAATCCATGCTCTTAAGTAAAGTGCATCAGAAAATACAAAGTACAATGAGAACAAAGGAACAGATTCAAATTATTTTATTTTATTTTACTTTATTGAAAAGATGCTATACAGGGGGTTACAGTTACAGATAAGGTAATGAATACATATCTTGTTAGCATTGTTACCCTGTCCTTTGTTGTTTGCCTACCATCCCTTACCTCCCCCACCTCCCTCATTCCTTCCCTGGCCCCTCCTTGAAGTTGTAAAGTTCATTTCCAATATAGGGTCCTGTGGGTATCATTGTTACAATGGGTCATCCTGTGTCCTTCTTCCAGCATTTTGTTATTCCTCTTCCCCTCCCCAAATTAGACAAATGTATATACAAGATGCAGGGCACCATAAACAAAAATAGTAACAACAGGGGGAAAACATACAAAGGAAACAAAAAAATCACATAGTACATTACAAACAACAACAACAAAAAGACCTCTTGTGACCATATTTTGGGGTTCATTTTGCTTAGATCTCCTTATATGGTCATATGTACATAGCTTTTGAGCTTTTCTGTTAGTATATGTCCAGGATAATTTTATCAGAGGAGCAGAAAAGATTCAAATTCTTTGAATACATTTAGCAGGGCTGGAGTTATAGCTCAGTAGTAGAGAAATTGCCTTGAATGTACAAGATAGGTACTGGTTTCAGTACCAGGCTTGTTTCCTATAGTCCTGTGAATTAAGCCTGGATGTTTGAATAAATCTACATTAGGCTTTACCTAGTGTTTGCTAGACTGAAAATGTTAAGTGCTAAGTTGTTACATATTTTGTAAATGTAACTTTCTTTTTAAATATTTTATGAAAATAAAGATTCCAGGGAATTAGTTTTAATTCAGTATAATATTTTGTTTATCTTGGAAACAAAGGCAAATGATTTGAAAGAAAATTTTGGAAAAGCTTTAGTTTCCTTTTCATCTCCAATAGAGAAAGAAAAATAACAATTTAAAAAAACTGCTACTAGGAGAATACTGCAGTTAAGTTTACATTTATAGGAAGCTCTCTGAAAACCTTCTGGAAAACTCTTCATATAAATACAGGAAGGAAAATCCCCAGAATTTAGCTCCTCCCCCACTTCCTTTTTAAGCCCTAAAGGCACTGGGATTTGATGCTGACCTTGTGTCATGATTTGGATCTTAAATGTCCCTCCAAAGCTCATACATCAAAGGCTTTGTCCACAGCTGAGAGACCTGTTTTTCTCAACAGATGGAAATTTTAGAAGGTTAAATATAACTTAGAAAGGACATCTGGAGACCCATTCCGGTACCCTTATCTCTTTTTGTCTGTCTCTGCTGACCAGAGTTCAGTCACAGGAATTTTCATTTGTTTCTTGTCCTCACTCCCCCAAATCCCCACATCCCCCTCTTGCAATTCTGGACTTACACTTCACAAATCACACAAGTTCTCATACGATTGAGGTCAAGTTCTTTACTTAGGACATGGTCTAAGTCAAGATCTTTGCATAGAGCAAAGGTTAGACAATTTCACTTTATCAATCCACATCCAACCTTTCTCCAAAATCTCTTAAAATATTCTCTACCACAGAACTTCACATTTTATTTATTGTTTCATTGGTTGTCTCATTCACTACTTTTTTCTGTATACATTTGTGACTCTTTCATTTAAGACTTTTTTTTACTTGTTTACTTTTCATGGGAGTGATTTCTCCTTTTTCCTCAAGTTGGTCAGAACATAGACACTCTTTTAAAGAAATACTCAGTCACCCCTTAATTCAAGGGTTCTGAAATATGAATTGGAGTGAAGAACATGCAAGTGGCTTTGGAAGTCAAGTAAATGTCTACTTTCTAGTTCCCACCTGAGCTCCATTAGCATTTCTTCCAAGCCCACTTTGCCTTTCTAAGGGAACATACATATTTTACATGCATACATACATATGTATATATACACACAGGGACAATCAATACACCTTCCTGTCCTAGATCCTTCCTCCAAGTTCTAACTATCCTCCTTACAAATAGCTCCCTTTCCTCTGTCAAAGCTTCAATAAAAAAAAGATTAAGACTTGTAATAAATCCTATTTTTAAGTACTTAGCTAATAAATAATTCATATCAAGTTATGAACATCTAAGAAGGAACCTTGGGATGTATGCATCTACTTAAGGTTATCCTATAAAACAATTGCTTTAAATCAAAGTAGATATACTCTTAAAAAGGCAAATGTCATAATATACTATGAAAAACTTACTGAGATGGTGATTTTTTTTTTGTTAGTTGTGGGGTTTGAACTTGGGGCCTAGGCACTGTCCCTAACCTTTTGCTCAAGGCTAGTGCTCTGCCTGGACTGGCTTCAAACTGCGATCCTCAGATCTCAGCCTTTTAAGTAGCTAAGATTACAGGTGTGAGCCATCAGTGCATGGTTTGAGAAGATGATTTTAATTAGTGACCACAATCTCAACTTTCAACATTCTAGAATCTCAAGGTATCATGTTATTGGTTGGGTAAATATCAGAAATCCAATATTTTTTAGTGTAATACCATAATTCTTGTATTTTAAAATTTTGAGTTCAGAATTGTTTACAGAATTATTTTCGAGCAGTATCCAGAGAGTGAAATCCAACATAAAAGCTGTTGGATCCCTCCAGCCCTCTGAGCTGGTAAAGGAAGAAGACTGAAACACTAACCCAGATTTTTCACAGATCAAATTTACCTTAGCTCTACTTGGCCTGAATAGATAAGAAGCGCAGCCTCCCTAAAAGAGAATGACAAGAAACAAAGACTCCACCTCAAGACAAGACTCCCTTCCAATAAGATCAGGTGGCTTGAAAGACAAGCCATGTTTTAGTGATGGAAACTCATTTGTCTGATTGATTGGTTTGGTTCGAACAAAGGCAATTTCATAGCAGAAGCTATGGACCCAGCATGTAGTGTGCTGACCCCTGAGCCTGAAGTAACAAAAACAACACCTATCAATAAAACTAACATAGGCTATATTTTAAAATGAAAACTTCTAAAAAACCATATTTATAAGTAAAACATATGGAGGTAAATACTTGGACTTGGTTACTATGTATCTTTGCACTATTCTTGGCTACAGAAAATATGAAAAAAGTTTTCTGGTGATGAAAAACTTTCCCCAAACTAAGATTTCTATATAATAGTGCAATTGTGTATTGATGGACACTATTCATCCTCAAAACTATATTTTTCCATTATTTTTATTATCTATAAGTCATTTGTACAAAAGAATTGCTGTTTGGCAAAGCAGTTTATGAATACACTATAAATCTAAACACTTAACTCACTTTCAGTTCTTAGGATTCTTTACTTTTCCTTTCTTTAGTTTATACATTTATTCATTATTTTCTCCTGATGATTCAAACTAAGATACTATGTATTTTTGATATTTAAATAATATTTAATGTTTTAGGCTTAAACATTTTATGTATGTATAAACATAAAATGTTTAGTTTCAGTGATTTTTTTTGTAAATTGTAGTCACCATTTTAAGTGAACTATAAGCATGGATACAAAGATATCATGTATTCTATCATTTTATTACATATTATATTATTTATTATATTATTTATTTTATTATAAAATATATTATTTTATAAAATTAATTATGTAACCAAGTAATCACAATAAAAAATTGGAAAAAATAAAATATATTATTACATTTTGAAATCACTGAAAATTCCAGTATTGTCCTTTTGTTCCGATAATGTCAGCATGTTTTCCTGCGGCTCTTCTCAATAATTCTACATGACTGATCACCAAGCTTGCCTGAAATGCAAATGAATGTTCAGTTGACTATTTCCAATATTCTTTCTTCTTCTTCCAATATTCTTTTCTTCCTTCTGGTCCTTAGCATCCTCTTCTTTTCTGCTGAGATTTGTCTTCTGATCCAATAACCCTGGAAAGGGGACCACAGCTATTTCTTGAGCATCAAACATGCACTTAGCACTGTATTAGGTGCTTGACAAAATCTCATTTGATTGTCACAAAACTTAGAGCAATCCTTGTCAAAAAAAAAACTTATTTTACAGTTAAGGAAATGAACAATAAATGTAGTTAAATAATGATGAGATTTCCTATTGTGGGAGCCATGCTGGTTTCCTAAGCCCAGTGTTTTCTCTCTTCGACTTCATTGCATGGAGTCTCTTGATCTCTTTTTCATAAGCCTGAAGGTATTGCTGTTTGCACACTGTGCAAGACACATTGTTCTTAATAACTTATTTTCATAGGAATTCAGTAGCATTTTATCTTAACCAGATCACACAGATCCTGTGATATTCATCCCTGGTAGGCAAGGAGGACCATAAAACATAGTCAAAGGCATATAACAATAAAAAAAAAAACCTGCTAAAACATTTCCCCCACCCAAAAAATGCTCCTTCACAGGAGAATGGAAGTTTGAAGATCAAATGAGCATATTATGCTTTCTCCTAAACCAAAATTCCCAGTTGAATGTCATATTTGCTCTTTGATAGTAAAATATGTGTAGAATTTTTCTGTATGGTTATTTTCTTTGGAAAATAGGAATCAAATTTGTGAAATGCTGGATGTTTAGGTTTGCTAGCAGTTTATTAACACTGTGAACACCACAAGGATAAGGATCAAACCCTTTAAGTTTTTACTTTTACTCCCACTCTGATTTTAACCAGCTTAATCTCTCCTGCCTAAGACTTTATGGCATCTTGAGCAGATGCTAGATTTCTGACTTTTTCAAGATGTAAAAGATGTATTTCAAAACAAACTTCAATTTCTCATCCAATGTCAATGTCTTTATCTTACTCTAGGCCTGGAAGCCAGTGGAAGAAACTTCTCTTGCTCTCTTTCCTCCCCCACCCCATCTTCTGCTTCCCTTTCGATGTGGAGGACAGGGAGAGAGGATTTACAAAAGTGAATAGAAATGCTTTCACTTACCAGTAGCCATTGTATCTCTGTCTTAGACCAGGCAAGCACCCAAAGGTTGAGCCTTTTAACGACATGATTCTTTACAAAGCCTTTAAGCAGTCTCTTCACTGTGTGGCCATCTTTCATAGGAAATCAGCTCCAGTTAGCCTCTTACAGTCTTCCCTGCTTCCCATATAATCCAGCCTATAGACCTACAGGTCTCTTCTCTTAGTGTGTCACAGGTTAGGGTAGCCTTCCATACTAACAGTTCAAGCTAGGCACTTTCTGTTGTATCCACTTGCCCTAGAGAAGACTTACTCAGTGTTTTCTTTCAGACGATAGGAGCATGTTTCATTCTTCTGTTGCTCATTTTCAGTTAAGAAAATACCTGAAATACCTTGGGTTCTAGTCTTACATTTTTCCCATTGCTCAAGCAGTCAAAAATGATAGTTCAAAAGATCAATTACACAAATAATCACCTAACTGAAAAATGAGCTTTGAGGCTCAACTTCTTGCAGCCCAATCTAATCTTAACAAATCTGCCTCATGGTCCGCTACATTGACTTATGGGAGGAAGAGTAAAAAGAAGAAGCACAGAACTCTTCAGAAGTTGGGGTTTTAACATTATTTCTTTGTTGCTTTGTATGTCCCTCCCCCAAGGTATAACCCCTGCTTTCACTGTAGGGAAAAAACAAATCGTTTAAATAGGGATACAGGTGGACCTATTGCAACAATGGGACATACAAGTTGTTATGTCAAAAACAAACTTTACAACCTTGGTGGGGGGGGAGGAATGTTGGGGGGTGAGGATGGGATGGGAAGGGGAAACAAAGGAGGAGGCTACAATGCTTGATAAGAAATGTACTCATCATCTTGACCATGTAATTGTAACCCCTCTGTACAGTATTTTCACAATAAAAAAAAGAAAAAAGCTGGGGTTTTGGGGTTTATTAGTTCCCTCAAATTATTTACTAGACAGTGATAACTAGGGTAGCAGAATGAATTTGCCTTTTGACAAATATCAGTTATCTCTGTGTTTCCTAATCACCACTAGGAATAACCAACTTCTGAACAATGTGGTCAGTTTTGAGACAGAAAAAAATCCCTCTTAATATGCTATTGTGAACTATTTTGCAACATAAGCATTATTATACCTTAGGAAAAAGTAGTACAAATAATAACTGATGTTACTCTATGACTTCACGGTGATTTCCATCATTTCCCACCATGCTTGAATTAATAAATAATGTAAATAGGAATGCCAATGCTCAAAAACCAGTGAACTGGCATTCAAAAACATTGATTTTGAACATTAGCATTTCTGAGCAAAGTGTAATCATCATCATCATCTTAATGGTGGTGATAGCTTCAGTCATGTCCTGTAACAGCTCCTTCCATTGAACTTAAATATACCTTTGAGTGAGCCCCATATTTCTCTTTCCATATTGGGATATAATTCTGTGACAGCTCCACCCACAAACATGTGAAACCAACTAGCATGGAATATGTTGATCCTGCCTGGGCTCCGCTTCCTATATTTTTCATGGTGATTTTTCCCCCCATGGCAGCCTTCTTAACATTCACACAGATCATTCTCCTCTGAGCTTTCCTGGTTTCAACTGCTTAATCAGACATAAGAATGGATAGGAAATTTTCCATCTCTTAGTTGCTATAGATTCTCGGTTTCAGTCATATAAAAGCTGACTGATTACCTATAGAAACTATTTATTTGTATTTAAATTTTATAGTAAAGGTGATGTACAGAGGGGCTGCAGTTAGATTGGTCTGGTAATGAGTACATTTCTTTACGAACAGTGTCACCCTCTCCCTCATTTTCTCTGTTTTTCCCCTCCCAACCCCCTCCTTCTCCCTAAGTTGTATAGTTCATTTCCAATGTAGCATCTAGTGAGTATCATTGTCGCATTGGTTCACCCTGTGTCCCACAGTTTCTGTGCTTTCCCCTCCGCTCACCAAATCAGATAAACTTATATACAAGACAAAGGGTAGAGAAAAACAGTGACAAATGGGAATAAACTGAAAGAAAACAGTAACTACCAATAGTACCTATAGAAACTTTAAACTTCAAAATTTGAAATGTCTTGGAAACAAGAAGCTATAAACTAAGTAATATCTGAAAAACTCACTTTCAGAATATTCATCTAAACATTAAGGTTTGATTCTTACCTAGAATTATTATAGAGGAAGAAATACTGGTCAAGATTTAACTTCTGAGTTGGGCCATGGTGGAAATGGCAGAGATTTAGGACGTCCCAGGGGTAAGAGGTAGAGAGGTTCCTAGTACCTCTCTTGGTTGAGGAGTTGACTTTACCCTAACCTCTGCCTGCACTGGCTGAATTTCAAGTAACCTTTGCCTTCCATGTGGAGGCTGGAGCCAAAGGCTAATGGGGGGCAGCAGTAAATCAAACTCTCTTCACCTATTTGAAACAGGAAAGATTGATGGGCATTCTCCTTGGGCTCCACCTCAAAGGTCCACTATCTGAGTCTCGGAGATGCAAAACAAATGAAAGTACAAGCAACATATTGACATTTGGCTTTGGATTGCAAGATCAAAGTTGCCCAGAGGAATAGTGGCCTATAATAACCATTTAAAACTAACTAAGGAGTGAGTGTGCGGAGAACCAGTCTGCAGACTTAGTTTGGGAGGAAAGGAGAGTGTGGCAACTAAGCACTATGAACTGTCTCTGTCTGAGCAGAAAGAGACCCAAGTGTCTATTCTTGGCATTGATCGGACTCTCTCATAAGTTTCTGGCAGCTTCCCAGAGAGAACAGTGTGTTCCCCTCTGATTGTATAAAGGTCTTTGAAAACATGTTTGTATGGACAGCCAATCAGCAGGGCCTATTTGATTCCTCTGTGTCACAAATTGTCTTTCTGGAGTGTCAGGAGAAAGCTGGGCTGATCACATGGTCTAAGCAGGGTACATTGCTGATAAGTTCATAAAGCCTTTGCATTTGGGACACAAATAAATTTTTCAGGAACCTGAATACGCGCCTAAACCTTGGTTCAAAAATATTCAGTTGCAAAGCATAAATATAGATATGTTTTCAGCTAACCTCCTGTTAGGGTCACAGAGGCCTCCTTTAGAAAGCTGCACCTGTTTTCCGAGCAGGAGAGCTCCTCTCCATGATTACTCACCCTGTAGGAGCTAAGATAACACAGATTAACACCCATGCTGCCCAGGCCAGCTTGGAGGCACTGACTCACCTCTTCACACTCCTTTGTCAGGACAGTGAAATCTGAGCAGAGGGAGGTGTTAGTCATCTTGGCCTGAGAGGCCCCCATGATAACTCCTGGCACTTCCAGTAAATAGAATAGGGTTCACTAGGAAAACCTCCTAAGACTTTTGCACACACTATATAGGTTTTATTGTTTTGTGTTATAGAAGAAAACTGCAATCAAAGTATTGTAGAGCATCATCAGAGTAGACTTGAAAATCATAAGATTTCATTATAGGCTTGTTATGGACAAGATAGGTCCAAAAATATGAGGCATGTCACTAACTTGCTGGACTCAAAACTAGTGCTATTTCTCCCTCTTCCAAAATACTCTGCACTATCCACTCATAACACATCTCATATCTTTCTTACTAAGGTCTTGCAATATAGTTACTGACTTCACTGAGTTTCTGCACACTTTCCATTTTCCTTATCTGCAATACTCTCCCTCCCACCTCCCTCCCTCTCCCTTTCCCTGCTTCTCTCTCTCTCATTCTCTCTCTTTTCTTTCACTCTCTCTCTTTAACCATGAGGTTTTAACTAGGAGCTTTATATTTACTAAGTAGGTGCTCTATCAATTCAAGTTTTTAAGTCCTTTTTACTTTAAGTTATACTGCAGATAGGATCTTGTGTTTCTGCCCAGGCCCATCTCTGACTGAACTTCTTCCATCTAAATAGCTGTGATGACAGGACTGAATCACTACCAGCTTAATTGTTGAGATGGACTTCCACTGTTTTTTTTGTTTGTTTGTTTTTGTTTTTTTTTTTGCTCCAACTCACCTGAAACCACAATCCTCCCAATCCCTGATTGCTAACTAGCTGGAATTTAGCTATAAACTAACATGCCCAGTACTCTACTGGATTTTTTCCATTCTATTACATAATCCCCCTCATATTCAACACAGCAAAAATTAATTTTATCTTAAGAGATAATACAATGAATATATGAGTAGTGCCTGGTATTATGACCTTACATAAGCTCTGGTTAGTCATTATTTAATGGGAAGTTTTCAGTTTATAATTTTATTTTTATTTTCTTATTTTTCATTCTGGTCCTGGGGCTTGGGTTCAGGGCCTGGGTATTATTCCTGAGCTTCTTTTTGCTTGAGGCTAGAACTCTACCTCTTGAGTCACAGCTCCACTCTAGCTTTTTGGGTAGTTAATGGAGATAAGAGTATTACATACTTTCTGCCCAGGATGGCTTCAAACTGTGGCCCTCAAATTTTAGCCTCCTGAGTAGTTAGGATTACAGGCATAAGTCACCAATGTCTGGCTGAGTTCCTTATAGTTTTATGGAACTTTACATTACTTATGAAGTCCATTAGCAAATAAAAATATTATGTAGTACATGGCTATGTATTATATGTGTTATACATATTATTAATTAACTATGCATATTTATGTATAATTGTATGTACCTCTATATACATATATAATTGTATCTATACATTTACATATAACTCCATATATTACTTGAATAAATGTTAAAATTCAGTTTCTTCTCATCAAAAACAAAAGAATAAAACCCCTGTTGATAATTATCACCTGCCTGATAATTTTCTTGCAGCTTTCAAATTGCAGAATGTCTACCCTTAGCCTGGGAAGGCAATGAGAATGAAACTCAGCAATCAAAAATTCGTTTCCTCTTGTCTATCAATGCCAAGAAATTGATAGTGTGTCACTCTAGACACTGTGTTGAGGAGGATTCTCAGGGGTGAGTCTGGACTCAACTTGAGAGAACATCCCAATACTAACAGGTTAACACTGCCTGCCATGGGTATAGAAAATGCTGTGCCACACTTTGCTACCTGAGACAGCTCAAAATTAAATAATTCCTAATATTTATTATAATAATTAAAGCAAGCTATTCATACAAAGGCAGCTTATGTTGAGTGAATGAGGCAACCCTGTTCCTGTGTAGGACAAAAAATTATTAACAATGATTTGAAAACTAACTTTAATATCAGAATTGTAGGGCCTCGGTTAATTTATTTAGATGTGGACAGTATCTACAAGTGTCAGTGGGCTATAACATGTACTAAAGGAATGGCAGTGAATGGCTACACCATACACACCAATCAGTGTGGTATTAGAATAATTTATAATTTATTAATTTACCAAAAACTAGGACTGGAAGCAGAAGAGCATTTGCCTAGCAAAAGCAAGGCACTGGGTTCAATATCCAGCATCAAAAGATAAAAGACGACCATGTCGCTGACCTTGTACTGAGCATGATCGAAGTATTGTTTTCTTTGCTCTCCAATCAACTATGAGGCAACTCTAGGCCCTCATGACCAAAGTAGAAACAAACTCAGAGATTATGCAGTAGAGAAAAAAATCTGTGCATGACCCTGTTAGTCTATATGGCTAATTATTATGCTTTTATTTCAGGAAGTAATTTTTTGGTGCTTTTCCCCAAAGGAACACTTTCATGAGCCTGTAGTGGATAGATTCTGCACAGCCAACATATGGAACATCTGCTACCCAGATCAGGTATTTGGACCTCTTCCCTTAAACTGGGGCAGGCAGAACCATGCCAGCTACATTTTGGAAACTTTTTCCCCTGTTACCTTGCTTGTAGTTTTTTGTTTGGCCATTGTCTCTCACTTGTAATTTATTGCTAGAATGAAAACAATCTCTTCCAGAATTATGGCTTTCAAGTTGGAAGCAAAAGAAAGTTTTTTTTTAAGAATTAGAGAAGGAGAAGCAAGTATTAAAATTTCCAAGTTAAGAATGGCTTATTAGTAAAATTAAAAATGTTACAGTTGCTGGTCTCCTCAGTGGTGGACAATCCCCAGAAAGTTTCAACATGACATCGATATTGCTCACATTGAAATCCTATCCAAACAGAGAAGAAGAGAAGGAAGAAGAGAAGGAAGTGGAGAAGAAGGAGGAGGAAAGGAAGAGGAGGAAGAGAAGAAGGAAGAAGAAAAAGACAAGGGAAGAAAGTGGGGGAGAGGAGGAAGAAGAGAAGGCAAGAAACAGAAAATGAAAGTAAAAAAGAAGAGAAGAAAGAAAGAATAATGTGAAGAAAAGGAAAAGGGAACCAGCATGGAAATACTAACAAAATTGTTTCTTTCAGCTACACAGAGAGAAAGTGATTGCAATATTTTAGTTATTTTTGTTGTTCTTTCCAGACTGTATACAAACTAATGGCTATAGATCTTCCTTAAACCTAGATTTTTTTCCAGTGAAGGAAAGAGCAGATTTGTCTGGATTTGGTATAGAATATCTGTTTTCTTTAATATTTGCTGTTTAGTTTTCTTCCAGGCTGCAATTCTGTGGCTCTGATTCATGATAGGAGAAAGTATATTCCCACAGTGCCGCCTTCAGACCACACTGCCACAAGCAGAGAGGCATTAACAAGTTAGCTTGGAACATTTGCTTCGAAGAGAGAATAGTCAAATATTGTTGTTAAAGTGCAGTGAAACCCAGATGCCCCTCAGTAGATGAATGGATCAAGAAAATGTGGTATATATACGCTATGGAATTCTATGCTTCCATCAGAAAGAATGACATTGCCCCATTTGTTAGGAAATGGAAAGACTTGGAAAAAATTATATTAAGTGAAATAAGCCAGGCGCAAACAAACATAAGTCTCATGGTTTCCCTTATTTGCAATAACTAATATATGTCTGAGTCAAGCAGAAAAGGTCAGATAAGTTGATGTTAGGGAAATGAACCCTAAGATATGTATTCAAATGTTTTTTTTTCTTTCACGTGATTGTTTCTAACACATTTATAAGATTATTCCTTTGTTGCTTTGTATGTCCCTCCCCCATGGTATAACCTCTACTTTCACTGTATTTGGTGTTGTTATAATTTGTGGAGGGGAAAGGAAAAAACAAATCGTTTAAATAGGGATGTAGGTGCAACAATGAGACGTACAAGTCGTTATGTCGAAAACGAACTTTACAACTTTGGTGGGGGGGAGGAGGGTTGGATGGAAGAGGGAGGATGGGATGGGAAGGGGAAACAAAGGAGGAGGCTACAATGCTTGATAAGAAATGTACTCATTATCTTGCCCATGTAATTGTAACCCCTCTGTACAGTATTTTCACAATTTAAAAAAAAACATGAAAAAAAAGTGCAGTGAAAAACCAAAGTTGTATATTGGACCCTAAGAACTATGTCATGTCTTCCAGCATTACTTCTCTCTCTCTCTCTCCCTCTCTCCTCTTTTCTTCTCTCTCTCACTCACACACACACACACACACACACACACACACACACACACAAATAGAGCAGTTCCTGTACCATGTACCATCTGTGCATGTATTGAGGCTTATTCATGCACACAATGCTCTTTGAGATGCCTTACATACCTCATTTCATTTCATTCCCAATGGACCTTAGATGTCAGATATTCAATAATACTTAAGCATATAAACTGAAGGCTAGGGAAGTAGCTCAGTGGTCAAGTGATTGATTAGCATTGGAAAGGACTGTAGTTCAATTTCCAGCATTGCAAGAAAAATAAAATAAATGAAACAGAAAAGCATCTGACATTTAGGTTAAGTTTGGCTCAAGTTTACAAAACCAATAAATGGCACAATCAAGATGAAAGTCCACACCACTGGATCACACAGTCATTATGTGTTCCCCAAACCTCACTGTGGTACTAACACTAGGAGCACTGATTCACTTAGAAACAATGTGCTGATGGCCAGGCTTTCCCTAATGGATCATCTCCAGAGTCTATCATTGTCCATCTGACTCCGTCAGTCTTGGGACATCCAGAGGCCCTGGAGAATTGTGATTATGTCTAGGCTCCTATAAACCATTCATTGTTTAAACACTGCCATGTTGAGAACTGTAGTAGTTCTAAAAACCCAAATTTTGAATTTTGTTTCTATACTGTCATTCTCTGATGCTGTGGATAATAATCTTTGTGTGTGTATGTGTGCATATGTTTCTCTGTGTGTATGTTTGGGGTGGTGGTGGTGGTGGAATGCGTGCCTGACCTGGGATTTGTCCCTGATCTTTTTGTTTGTCAAGATTACAACCTCTACCATTTGAGCCACAGCTCCACTTCTGGATCTTTTTAGTGGTTAATTAGTGATTAGGGTCTTGTGGACTTTCTCCTGGATTTTTCTTCCCAGGTTGGCTTCAAACCATGATCCTCAGAGCTCAATCTCCTGTGTAGCTGGAAATACAGGTATAGGACTGCAGCACCCAGCTAACTTTATTCCTTTTTAATGTAATTAAAATTGGTTACTTTAGATATTTAAAAAGATATAAGAATCAATTAATCAATATGATTAGAGTTTTCTATATGAGAAGGGTTAACTAGAATCACATATATATATATATATATATATATATGTATTCAGATCTCAAACTCCTGAACTGTCCATTTATTTAGGTGTAGAAGAAGAATTGATGTAATGGTAAAGGCAATTATCTAGTTCTAAGAATCATGAAAATGAACATATTCACACACTCTGGAAAGCAGGATGGCGATTCCTCAAAAGACTTAACAGAGCTTCCCTATGACATAGCAATTCCATTCCTGAGAATTTATCAAATGGACCACAAAGAAGGCCACACAAATGCTACCATCACAACCATGTTCATTGCAGTATTGTTACTGTAACCATCATTTTGAATCCATATGCACTCGGTGTACTAATGGATCCAGAAAATGTAGTATACATACAGAATGGAGTTCTACTCATCCATCAGAAAGGACGATATTGTACCATTTATAAGGAAATGGAAATGGGGAAAATATATTAAGTGAAATAAGCCAGACCCAAAGAAACATAGGTTTCATGGTTCCCTTCATTTGTGATAACTAGAATGGGCCTATAAATCTACAATGGTTAATGAAAAAAGAAAATACACTGGGATATAAATTATAGAGGTCTCCAGGCATTCACACAAAGTGAGACCAAAGGAGTATATTCTTTAGAGAGGAACACAAAGATGCAATAGCTGTGTGCATCTGATTGTATAAAATAATATTTATAGAAATGAACTCCAGGAAATGGAAACAAAAGTTTTTTTTCTTTGTTGCTGTTTTTGTTTTCTTCTCCTTTTGGCTATTTGTTCATTGATCTGTCTTTGGGAGGGTAGGGGAAGCAGAGAAATGGTAAGACAAATGCTGAAAAATTGCAGCTGTGATACACACTAGACACTATGTTGAAAATGAACTATACAACTTGTGGTTGGGAACAGGAGGGAAAACTTGGAGAGAAAGAGAAGGGGTGACATTGTTGATAAGAAATGTACTCCTTATCTGACTTATATAACTGTAAGCCCTCTGTGCATTACCTTTATAATAACAATAACAATGTATAAAAATAGCATAAATGAATACAATATAATTTAAAAATCATGAAAACATTTTGAAGTTATAAAGTACCTTTTACAGAATAATATCATAATTAATTACCACAAAAATTATAAGATTGGAAAAGCATAATTTTGGTAATAATAATAATATTCTTTGGTTCACCAGGTTGCTTCTTCATGATTCAAGCCCTTTCATCATTTAGTCCACTCAGTCCAAAATCCCTGACTAGTAATGGTGATGACAGTAACAGAGACAGCAATATTCATAATAAAATATTTTCTGTCTACCATGCTCTGTTCTGTTTGGCTATATTAACAATTTAACCCTCAGAACAATCATATAGAAGCTGTTAAAGAGGCAACATGATTAACCCATGTTGCAAATAAGAAAAGTAAGGCGTGGAGTAAATGTGTCATTTTCCTCTCATTATGGGTTATTAATCTGAAGAAATCTTATCTGAAGATTGGAACTAGGATATAAGCCCAGGCAGACATGCATTGCAGGTAAAACTCTGAGCATTGAACAGTAATTACAGATAGCAGCTTCTTCTCCTATAGATAGGGCACAGTATTCCTTTTAGGCACTACCTCTGAGGTTTACATTTCAAAAACAATGAGCCAATCACTGGACTGTTTTTTCAAAGTTTGGAAAGTGCATCAACTTACAACTTTTTAAGCCCTCCATAATCAGATAAGTAATAAAAATATATAAGGCTCAGCTGTCTTTTCCAACATCCATAACTCTCTGTACATGGTTTGTGACTTTTCTTATCCCTCCCCTCATCTTTTGACTACTGTGCTTTATCAGAACCCACTGGGCTCAGAATGGAAGAACAAGTAGGGATGCAACACTGAGTGATTAAGAAACAGAATACAAGAGTGTGTGGACCTTAAGACTGGAGAAAACTGTCTGGGTGGTCTTTTTCCTCCTATAAAAATGTATAACTCTTGTGTCTCTTTCAGAATAGAGATTATTTTTTTTCTTCAGGACATTAGATGGTATATTTACAGTTCTTCCAGAAAGTAACAAAGCATCAGGAGAACATAAGTATCTCTGATGCTTTTCTCAGGGTTGAGTAGATAATGAGAATGAAGGGAAATGAAAAACCCCAAGATGACAGGGGGTGGTGGCGAGAAGTGGATGGACGTGATTCAGGACCTTTGTTTTTTATCATGAAAGTATCCTTGCTCCTACAGCAATAGGCTGCATTTTATTTGTATTTCAACCACATTTACGCTTTGAATTCTTGTGAAAACATTATTCATTTGCAGATCCAATTCTGAGTTCTCTTTCTTTTTTTTGTTTTTGTAAATGTTGAACAAGTGAAATGTGTGATTTCAGTGTCATTTCTGAAGACTCAGCATTTTGTGGGGGGAAAACATCTTACTGACAAACAAACAGCTCACAAAGTGGAAGAGAAAGTAAAATCCTTTATTTTAGTTCTCTAAATAAAAGTTCAGACATGAAGGAAAAAGATCACCATAAGTCCACAAGTAAACAATTCAAAACAAGTAACCATGTATTCTAGGCTAGATTAATATTAATGCTTAAATACAAGCAATCCAATTGAGAAATGTTTTCATTTTCTTTATGAATAACATCATCTCTTATTTCTAAGTCTGTAGATCACCATTTTTTTCCTGCCAGAATTCTCTCCAAGATGGAAAGAAACTTACAATCTTTCAAATGTTCTGAGATGTGCTACTATCTCTTCCTCAAGCAAACTACTCTGTGCATATATTCAGCAGTACTGGGGTTTGAACTCTGGCCCTTTTCCTTGATAGCCAAGCATTCTTTCACTTGAGCTATGCCTCAAGCTCTTTTAGCAAACTACTCTTTGATGAAACATTCCACAATGGAGAGCTTGTTTCTACAAATTAGCTAAGTACTACTGGTACATTAGAAAGATTATTATATCCACCCATGGTTTTTCCTACAGTTCTGGAAATAAGAGAATCCCAGACCAGGAGCATACCTGGTAATCTAGTAGCATATTTAAATCTAATGACTACTTAACACTCAAACTCCCAAAGTTATATATGAAGGAGGAGCACAAAAATTAAAGAAACCTACTCACAACTAAGCATAGATTTATTTGTACTTCATTGCTTTGACTTTAACCTCTAAAGAAGCAATGACAAAGGCAACAAACTTATCTAAAAGCGATCAGCAAGAACAAGGCAGTAAAGCAACATTGGCCTCATGAACAAGTAGGTCCACAAGTAAACTAGCTATGTTTTCTTTTTTTGTGGGTCATGGGGCTTGAACTTACAGCCTGGGTGCTGTCCTTGAGCTCTTTTGCTCAAGGTTAGCACACTGCCACTTTAAGCCACTTCCAGTTTTTTGGTGGTAATTGGAGATAAGAGTCTCATGGGACTTTGCTGCCTGGACTGGCTTCAAACCACTGATCCTCAGATCTCAGTCTCTTGAGTAGCTAGGGTTATAGGTGTGACCTGGCTTACTTTTTTTTCTCTGCAAAACACTAACTAGCGAGTCTGATTAACACCCCTATCTTTCTGTTTCTCATTTTCAGTCTGTTTACTTTCCAAAATTAGCCATCACTAGCAATGTGCTCCTTATCTTTCAGCTGAGCCACTCAGAAATGTCAGTCAGTTGTATAAAAAGACCAAAGTAATCAACTAAGTCTTTTCCTTCTTTTATTTGGTTTTAGCCATTTCCCTAAACTTCCTTGTCATATACAGCAGAGTAATTGAGGGTGTAACATTTTTCTCAGAGTTTGAAGTATTAGTAAGGAAATGTAGTAAAAATAAACCAATAGCTAGATGTTCAGGGAAACTGAGGCACATTTACCCTCACTATAGCAAGAGATCCCTCTATTTATGCAATCTCTTCACTCTTTCATGCTTCAAAGAAAAATCACACACTTCACTTCAGAAACACAACTTTGAAAGTTACACACTAACTCGAGTCTGCACCTGTACTCTTGCCCTGACACTTTATACAGCAGTCACCTGCTTGTATGTCTGGATCCTTGGCTTAAGGGTGAGACTCTGGAGGGCAGGAGTCAATGTAGACTCGTCTTTGCATCTCCAGTCTCTGGCTCAGTCTGTGTGTGATTGACATGTCCGTTTCTGACTTTTAAGTGGACTTTCTCATTTCTCATTGGACTCAAAGATCTAATTTTGACCATGCTTCACAAAAATAAGGGGAAGGTATTTGATTTGGAGAGTAGGAGTTTGCAAAACTAGTGACAGTATAGGTTGCTAAGTAGCTGAGGGGAAACATCAAGTCTAAGAAGCCATCACAAAATCTGTTCTATTGCAAACTGAACAGTAATGTAAACTTATAATTGAAAAGGTAGAGAATGAGATTGGTTATAAGAAAATGTGGGTCCCATTTTTTATGAAATAATATATGAAGAGTTTTACAAAATATGTCAGACAACTAACAAGGACACTACACACATTACCTACTACTGGTATAACCAATACCTTCTAAATGAATATTTGTCTTTGAAAATTTCTTAGCTAACTTCACATGTTTATTTCTTCTCACCATGATTCTCCAGGATTAATGACATAAGTGTTTGTAAAGTGTTTTGAAATCCCTAAAGTGTCATCATCAGCCCAAGTACCATTTTAATTATGCAAACTGTGTCTACCCAGCGAGTCCACTTAAATATCTAATATTGGGAAGTGCTGTCTCATAAGGTTTAATAAATGATTCCCTCTGGCTCTAAAAGCAAGTACTTTTTCAATGACAATGGGAGGGAAAGCAAAGGAATTGCCTTGTGGCATCTGTTGTGTAACGCTTTTCGAATGGCGCATCTCGACAAATGCATGAGGGTCCTTGGAGTATTACAGCACACCATGAAGAGAGAGTGGTAAAAATCCCAGTATTTCTGAAAAGGAAGGCAGGAGAAGTAAAGTTAGGAAGGCCTCACCATTTACGTTAATAAAAAAACCAACCGGGATGTATTTGGCTTCTGCTTAATAGAGCAGGTTAGCATCACAGAGTCTCCAATGGGGAGACATGATTACACATGAAGCTAAGCAGGGGACGTGAGGAGGGACATATAAATGGAGTGGAGAGAGGAAGAAAAATAACAGGACAGTGTCCAACCCAGAAACTGAAATATACAGTGCACTTATGTGAACTGCCTAGACAAAGTAGAAATCAAAATAGCAATTTAAAATTTGTCTAATATTATTGTACATTATTGTGTATAATTTATGCAGCTCTTGAGACCATATATTGAAATACAATGAGAATGGAGGATTAATGAAATTTAGTTAGCTTAAGTAACTTCTAAATATAAGCTAATAATTAGGGATTACACACCTAAGCAATCTACCTTTAAGTTTAGGGAACTTGGTGTTTTTGCTTGGTTCTTTCCATGTGTTAGACACAGCTTTGGGCTTCTAAATCCAAGACCCAGCTGTTGGGTAGAAAGGGTTGGTTTAGCTGGGTGCAGGTGGCTCATGCCTGTAATCCTAACTAATCAGGGCACTGAGATCTGAGGATCTCAATTTGAAGCCAGCCTCATCAGGAAAGTTCCTGAGACTCTGATCTCCAACTAACCACCAGAAAACTGAAAGTGGTGCGATGGGCCAAAGTGGTAGAGCACTAAACTTGAATGAGAAACCTTGTGGTGCCCATGCCCTGAGTTCAAACCTCATAACCAACAAAAATAAACATTTTTTAAAAAGCACTGGTTTAAGAGGCAGCAAAGTGCCTAAGTCCACAAGTGAGAACCTGAAGTATGACTCACTTTGGGGTTTTTAAAACTCTATTTCCTTCTTAATAAGAATCACTTCAAGATATTTAAAAGCAAGTGAAAATCCATATAAACACTTTAATTTCCTCGTTTAAAAATGCCATCTGAGGAGTCTCAAATGTTATCATTTAATTTATCTAAATTGATGGAAAAGAAAATTGCTATTTTTATATATATTCAACTTGCCATTATGCTTCCTCAAGAGGCTTCATATGTCAAGCATTTGACAGAACTATATGTTCTCAGACTTGCTTTTCATGCCTCTTTTTCTCATTATATTTGTAAAGGCTTTCAAAGCATCTCAAAACCAATATTTTAAATTGAAAAGTTCTGTGCTTGTGTGGCAGTCTAGCATTTCTTGGTAATGAAAACCATAGGAAGTGAATTGAGTATTTACCTCCAAGTCATCATCAGGGATAGCTCTTCTCCACTTTATGTTCCATCTGATGTGTTCATAGGCATTGACTACAACTTCAATCGCTTTGGGACAAGAATGGCAAGCCTGGATCACCTGCAGAGGAAGCATAGAGTTTTCTTTGTTCTGTGAATACACAAAATACAGGCATGCTTCTCTCTGAGACATCAGGAAACTGTGGACTGGTCAGACACTGCACAGCTATCATCTCAGCTACTTTGGACACTAAGGCCAAAGGATCCCCTGATTTTGAGACTGGCCCATAGGAAGACCTCCATCTCAAAAAAAAAAGCCACAGCAATGAAAAATAAAGTTGTAGACATGTTAGGCTCACTGGAGAAATAAAGTGATTTTTGAGAAAGCTCACATCTTTGAATATTCTTACATAATCCCTCCTCTCCCATGGTTGACTGGCAGATTGATACAATTAAACAAATTTAATTTCGCTATCGATAAGCCACAAAAATCAGGCACTAATGAGGAAGGTAGGGATATAAAGTGCTTGCCTTCTACAAATGTTGCATACACCTATAACACTGGCATTTGGGAAGATCTCAAGTGTAAGGCCAGCCTGCGTTCACTAGGAAGACCCTGTCTAAAAACAAACAAAAAAGTTAAGGTATACAATTTTTCAAAGGAACTACAGAAAATTCATGGGGAGCGGTGTAGATTGAGATTGGTGGTTAGGATAGATTCCTGGGATGGAGAGATGGAGGGGAAAGCTGATGTTAGTTTTCAGTCCTAGACAATAGAAAGGTCTTTGTGTGTAAACATACCCATACCTGGCCACTCTGAAGTGTACAATAGAAACTAGCTTTAGTGAAACAACTTGTTTCTTCCTCTTTGACCATGAAAACCTATTCCGTGGAAACGTTCTTCTCTATCCCTGACATGATACCTCAACAGGACTCATACTTGTTTCTAGTCCATTTTTCATAATAACAAGTCCTCTAGTCATTCTAGATACAAGAATAACATCCTATCAGCAACAAAAAGTATGTCCATGTTAATTGAATAACTAGACTCTAAATTTTGTTCCAAGTAAAAGAGTCCTCTCTCACGTAATCCAGGCCTTGCTGAAGCTGGGAGCCTCAGTTGTGGAAGGAGGATTTATGGGAGTGGACTACATAGGAAACTCATGTTTGGTCTTTGTCTGCTGTTCCTTATTCAGAGCCCACTCAATCTTTGGAATTTCCAGAGCAAAAGGAGAATGCCTGGTTGTTCTTAATGAGCCCCCACCAAGCCTTAGTTAAGAAAGTCGTAATTTTCCACCATCATTCCTCACCTCCAAAGAGGAATTGGAAGTGAGTGCAATCACCAATGGCTAATGATTTTGATCCATCATGTCTATGACCTGAAACTTCCATAAAGATCAGGGAGTTTCTAAGATGGTAAAAACATTAAAGTGTTGGCACTATCTACGCAAGGAGGCACAATAGAATTTTTTTTTTACCGCCCTCCGTTCTTTGCTCTGTGGCTCATTGACATTTGATTGCTATTGAGTTGTATCCTTTAAAGTAAGCTAACAACAACTAGTGCTTCTCCCTAAAGCACTTTCCTTAATTCTGGGAATCATTCAAACAAATTATGTAATCCAAATGATCAATCTCAGAGATCTGGAACCTCAAATTTGTTTGTCAACCTGATAGAAATGAGGACAAGCAAAACAACCTTCTTGGAAGCTGGTATCTAAAGTAGGGGCAGTGTAATGGAACCAAGGCAGGATAGGGCCTGTGGAATATGACAGTAAATGCAGGTAGTTAGTGTTGGAATTAAACGGAATGGTTGGATAGGATAACTGGGTTGATGATATAAGAAGAAACATCTCTGCAGGATTCTGTATTTCCTCACTTTGTCTCCTCCTTTTCCTCTCCTACACTCTCCCTGGAAGAAGAAAAACAAAGGAAAGATCTTGGTTGGTACCAATATGGCCCCACAAGAGTGCTTTCTACAGTAGTCTCTTCCTTTCATAGAGAGATTTTTTTGTTTGTTTTACAGAGAAGTCTACAATTGGGAATACCAATCTCTTTGACAAGGACACTTGCTCTCTTTCTATTGGTCCTTACATTCCTCAGAAGTTTTTGTGTCCACCAGAACTCTTCTCTATACACAAATGTCCCAGCCTCTGTAATCCTTTGGATGTGGCCAGATTTCATTTAAAATTGAGCCCAATTAGCTGTCCAAATTGGCCCACAATGGTCCAGGGGAATATCCCATCCTCAGTGAAAGAAAGCTCTCCTCAACCTGTAATTTAATTACGGTTCTCTCCTTTACCACCAGACAAGCAGCTCCAGCCACAAAATTGCTCCTTTAAATTTTCTCATCCTCCGTTATTTGTTAGTGCCATTTATTTCTCTTAGTGTTAGAAGACATGAACCAAACTTTCTGAAAAATCCTACTGACATGCCTCTCACTGGGTGATATGAATAGGATCCCCCACACTTCCACCATTGGCAGGAGGCCAGGTGTCTGCAAAGAAATGTTCTTATTAATTCCATGGTCTACTCAGCCTCCCTCACACTTCTTTTACTAGTCCTTGCATTTTGCAAAGTAGGGTTTTGAGTATGTAATGTCTTCAATACTCAGGCAAAAAATTGTGGGAGAAAGATTATTGTTTTAACACTCAGGTAAGAAACTGAGTATATATGCATGCACATGTGTATGTGCATTTTTATCTGTGTGTGTGTGCATGTGCATGTGTGTGTGTGTGTGTGTGTGTGTGTATGTTGACAGTGTGGAGATCAGACTGCTGAATGGAGAGTTCAAGTCAGGAAGGAGCTAAAATTAAGAGCAGTTAAGATGGAGCTGGCTGAGATGCAAGCAGGAAGATCTTAGCATTGACTTGACAGGCAATAAAAGGATGGTATATACTTTTAAAAAGAAAGTGTTATAGCCAATCTATTCATTCCATTAGGAAGCCTTTATTGAGCATTGTGTTTGGTACTATAACAGTAATTCTGAGAAGTTTATGACCTGTTTTTGTCTTTACGGAGTTTGTAACGTAGCTGAACCAAGAAGACAGATATTTCAGAGTTAGGGAGCAATGTAAGTCAGTAAATACTCAAAGACTAACTTAAAGATCATCAAGCATTGCTTGAGCACCAGGAGTAAATGCACAAAGAAGAAAACAAGTATGTCAAGGACAGAGAGTAGTGAAAGGCTGAAGGCAATGGACTCCCAGAAGCTACTTAGCTATGGTCAATGTTAGTCCCAGGGTATGATGAGTAATGAACATAGGAAACATAAGTGGAGCTTCATAGTGATCAGATACAGAAAATAAGCAATGCAACTTGGACAAAAATGATTGTAACATATAGAAACAGACTTAGAAAGTCATGCAAATTTGAGACTGGACAGATGATGAACAAGAGGATAGCTCATCTGTAAATTCTCAATGGTACACTAGAGATGTAGATATGTGTACCACTGAGGTACATACTGAATAAGCTGTGAGGTTCAGTCATCTTCTTATTGGACATAAATGGCAAAGGTGGAGGACCATCTTCAGAAACCATAAAAAAAGGGAGATAAGAAGAAGAGGAAAATAAAAATATATGTTATATTGATAATATTATATTGATATTACCTTTTGTATATTATATATTATTATAAACATTATATATTATATATCTTATATTATATTTTATATGTTTTATGTGTATTTATATGTGAAATATAAATTATACTATCTAATCAGATTATATAAATATATTATTATATTGAAGATTGACTATGTGCTGGGGATTATGTTGACTCTTTATATACTTTAATTAACTTGCTCAATCTTCAAACATCTATAATGAGTTTGGTCCTATCATCAGCCTAGTTTCAAAGATTTAAAGCCAAAGTCTAAGAAAAACTTAAATTCCCAGTCATCTAACTAGTAGGATCCATACACATGACTGCATGACTCCAAAGTAAGACCCAGACATTGTCAGAGTCAAACGAAGAGAGAATTTAGAGCTAAGTGACCACTAGGACTTTGAAGACCAGAAAGACAATGACAGCTTGAATATTACCAGATTTGATTAGAAGGCCAGTTTACTGAGAGTTAGTAATATGAAGCAGGTAAGGACCAGAACCTTGAAGAAAGTATAGGATAAATGACACCTTGTACCTAACCTAACTTTGTCTTTAAGGCCTTCCATGTCATCATGTGCAAGGTATTTAAGACTCAATAAATAAATTTCTGAACTAAGATTACACTTAAAAATGATATGAAGATAACTGGGAAGATTTTAGGAATTGGAAAAAACTCCCATGCTCCTGGATTGAGAGAACTGACATTGTGAAAATGGCAATACTGCCCAAAGCCATCTACAAATTCAGGTTTGTTTAGCATCATTTTATATGATCATATGTACATAGCTATTGAGCTATTGTGATCCTCTGCTGGGACTATCTTAGACATATACTAATTATTACAAATGAAGGAAACCATGGAGCCTATGTTTCTTTGGGTCTGACTTGCTTCACTTAATAAAATTTTTTCCAAGTATTTCCATTTCCTTATGAATGGGTCAATGCCATTCTTTCTGAAGCATAGAAATTCCATTGTGTATAACACCACATTTTCTTGACCCATTTATCTATTGAGGGGCATCTGGGTTGGTTCCATATCTTAGCTATAATGCTACAATGAACATAGTTGTGCTGATAGCTTTAGTGTGGCCTTGTTTGTGTTCATTTGGGTAAATGCCCAGGAGTAGGCTTGCTGGATCATAGGGTATTCTCTGTTTAGTCTTTTGAGGAACCACATGATCATCTCAAAGATTCAGAAAAAGAATTTGACACAATGTAATGCCCTTCTATGATTAAAGCTCTGGAGAAACTAGGAATCCATTGAACATTCCTCAATATAATAAAGACTCTATATGACAAACCTACAGGCAGTATTATATTTAATGGTAAAAAGTTAAAACAATTTCTTCTAAAATCAGGAATGAGACAAGGATGCCTGCTCTCTCCACTCCTCTTCAGTATTGTATTGGAATTCCTAACTAGAGCAATAAGGCAAGAAACAAACATAAAGGGGATCCAGATAGGGAAAGTAGAAGAAAAATTCTCCCTCTTTGCAGATGACATGACCCTGTATTTAAAGAACACCCTAGACTCCTCTCCCAAGTTACTTGAGCTGATCCAAAAGTTTGGCTAATAATTATTTGAAAAATAGTATCTAATAAAAATCTCCAGATATGTACTTTCTAGAAGAATGATCTGTAGTAAGAAGTATGGTGATAATTCGTTGAGGAATCAATAAAAGAGATAAATTTAAGCAATCAATACAGAGACCATAGGTTAAATGAGTCCAATTCTTGTACCAACACATACTATTTATTTTAGAATTTAAAAAAATAGAGAGCATATCCTGGCATCAACAGGTGATTCCAGTAATCTTAGCAACTCAGGAGTCTAAGACTTGTAGAGTTGTGGTTCCAAGCCAGTCTAGGCAGAAAAATCTTATCTCCAATTAATCACAACATAAAGCCAGACTGGAAGTGGTGGTAGTACATCAGTCATGAGCAAGAAAGCTAAGCAAGACATTGAGGCCCTGAGTGCAATCACGACTACTACACAATTTTTTTAAGTATAGAGTAGCAGCTACTAGTATTTATCTCTTTTATGGATTCCTGTTGATTTCTACATTCTGCATTAATTCCCATACTATGCTGCCTCTTTTCATGGGGACCAAAATGGTTATCAATCAAGCTATCCCTATATACCCTTAGATATTCCTTATCTCCCAGCCTTGGTAACCACTAAGTGCACAGAGAAATAGAGGCAGAAGAAAAATGCAGCCAAATGTCATTCTCTCCTTGAGAGAATGTGAAGAACACAGTTAGAGGGATTCCAATCATAGTAAATATTCATAATAACATTAATGCGAGGTACCCAGTTGAATTTGATACAGTCTGATAACAAATAATTTTAAATCAAGTATGTTCCAAATACTGTTAAAATATGCATTAACAATCACTTATTATTTATCTGAACTCCACATTCAGCTCAGCTTTCAATATTTCACTGGTAACCCTACTTCTCTTATTCAGAAAGCCACACCAAGTTGCACGTGCAGAAATGTGATGGATCTGTAGTTTAGCAACCCAACATCACATACTTCTTACTTCTATCTCACCTGTATATCACAGGAATATGACTTCTCATTTTTCATTAGGGTAAAAAAATAGGTAGTTTCAAATCCTAATCTTTTGCTGTCTTTAGAATCACAAACTCTATACATTCCAATTGTTTTTGTCATTAGCTTTTGCTGACACTCTGACTACTTCATTTTCTGTTGACAGAAGACTTGATTATCAAAGTGTGAATGTTCCTTCAAGGATGGTAGCTCCTTCTACACGAGCATTTTAGGCTTCTTCTAGAACTAAGACAGCAGGACACACGTTCTCAGACTTGAGAAATTATTTCACTAAGAAATAACTAAAGAACCTTAAGAGGCAGCAAATTGTAAGTCATCACTCTACATTGACTTCCAGGAACCGAAACCATTAAATAGCAAAAGTCCATTGAGGATCACAAAGCAGGAAACCACTGCCACCTCCGTGCGCTGGCCAGGCTGGGAAACAGAAAACATACAGGGATCTTCATGTTCTGTGAGTCTCTGTGACTCTCTTCCCCCATCATAGAATAATGGGAACCAAAAAATCCTTTCTACTGCACCAACAGGTAGAAAGAATTTTAGTCCCCTCCTTCACCATCCAGCAGGGAGGAAGACACCACATATTGAAAAGCAGATTCAAGATAAGTCTCCCTGCCACTCTGCCAATCCAATGCTACTTTGAAATCACTTCAGTGAAGAAATCCTAAAGCTACCTCTGCCTTCATATATTGATATAATTGTACATTGTAAGATACTTAAAAAGGGAACTTCTTGTTCCCTGGGCTTCACACAAAGCCTTGTTCAGCAGCAAAAATATCCTTACCTTCCCCAAATCCTCACATTCCTACTTTCCCTCCCCAAGAAAAATGTCTTTCTTGCCCTCGAAGAAAGCCCAATCTTGGTTCCCTGGGGTGTCACTTCCTTCTGAATTATGCTTGGAGAAAAAAAAATCAAATGTCCTTTTGTACCCTGGAAAGCAATTGCAGACCCTATAATTCTCTTTTTCCCCTTGCTTATATAATTTATACATTGGCTTTCAGTGAAATACACCCTGCACGTATTTGCCTTATATTTGGAAGACTGCATCTTCAGCTCTGACCTTGCTCTTGTAAATAAGGAAACTGAATTCCCCATCCACGAAAGAACAAATCACTTTATCTTCTGGATAAATGAGTCAGTCCTTTTGCTTGTCGTAAAAATGACTTTCTCTTTGAAAGTCTGGCTGTGGAATTGTTCTAAATCACTTTCAAGCATCTGCATAGTAAATTGAGTAGGTTTTCTTTACTTTTTCTTTGGAGAGTGGCCAGCTGTCTGGCATATTCTTCTTGATAGCAACAAAAAAATGTTTATAATACCAGCCATCCATTAGTAGCCAGCCTTACCTTAAATCTCTTTCATATATAGTCAATCTAGAGGAAGCTGGAGGAGCAAACAGAAGTGAATAGGAAAGTCTTAACCTAGATAAAAAGTTCCTTGAGATAGATACTTGTCAGCATATTTACAGACTAGTGAAGCCACTAAATAGAGCTAGTGAGAGACTTCTACACTTCAGCAAGAGCATATCTTGTGAGGAAGAGGAGGAAAAGAAATGGTTGGTTGGGTACCACAGCTGGTCTCCTGGCAGAAATACTTCCTGCTCAGATGTTCCTGAAAAGTTCACATTACCACCTTTACTGATCATATTAGAGATTTGGGTTCTGGGACATAAAGGAACACCATCAAAAATTATATAGTAGGTAAATGGCCAAGCCAGGACTCATGACCACAGCCACCACCCTTCTCTTTCTTTACCTTCCTCACTGGTATCTGTCAGAGCATTTCCTTTGTCAAAAAGTCCTGAGGACCTCCCCACACTGGAGGAAAGAACAGAAATACTGTTTAAAAATGTCAAAGAGAATGAGAAGAATTTCATTAAGCTATGTTGATCAAAAACTCATTTCACATCAGCAACAGTGAGCTTCAAGACACAAATCAATACTGGGTCTCTAGCTCATGTATATCATGTCTCTACATTCTTAGAGGGGGTCAAGAAGGCTCGGATTCCACTAGTTCTACTACTCAACAGACATGTGATGCTTGTCATAATCATACCCATATTTTTTATAATAGCTACCAGGCACTCAACACCAGACTAAACATTTCTCAAGTGTTATTTAATTCTCAAAACAACCTAATGAGAAGGCCGCCATGAGTCAGGATAAGTTATACAGAATGCTTCTCTGACATCATCGTGCCCTGTTTCCCTTCCATCTTTCACTTTGGAAGGATGGCAGCCTAACAACAGCATCAATACAGACTAAATATGATTTATGGAGTGAGCTGTATTTATCATCTAGAAGTTCCTCTATGAAATGCGGACAAAATAAAAGAGGTGGAAGTAGAGAGAGAGAGAGAGAGGGAGGGAGAGAGGGAGGGAGGGAGGGAGGGAAGTTGATAGATGAAAGCAAAGGGTTGAGGCAAGAAAGGGAACACTGCAAGAATGAAAAGTGCTCTAAGGTCTAAGGAAAAGAGGGAAGAATATGGGGTGTCATCCTCTGGACTCTGAATGTATTTATGTGTGTTCCCAATAGATTTAATTTCTCTTGGGTGAAGGATTGTGTTTGCACTCTACTGCCAAAGCATAAACTCATGGTGTATTTATTTGTCAGGAGAGGAAAATGGGGCTTAGGAAATTTAAGTCATTTGCTCAGTCCCCCATTTTTGTAAGTAGTACGACCTAAGTTTGACTCCAAAATCCATTCCTTGGATAAATAGGGTGACTAAGTCTAGAAAAGATGATTGCAGATGACCAACAAAGCAAAGATGAAAATGACAAACAGGAACAACTTTATGTATAACTTATTAAACTACTGTGTTGTAGATTCACCATAGAGTGTGTTCACATTGGTTGTCTCGGTCAGGTCAGATTGCCAATGTATGATTCAGAAAATCAATGCGACTTCAAGCTGTAGACATTCAGAAAGCTAAAACTTATTGACTACTATGTACTGGGAATCTTAGCTACAGAGGTTTACATAGCTTCTACTAGTTTAACCTCACTTCCAAGACTGTAGCTTTCATACGAAAACATTCTCTGCATCCAAAAGCATTGTTGCTGGGGTCAGCAACAATTCCCTGATTATCACCTCCCATGTAGCTAGAACTACAGGCATGAGCCACTGGCAACTGGTAAGTTGAATTATCTTTAGACTAAACCATTCGTTACAAAGAGTTAAGAGCAAGTGTGGCTGTCTGGGTCCTCACTCATCTGTCTGGAAGAAAACTTCAGTCCAGAAAGCCACTGTCAATTCACACCATGAGAAAAAAAGAATGTTATTTGCTACCCTTGGGCTCATTCCTAGGTCTGAGGCCCAGATTTCAAACAGACCTGGCCTAGGACGAAGTAGCTCAGGTTAGGTACTTAGTCCCGGGACTTCAGCTTCAAACGAACTGTCCATTCGGGGGCCAAGCTGCCACTTGAGCCCGCGGCCCCAGGCCCCAAGCCTGACTCACCTTGTGGAACTGTGGTGGGTAGATCCTGGCCGCCCCGTGGTTCAACAGCAACTGGTAGCAGACCTCGGGCCGGGCCGCAGGTCGCACGGAGGTGACCTTCAGCACGTACTGGATGGCCGCGCAGCCGTTGATGTCCATGAGGTTGGCCTCGGCGCCCGCCTCCAGCATCATGTGCATGAGCACGTGGTCGCAGTTCCAGGCCGCCTTGTGCAGCGGAGACTTGAAGTCGTCGTCGCGGGCGTTGACCTCGGCGTGGTGGTCCAGCAGCGTGCGGCAGATGAGGTGATGCTCCCTGCTGTACTCCTGCTCCTTGAAGCGGAGGGACCAGTAGGCAGCCACGGCCAGCGGGGTCTCCATGTGGGCGTTCACGCTGTCCACCACCGCGCCGTGCTCCACGTAGAAGGCCACCAGCTCCGAAAGGCCGAAGTGGGCGGCCGTGTGCAAGGGCGTCTCCTCGTCCTGGTTGTTGGTCTTCATGTTCACGTTGGCGCCTGCGGGGAATGGAGACAGGCAGGAGTTGGAAACCATGCTTTGTCTCACTGACTCCCCCTCTGATCCCCCCAGGAAGCCACGCCCCCGGAAGCCACCGCGCGGTGGGGGAGGAGGCAGCACTGCCGCCGGAAGTTCGGGACAGCCCTGTGCTGACCTGCGATGCTCACCTTCCCGGCAGATCTGCAAAGACCAGCTGCTCTCTGTGCGGAAGCAGCTTTTATCAATAACAATGCGAAACACCACCGCAATAAAGGTTCTATCGGAAATTCTGAAGCTCATGCAAGTGGGTTGGGGGGGGGGGAATCAATTGCTTTGAATGTTTTACAAAATGATGTTTCTCTTCCCTTTTAAAGCAAGTGAACCTCAAAGTCTGAGCAGGCAAACTGGAAGGACATGACAATTTCCCAGCTCTCAGGTTGACATCTTAAGAGCTAATTCTTTGGAATACAATGAACATGTACACACACACTCACACACACACGCACACACACACTGCCAAGCGAGTGTAAAGGTCATATTTTGCATTGAAAAGGGTAGAAGCTAGTAGAATAGAAATAGTTATTACAAAAAAGAAAATCATTCAGAGATTGTAGCGTATTCGATTTGGGGTTGACAACAAATGTTAGAAATGCATACTTTTTGTGCTTGAGAAGCTCCTTAGAAATTATTATTTTAATCCAATGCACTATGTAGCTGACCAAGAAAGTAAGGTGCATTTTGTTTTTCTGATAAGGAATGTTTTAATGACTGGAATGGTCAAATTGAGAAGGTGCAGTTTTCCTTCTCTGCCTGATTTAATGGGGTGAAGTAAATGTCTGCTATGGGGCCAGATCTATAATGAATCCTGCAAGACATTTTCTAGTGGCTTGAAATTTACATCTGAAGAGATCTTTTATTGTTGTTATTGTCATTGTTGTTATTACTCCAATAAAAAATATTCACTTGTCATTTAACCATGGGCAACATTGTAAGCTAAATGCTTTTCATCCACTACCTTGTGAAATCTTTCCAGCAACTCTGCCATATGCACAGTTTTAATCCTACTTTTATGGATGAAATTTGTACTTAGGCGAACAATTGGCCAACAATACACTAAGCTAGTAAGCAGAAGAACCAAGATTTGAAATCAGACAGGTTGGCTTCAAATTACTGTGCTATTCTACCTCATTATTACTTTTCTGCAGGAAAGGAATTTGTGTATATTACTCTTACTTGGTATATGAAAACCAGAAAGAAATTTAAAAATTTAATGTTGCATTTTGTAATTTTAAAATACCTGTTCCCTGTGAAATGCTCCTCTATTCCCTTATTTATGCCCCACCCCCACTCCCAGTATTTGAACATATTTAAGAAATCCAGTTCTCCTGTAAGCAAGCTTAGTCAGTATCCTATGCAGGATTAACCCTCCAGTGTGGTTTGCAAGAACACGTAGTTCAGAATTTTGAGATTGTGGACTCTCTAACTTGCAGAAAGCAATACTGTAACCACAGGCCGTCACTCACAGCGGCTCTTTTCATCAGTATTCTGCCCTGGAAGAGTTCTGGGTAAGGTCTTCATTCAGGTCAAGGCTTTGCTCCTGACTGAAATGGAATAAATAAGGACGTCTTCCCAGAAGCCATGTGTGGGGTCATTTTGGACGCTGGAGAATTTCCAGTAAGGAAGAGAATCAAGGGGTCAGAATAAAATTTTTACAGGCCAACCTGGAACAAATCACATCCTTTATTTTTTAATGGACTTGGACATTTACAATTGATCTTTGACCTCTTGGTACAACTAGATATGTAGCCTGGTTGGCTTTTCTAAATGGGAGATCTTTATTTTTATGCTTTGAGTTGTGTCTTTTGAGAATAACTTTGCCTAGGAATATATAATGTAGGAAGAATTAACTGTTTTTTTTAGTTTTGGGGTTTTATAATTTATTTAAGAAATTAGAGCTCAGAAACATAAACTCCTGGGAACTTTTACAAATACTTTTAATTTGAAAATATAATGTATTCATTTCCAAAAGCTACTACAATAAAATATCCCATACTAGATTGCTTAGAATAACAGAAATTTATTCTCACACAGCTCTGGAGACCAGAAACTCTGGAATTAAAATGAGGACAAGGTCAGTTCCTTCTCAGAGCTTTGAAGAAGCATCTGTCTCCACCTCTGGCTAAGATTTTAGTGGTGACCACTAATTCTTGCTATTCCTTTGCTTGTACACTTGTCACTTCATGCTCTGCCATGGTCATTCCAGGGCAGCCTCCCTGTGTCTGTCTGCACATGTCGTCATCTTCTTCAGAACTCTAGTCTGAATACTGCAGTAAGGACTCACCTATCCTTGTACAACCTCAGCTTTATGTAAGTAATTATTTTTACAATCATCAGATTTCCAAACAAATTTACATAATGATGAATTGAAGATTAGGACTTCAACATAAACATAGGTCTTTTTTCATTGAGGAGGCATACAACATATATGAGAATAGTTTAGAAACATATGTAGATATAGTTTTAAAATTATTGTAAAGTTACCACCCATGTAATCATATATGAGGTTAAGAAATAAAATACTTCTATCAGGAAAATGAACCCTTAGATATGTATTTTAATGTTTTTTCTTTCATGCATGTGTTTCTAACGCATTTATAAGATTATCTCTTTGTTGCTTTGTACAGTATAACCCCTGCTTTCACTATATTTCTGCTTTCACTATATTTGATGTCAGTATAACTTGTGGAGGAGATGGGGAAAAACCAGTTGTTTAAGGATACAGGTGGATCTGATGCAACAATGAGAAGTACAAGTTGTCATGTCCAAAACGAGCTTTACAACGTCGGTGCGGGGGGGGGGGGGGGGGGGGGAGGCTGGGAAGGGATGGGAAGGGTAAACAAAGGAGGAGGCTGCAATGCTTGGTAAGAAATGTACGCATTATCCTGCCCATGCAATTGTAACCCCTCTGTACAGTATGTTCACAAATAAAATAAAATTAAATTAAAAAAAATAAATAGACACTTAAAAAAAAAGAAATAAAATACTTCTAGACACAGAACAACATTCCACTCTCCTGCCATCTCCACCATCACAACTCCAGACTGACAGAGAAAACTGTTATCAGGTAATTAGGCCTATCAGAAAATCAGATCTATGCATTTCTATTTTGTTTGACCACTTTTGTACATATGTGTAAACGAGTTCAGTTTTGTTAATTTTGAACTTTGTATAATTAGAATCATCAGTGCATACTCTTTAATGGTTTGTTCCATCATTCAATATTATATTGGTGTAAACAACCTTTATTATAATGTGAAGTGTTTGTGCCTTTTATTATGTTCCATCCCTATTCGATGGACTTTTCCAATCTCAGGCTACGCCAGACACTGTTGTTGGAATCAGTCTATTATGTTCTTGTACCTCGGTGTGCATGTGCAAGAGTTTCTCATGTAGCTTATGGTTATGGATTATGTAACTCATGAGTTACAAGACTGCAGCATCTTTGTGTATGAACAGCTTCAATTTCATTAAATAGAGTTAAGATAGATTGTTGGAGCAGATTATAAGCTGATTCTCTAAATGTGAAAGTCTTACTTGGCTCAGAGGCCTGATAGCCTTAAAGATGAACTATAACCTAGTTGTTTTTTAAAAAACGATTTTTAAGTGCTTATAATCTGGACTTTAATTTTAGCTACACATTAATATAGGAAGACTTGGTACTACATGATGGAGTCTTCCATATGGAAATATGTTCTGTTTTTTTTAAAGATGTTTCCTTACATACATATCCCAAAACATGTTTGCAGGAATTTTTATCCTAGGTAAGCCAAATGTATATTGAACTCATAACGGATATACTGCATTTGCTAGGAAGTCTGCCATTGCATCTAACAAGACAGATAAAAATTTAAATGTGTTCCTTATGATAAAGTACAAGGAATTTGCACATTATACCTGTGGGCTCAGATGACTGAGCTGTGGTGATTTAGTCAAGAAATTAGAGCTCAGAAACATAAATTGCTAGGACCTTATATAAGTATTTTCTAATGTGAAAATATGATCTATTAGTTTCTAAAAGCTACTATAATTACATATCTAATACTAGGTTATTTGGTAACACAGAAATTTATTCTCCCACAATCTCTGGAGACTGGAAATCTGAAATTCAGTTATCAACAGGGTCAGTTTTTTTCTAAGGGCTTTGAGAGAGAATCTGTCTTTACCTCTCTTAGTTTCTGGTCAGGGCCACTAATCTTTGGTGTTTGTTGGCTTGTAGACATGTCATTCTAGTCTCTACTATCCATATGTGGCATTCTTCCCATGTCTGTGTGTCTTCACATCGTCAGCCTCTTCTAAGAATACCAATCATAACACAATAGGGATCCATTGCTCTAATACAACCTCATGTTTGTCCAAGTGATGTTCTATTTCCAAATAAATTTACAGGCTGATGTATTGGAGATTAGTATTCAACATATTATTATTAATAATAATATGGGTATTATTAGTATTAGTATTATTGCTGATCTTGGGGCTTAACCTCAGGGACTGGGCTCTGTACCTGAGTCTCCCTGTGCTCAAGGGTACTTCAGCACCACTTCCAGCTTTTTCTGAGTAGTTTATCAGAGATAAGAGTGTCACCGACTTTTCTTTCTTTTTTTCTTTCTTTTATTTTATTTTATGGTCGGTTGTGGGGCTTGCACTCTGGGCCTGGGCACTGTCCCTGAGCTCTTCAACTCAAGGCAAGTGCTCTACCACTTGAGCCACAGAGCCACTTCCAGTTTTCTGGTGGTTAATTGGAGATTAGAGTCTCACGGACTTTCCTGTCTGGGCTGGCTTTGAATCGTGATCCTGAGAACTCAGCCTGCTGAGTAGTTAGGATTACAGGTGTGAGCCACCAGCACCTAGCTCAATATATTGTTCTATAGATATAGACCAAACAGTTAAGATAAAAGAACCGCACTCAAACACATGGGATCTGGCTATGAAGAAAGAGCCCAGACTCCAAGGAAGATAGCTGTGAGAAATATCCTGAAATTAGGATTGCAGACTTTAACACAATAACATTAATAGTACATGTTCCATTTCTGCCATAGTGTCTTGTCATTATCTCCAAGACAGGTGATCATCAACCTTAGATAGACATCGGAGGCTGGTTGAGACCTCTTGAGACAACTTGCACTGTGGCTCCTCCTGCTGGGCCTTGATACTTTCTACAGGGCCCAGCAGTCATACCCCAAAGCCTAAGCTTTGTCCAAACCTGTCAAATCCAGACCTCTGTCACTGCCTGTGTCTTCCCAAACTCAAGGACTACAGTCCCACTTCGTATTCTAAATCTTCTCTCCTCTCCCTGAAGAATTTATAGAAAGGGAGATGGTGCTGAAATGGACAATGAGCCCAAGTCAGTGTTTTCTCAACACTCTAAGAATTAGATGTTCCCTTTCATCTTCTGCAGAGACATTCGTACATAATATAATCTATTATAGTATTAACACAGGCGAACACACTCAGGAGTCCAGAAAGTATTTGGTACAATTGACTAATATAAGGTAGAAGGTTAGAGTCTCCATTATGCTGCCTATATTATCTGAGATGTTTTACCATAATTAGTTTAGACGTGAAGTTCATCAACTTGAAATACACCTGTCTTCGTTTAAAGGGCTGACATAGGTCTCAGTGTAGGTGAAAGGCAGCATGCTTGTTCTCTTACGAAAATGTTAATAAAGTCTGATATTTTGAGCACTCTCCAAGAATTTTATATATATTGTCTCACTTATTATTAACAGTAAGCATTCTCTTGAAGTATCTATTATTCAAAGGTTAGAGCTCTCTTTTCCTATTCAGACCTTTTCATTTCCTGCATGTTCTGGAATTGTTTCTCAAGTAGGCTTCTTTGTCAAGGATGCAATTTTGTAGAGTGTCAAGTTTGTTATTAACTGTCACCAAAGCATATTTTCAGTTGGCTGCTTTGTTCTTGTTTCAATTTTGACCTTTCTGTCTACAATCTAAAGCAAATATATTTTCTTGTATCTTCCATAGTCTTGTCTTAAATGAAATCTTAAATGAAATACCATTTTCCTTAAGGTCTTATTTCTCAAATACTCACATTCTCTCTATAGTCTGAAGTTGGGCACTACTTTCTTCTAGATCAACAAGAACAGTTCCTTCCTTCCCTGGGGTACTTCATCCTTTAAAGTGCTTGTTATCTGATTAATATTGATCCTTTTGCATATATGGACTCTGCCATTTTCAGCGACGATGGGGGTATTTTGATCCATCTCTTATCCCCATCCTGACAGTGTCCACAAAGTCCCTAGGAATTTGCCACCAGACATGCTTATACTCCACTTCCCAAATCCTCAGGAGAAAGTCTCAGTATCATTACCAAAAGTCTTTTGGGACCTTCTGCATACATTTTCTGTTAAAGGCCTATACATCTCTATCCTGAAAGACTAAGAATTACTGGCTCTAGTTACCCAGTTGTATTTTCATGTTACATGTAGCACAATCATTCAAGAAGTCCTCAACGAACTAATGTGCCATATTTTCTCCTTGAGCTAGGATTTCATCAGGATAAACCAAGTACGCTATTGTAATGACATTCAAATATCAGAGGGTCTAAGTGAAAGTTTCTTCCCCATTATCCCCAATTATACATGGGATAGTCTCAGGTTGACATTCAGAGAACTAAATGTCCTCTCAGTAATGCTGGTAGACTGTTGCATCTTGCGGCTAAGCCATTTCTACCTGTATGTTTTGTTTTGTTTTGTTTTTTCAACCATCAGGACATCAAAGGGAACAATAAACTAAAATTCTACATGAGCTTTCACTGTGACCTGGAAAGTGACTCACAACTTCCATTGACATGTCATCAGCTAGGAAAGCCACATGCCTGAGGATGTGCAAGGGAACTAGAAAGTGTGAACTTCCATACCGTGAGAGGGCAAGGAGACTAAACGTTGTGGAACTCTAGGTATTTCTACCATGGCCAAATCAAATTGACTTTCTCTGATTTATAGATAAACATACAGTGCTGAGTCAGCTCTTATCTTCACCTCCTCTCTTTTATTGGGGGGGGGGAAGTGTCTTCTCCAATTCAAGATTAACGTCTCTTCCTATTGGATCCAATACCCAGCAGTAGACAGCGCCCAGACAAAATTCCCTATGCTATTTATCTATGATCTCCCTTCCCATGAGCTCCTTGCCCTCCTTCTGTAAGCATTCTTTGTTAAGTGTATTTTTTCCAGCACTGGGTCTTGAACTCAGGGCTTAACAGTCTCACTCAGCTTTTTCACTCAGGGCTAGTGCTCTACCACTTGAACCACAAACTCCACTTTCAGCTTTTTACTGGTTATTTGGAGATTAGAATATAAAATATTTGTCTTCCAAGGCTATTTCTGAACCTTGATGATCAGATTTCAGCCTCCTAATTAGCTAGGATTATAGGCAGGAGCCACTAGTGCCACCTGCCTCAATGTCAAGCCCTTTCCAAATGTTTTAATTTTGGCACTCTTGGGGTTTGAACTGATTACTAGGCAACCACTCTGCCACTGGAGTTATACTCTCAGCCTATCAACATTTCTAACTACCCCTGATTTTCTTTGAAGACTTTTTGGACAAACTTCTTAAAAGTGTATATATTGCCTTCTGTATCTACTTTCTCACATCAAAATCTCCCGCACTCTCTAACTGGAACTACCATGACAAAGGTTGCGCCCACCACCACTTTTCAACAACACCTTCTCTGCTACCTCCACCAGTGTCACTGATTCTTCTCTTGAAATTCAACATTTCTCATCTTCTTGTTCCTGCTTGGCTATTTCTCAATGACTTTCCTTAAAAGTCCTCTTCATTTTCCACATATTCTCTTCATTGCAAACATGATTGTGTTTCACTCTGGCCATCGTTTGTTCCAGGGAAACATTCTTGAGCAATCTTAACTACTCATTTCATTTTTACCTATGAACAAACAACTCAACATTTCATGAGCATGTATCCATCCGATAAGAGAGTATTGCCAGAATATGTCAAGAACTAGGCAGCTGGTGAGCTTGAGGAGGGACCAGAAACAGTGTCACAATAATCTGCTAAATTTGAAACGATAGTTAAAAATCCAGGGAGACAAATTGTGCAAAGTGTGATGGATGGGTCTGAGGTTCAGACTGGAGTCACAAACCTGGTGTGAATACCAATTGATGATATTTGAGCCATGAGATCACCCAGATGTAAGTTTAGATCAGGAGAACCATGAGATACAAAGACACTCCCATAAGACTGAGAAAAGGCCAATGAAGGAAGAAGAAAACAATTTGGCTCTATGAACACTAGCTACATCAAATTCTTTCTATTCTCATAGCAGCTCTCTGCTTCATTAACAGCTACCTGTAGGGTGATTTTTTTTCCATATTGAAAACAGGAAGCAAATACCACAAACTCTTTCCCTGTGTCTCCTGAAGCAAATATTTTTTCATATCACAGCTTATCTGCCAACTCCCCAGAACGCTATTTCTCATCCCCTGGGAGGCAGATGTGTCTCCCAGATGTGTCTCCCATGTTTATTTATCATTTTGTTTATTTTAAAGTTACTGAACCTTAAAGACAAGATGTTTTCCTAGATAAGTTATTGGAGAACACAGAGGTGTAGCCACTGAGCTTAGTCATCTTACATTTCTTTATTTATTTATTTTGTAAAAAAAACCATCTTTTTAATTCTAGAAAATGTTGATTAAAATTTAGAAAAGTAACTGTAGATAAGCCTGAATAACTGTAGATAAGCCTGAATATGACTCTGGAAAATAGACCATTTAGCTCTTTTTTGTACTAATCTCGTTGGACCCCTGGAGTCAGATCGTATCTTACAGCTGGAATGGTATAGGAAATGAATACCATTGTTGTCATTCGGCTGAGAAAAAGGACAGTCCTGGTGAGGAAGAAATAAATAAGCTATGAATTTGGAGAAAGTAAATAAGGACTTCTTGCTCAACCTAGGGACAAAATTCTGTTTGTTGTGGGGTCAGACATAGAGGAATCCTGGCCTGGTCCTGGCTACACAGATAAGAACAGGACAAGAATAAGACAGGAAGATGACTTGGTATGAGTGGGGAATTAAGATGGCAGAAACAATCACAGAAGAAGGAATTGGTTCAGTCACAATACTCTCTCTTTTCCAGTTGCAGCTGCTATAATAATAAAGCTCATCTCTGGTGAAGCTAGTATCCTTGACCTTAAAGGAGGAGGTCATCTATCCAAAGAGAACACCTGTGTCCTTCCTATATCATTGGCATATACAAAGAACCTTTGCTAAAATCACATGAATGTAAAGAGAGGCTGTTTGGGTATGGGACCAGCAAGGAGGGGAGGGGAGAGAGAAGAGAAGGTGATAGGGAAATATGACTAATGTATCTCATGGACATGTAGGAAAATAGAATAATGAAACACATTAAACATTGTAAGAAGGAGGGGAACAGAGGATCAGAAAAAGCACTAGAGAAGGTGAATTTGAACATAGGGTATTATATGTATGGATGGAAATACCACAAGAAAATCCTTTGGTATAATTAATAAACCCTAAGAAAAAATATGCTTAACAGAGTTTGTCTCTGTTGGAGTGCATAGGAGGAGAGAGGTCTTGGGAAAAGGCTTCCTGCTCATATGCATTTGGGAATTATGTTACATCAGTGCTGCCTGTTGTGTGCCCATAGTGTCTGTATTCCCAGCTGGTGAAACTAGACATACAAGGAAGTTTAGAATAGCCTCAGAGATGGAGGAAAGATGAAGACTGTCTCAGAGTTCTGCAGGTCAGAAATCTGACACCGATCTCAGTAGACATGGTGATTGATTTTATGTGTCAACTTCACTGCTCCGATATTGGATGAAATATTTTTCCAGGGACTTGGCAAAGTGGCACACACCTGTAATCTCAGCTAGGTAGGAAGTAAGTAGAAGTAGGAGATTCATAATCTGATTCCATCCCTGGCAAAAAGTTCTCTGAAAAATAAACTCAAAGTAAAAAGAAGTAGGGGCCTGGCTCAAGTAGTAGAGTTCTTGCCTAACAAGTACAAGATCTTCAGTTGGGGATAAATGAGGGGAAAAAAAGAGAAAATTCTAGAAATTTCTGTGAAGGTGTTTGTTAGGTGAGATTCACATTTGAACCCAGTAGACTGTGAGTGAAAACAGATTACTTTTCCTAAAATGGTGGGCTTTATCTAATCAGCTGAAGACCTTAACAGAACAAAGAATGATCTCTGACAGACAAGACTTCAACTGCTCTGTCTTGTCCTCCTTCCATTGAAAGTGTGATTTACAAAATGCTTCATGCAGCTCTTGCTGTACCAAAAGAGTTTCTTCTCCCACCAAATTCACTCTTCTAAGCCAGCATTTCCCAAACTCTGTTCTGTGACATATGAATGCTGTCTTAAAAAGAAAAGCTCTGTGGTAAGATAAACAAGCAGATTCTTTGACATTCTGTATATATACAATAGACAACAACATGCACATGGTTCTCAAATAAGAAAATCTAATTTTAAATGAATGTCCTCAAACCTATTTGACCAAGAACTCTCTCATTTTTAAAACAAATGTTCATTAATATGAACAGAATCAATGTTTAATATAATCAAAGTATTGGGGAGATGTATTGCCAGGCCAAACACAAACAAATAACGCTCCACAGCCCCAGGGTGGGGAAAAGAAAGAGCCAGTCATGAGCCTTGAGCGTCACTGGACCTTCCAAATGGAGTTGTCAGGTTATTAAGTGGCCCCATCTAGGAGGTGAGGGAGGAATCTCAAAGGAGTTTCCACTCAAGTTGTCTTACTTTCCAAAGCTGGTGAATGGAAGAGTCTCTTACTCCAGAACTTAGGTACTGAAGGAACCACTTGGAGCTCAGGCCGACATGAATCCAGTCACGTGCCCTGCTCTGATCTTTGCTTTCTCTTCATCAAAGGCTGTGAACAAAGCATTCTAGACAACCAAAGAGTTCAGATTCACTGACTGACATTTTGAGTGTACACAGTAGAGGCAAAAAAAAGAAAAATCCCGGAATAGGGCAGCAGTAACGTCACAGGACAGGCCCAAGACTCATTTAGTCTTGCAGGCCAGACAATCTCTAGTAAAAGTGAGGCAGCACCACCTAGTGGATAAAATCGGTACTCTTCATTGAGAGCAATCAACAACTAAAATCCAGCTTCAACAACTACCTACCTCATGCTCCGCGCTTTAATATGCAAATGAGGGTAGCAGTTTTAACCTCCGGGCATAATTGTAAAGATTAAAGTGAGCATGGCATTACCAAGTATGAAGCCCTGCCTCTTTCCTCAGGGATCTCCTGACCTAACCTGGGTTACAGACGTGAATTTGCTTCCTACTATAGTCCTTTGCTTGGTGTGATGCTCTTCATTAAAAAATATTTCAGTCCTATAATAATTCAGTCCTATAATCCTACCTACTCAGGAGTCTGAGATCAAAGTGTTAACCTGAACAGAAAAGTCTAAGAAACATTTTTCCAAGTAATTAGCAAAAATGCCAACTGGAGGTATGCTTCAAGTGGTAGAGGGCCATCCATGAAAGAAAGAGCCAAGTGAGATCTCAATGCCCTGAGTTCAAGGTCTGGTACCACAGAGAGGAGAGAGAGAGAGAGAATAATAACACTACTGATCATAACATTTCTGAGGGCTACTACCCTTCTACGACCAAAAGTATATAAAGGCTAGGAATACTAGGCAGGCTCCAGAGGTTTATTTTCAGTAGTCTCCCTTACTGTACATGCTAAAAGTAGTCACCACTCAATGGCTGTCATGGATACTGGATAATACTTCTTCTGACTGCCAGGCTTGTTTTGTCTTAGAAAAGAGAAGGGTCCACTCTTAATCCATTCCTATTGGCCTACTAACCAGTATAAACTTTTAAAAAGCTGGCTTAGGCTTGATTTTCTTGCCTCATTTCTGATGTTTTCTGCATCTTCTATATGTGTGTGTTTCCTTGGTTTGCTTAATGGAAATCTGTGATTGGAGCCTCAGGCCCTTGTCTGATTTAACCATTACCTCCAATCCTGGACCCTTGAGTTCCTTCTAAAATTGTTTAGATTATCTCTAAAAGTTATTACTTAGGGAGGTCACAGGGAAAACACTCCATTTCTGTTTCTCAACTTAATATATTTTTGCTAAATGGTGTTTAAAATGTTCAGAGGATAATAAGATCCAGGATTCTCTAAGCAAGAAGGAAAAATAAAATGAGAGAGAAGTGCTGATAGGAAAAAAAAATGAAGAAGTACAGGCCCAAGGAAATGTCATCTTTTAATTTCCACTTTCAGATGCTTGTAGTTATAAAATAAAGATGGCACACCTAGGCTAAAAACTTAGCACACATGTCACACGTATGGTTCTTGCTAAAGGGACATGAAACCAATAAAGCCAGTTGAGAAAAGGAAGTCTGTAATACTGATGCGGGGGAGAAGGGTGAGTAAAAAGTTGTCATTATTACTTCCGCTGTGAAAAACCTCTTAGGAATAGTCTGGACATGGTTAAGCAACTTAAATGGGAGAAAATAGACCATAATAGTCTTACCAGTAAAGCGAGATGAAGAAAAAGGAAAAGAAAAACTGTTCAGTGACTGGGACATTTAACTTGCTTGCACCTAGCTATTCCTATTATTTTACACCTTGCTATATCCCACTGCTGGAGGCAAAAATTAGAATTGATCAAAGTAGTGCTTTTAATTAAAGAGTTTAATTTTAAGGAAAAGGAATGAATGGAATGTTTAATATATCTTCTTCAATTACTTATCTCCACTGATTTGCCTTGGAGAAATTCAGAAAATCCAAACAGAGGTTTTGTGCTGTTGAGGAGGAAAACTTAGCTTCCAGGCTGAGAGGCTGCCTTCCTTACGCTAGGGAATTGCAGAGTGGGGAGAAATGATAGTGGAGTGGGAATATATTTTGAAAGAAACCTGGGATGTTTTCCACATTTTTAATTAAACATATATTTATATATTCAGCTGCCTTCCCTTAATTTTTTTTAGAACCCGTAAAAACATCTCACAGGATGAATTGTTTCAAGCTGATGGGACTTTCCTCTCCTATTGTGTCACCCGAACACTAACTCTTCTACATTTTTTAATCAGTAAAATGTCTCAGAAGGCTGCTCAGTGTGCAATTTCCAGCAAGACAGCAAGATCATCATGAACTCCAACCAAACAGAAACAGCTTGCTCACAGTGTGACAGGCTGTGTGAACCGAGACTTCATTGAAGTTCTCTGAGTTTCTGATGCCACATCTATAAAAATGTCAACAACGTGTTCCTTACTTGGTTGTTGCTGAGATTAAATGAGACATTTTGTTTTAACACACCTGATCTATCCCCATGGTGGATATTTAATATATGTTATTTTCCCTCCTATTCTCCTCTTCATATACATTTTTTACTGGGAACATCAATTTCCTGTATATGTGGAGCTGATGCTGCTAACTTTATTAAGCTAGATTTTTCCATTAAGCATTTATCCTTATTCATTAGCTTGGAGGACTGGTGCACAGAGATATTAAATTATTTACTCAAGTTTAATGAATGAAATTGAAAACCTTTTTCCCCTGCTTAACATGAATGTGCCCTTTTCAGTATGCAGAGCTTTGTTGCATTTATTCAGAAGCTATTGCTAAGTGCTTAGTTTGGAACACAGGATTAATGAGCCTGGAGACATGGCGTTGGTCACCATGACAACCAAACTAGCTTTGCTCTGCTGCAAGCTCAAACAACAGATGCAGGATGTTTAACTCTGGCCTGCAGTATATAGCTGCAGTATAGAGGTGTTTTTTTTTTCCATATATCTAACTCCCCATTGCTGTGTCCAATTACTCCTTAATTCCCTGGGAAAGATAAATAAATAAAAGAACACCCCTGTTGCTTTAGGGCTCTGCTTTTTTTTTCCAGCTATACCACCAAGCCTCCTTCCAGAATACATTTATCTCTCCATCAGCTCCTGAAAATTGTGGCATCTGATTCACATTCTACTTCTGAATACCAATCCCTGCCATTCTTGTGGGTATGGATGAAGACCCAATACCCTGGGATCTCATTCTCTTCAGTGACTTGCTCCTCCAGCCCAACTTTGTGACTCACACCACGGTCATGTCAGGACTAAGGCATTACCTGAAACTGAGGAGTCTCCAAAAATCACTCATTTATACACCCAGTTCTCTGCTCATCCCCTCATGCCTTTTAGCTTGCTTGCTACATTCATTCTGTGAATTTCTCTGTGTGGTCTCTGACCTTCCTCTCCCCACCCACATCCAGTTGTTCCATATGCCATCATTTCAAAAACCCTACTGCTAAAACCTTCGCCTCCTTCGATTTCCTCATAAATGTATCAGTGCTAAGAGTGACCTTAATCGTGAGGGAACCTAATTATCTACGGTCTCAGTCAGTGCACTCAAGCGACTGGGTGCTACAGCTGTACAAAGACTGCTCTCATCACTAAGTCAGTTATGAAAACCCCAGAACACTCAGCAATCCAATGCTTCTTTTCCTCACTTATTTCCTAGTGCGCTAGAGTAACTATTTCAAACTGCTTTCTTTCTTCAAGTCTTTAATCCTTTCCTTATCCAATATCCTCCTGTTTTGCTTTACATGGTAAATGCTCTCCCTTCAAATGGAGACTTTCTCAGAGCTCTATTTCTTTACCCATTCTCTTCCCTTTGCCTCTGGCTATAGCAAAACTGGGAATCTGCTCTCTAGTACCTACTTCCCAAGATTCACAGAATCCTGACACCATAAACGATGCCTCCTCTCTCCTCTCTTCAATCTATGCCCTCTAAGTCAATTTTTCATCCATTTTTGAATTAAACTTATAGGCAGACACTAATCAAATAATCAAACAAATAAAGTCTAAGTGTGAAAAAGGAAGACTATAATGTGCTCTCAAAGTATAGGCATTGAAGGAGTTCAGGAAGAATGGTCTTCAGAAATGAAGCCTAAACTTAAATCCTTTATAGGAGCATATTTTGGTTTACCAAAGAAAAGACAGTAGAACACTCTAGACAGCAGCAATATTGTATTTACATTCTGTCTTTGCTCCATGCCTCAATACCTGGAATATCAGCAATCCGGCCTTAAGTCTAATCAGTTTTATTTTCTTTTGAGACATTGACTATCATTCTTTTTTTTAAATCAATTTTAAATAAACAAATAAGTCTCAGGTGATTATGTCAAAGATTTCCCAGATGAAGAACCTACCCTAAACCCCTACAGTACAGGTGCTAGTCAACAAACTTGGCCATTCCACCTCAGGCACAAGCAGATAGCCAAGCATTATAAAACAGCTCAGGAAAGCTTAAAATGTAATAGATAGGCATAATAAAAACAAAGAATCACAATCTGGAGTAAATCTCTCAGAAAGGAGAGCATAAAGATAAATGTAAAATAGGAAAGACACAGTAGGGTAATTAGAGGAACTATCCAGGAGGTCTGATATTCAAATAAGACAGCAGAGGGAAATCAGAAGAAAAGAATTTGTGCAGAACGTAATTCGGGAATATGTCTGGGAATTAATAGACAAACGTTTGGGGGGATTGAACAGGCCAGGACAGTGGAGGAAAATAAACTCACCAAGGCAGATGGAGCCATGTGGAAGTTCAGAACATGCAAGAGGAAAAGAAAACTCGAAGTTCCCCAGGGAGTAAGATAATAGGTTACACATAAAGATAGGGGAAATAAAAACAGCTTCAGATTTTCCAGCTGCAATGTTGGAAAACTAGAAGCAATGATGCAGGGCTCCATGTGAGAAAAAAACAAAACATAAATTTAGACTTCTGTGCCAATCAAGGCAAAATCCATGCACTGCTTGCTCCACATGTGTAGTCTCAATTTAAGAAGACTTGAGATGTTGGAAACAAAAAATTCAGCATAGAAGACAGAAAAAGAAAATGTCTGGAATAATATGGAAAAAGGATTCCAGGGTGAAAGTAATGCACTAGAAGTGGGGGTCTAAAGGTTCCAGAAAAGACTTCAAAAAAAATAAAGCTGATAGACACTCATTTACTGTTTTTTTTAATATTTAAAATATTTAAATATTTCTTTTTTAAGGAAATATTTTAAGGTAAAATATGGTAGAGATAGAAATAGATGTCTATCTGTCTACAGATATTTACTTATTCATATGTGTACATATAAAGATAGAGAAATATATGGAGGATATTGTAAAGGGAGGACATATACTTTTACTTTTTTAGTTTTCTTATCTTTCAGTTGCTTTCTAAAGGGGGAGTTGGACATCTTAAAAGATGTCAAACGTTGGCAAATGTTTTAAAGTAAAAATAGCAATGAGTACATAGAAAATAAGCAAAAAAGAAATGGAAATAAAATAAATCAAAATAAATAAATAAATCAAGCAGAGAAAACAGGCCACTGTCATCCTTGTCATCCTGATTTGCTGTAAGTGTCCTTGTTACGATGTGAGTGTGCTGTGGGGCTGGGGAGTGAGAACAATCCTGAGTGATGGCGGGTTTGAGTCAGGTGCTCCTCTTTGCACTTCAGCCAAACAACTCATTAACAAACATTGTTTAGATTGCTATTTTGTCTTTTCCCTTTTCTATGCATAGTTGGTCTAAATATCCAACAAATCTGATTAAGCAAATAAATAGTTGCCCCTGAGGAGGTAATAATTGAGTACTATATTTTTCATAATCAACCTGAAGTGTCTTATCTTTTTACTATCTTTCAAACAGTTCTATATATCTTCTACGTCTTTTATTGAGCGTATTTTTAACAACTCTTGAGTTTCCCGTGATAAAATATATCTTTTTTTACATTTCAGTCACTAACTGAAATGTATGTGGAAATGCCATTGTTTTTTTTTTGTCCATTGATCTTAAATCAAGTGTTTCTGCAATATTCAATGGCAAATTCTAACTATCTGAGGATAGTTTTTCTTGAGGTTTTTTTTTTCTGTCGACAAATGTATTGTGTAAAACAATGGCAGTTTTTGCTTATTTCTTTCCACTCTTCTTCATACATTATTTATTTCTCCTTTCTCTTTGTATGGGTAAGGACCTCCGGATAGAGCTAAAGGGTGGTGGCCAGCTTTTGTTCAGCCCTGACCCTAACAGGGATGCTTTGAACATTCTACCACTAAACAGACCATAAGCCTTTCCCCAACACTCCCCAACACTGCTTGAGGCTGCTTGTGTTTTATAAAGTGTAGGATGATTTCTTGCTTGGGCCGTTCTCTAGGAGTTGCAACAAAAAAATCCAAACAAACTGCTGTCTGTCAGGGTATAAATGAAATATGGCCTCCAAACTAATTTCAAGTTTTCTCATTCATTGCAGAATGACTGGAGAGACAGTGTTTCTAGAAAAATCAGTGACCAGAAGACAAAGCTTTTAGGAGGCATTTTCTGCTAGCTGAAAGTGTCTGAACAGGGAAAGGTCAGCAGTTCCCATTGCTTACAATTGCTGATTACTGTTTCCTGTGTGTAGCAAGGAAGTCTCACTTTTAAGTTATATAATGAAATGCAATTTTGTTTAAAGTTAATTTTAATAAGGAATAGCAACTTCAAGACAAAAATCCAAATCCTGGTGTCATAGGTACTAACAATGAGAGATGTAGCAGAAATCAGAGTGATTTCCAAATGAATTAAATGATCAGACTTGGGCTATGCCAATATATAACACAAGAATGAAAAAAATGGAAAGCAATGAGATGGTCTGTCCAACAGGCAGATCTATTTCTTGATTAAAGTGAAGGCCAGTGACATCTTGCCTTATTATACCGCTTCATTGAACAAGGAATTTCCTAACATGCTGTATGACTGTGTCACTGTCATACTAAGTAACAGAGGACAGTCTTTTAAAGGGCATGGTTTTACCCGGATGCTACATTCTATAGAAAACATTTGAATTTTTATGGCTTTTTCTGCAGTAACAGTTTTTCCTCCTACTGTCAGGATTTGCTTCATGCAGAGTAAAGCAAGCAGCTTTCATTTTCTTCTTACAAAAAGGAAGAGGTAGAATAATAATATGCAGCTTAGCAGCCCACTAACCCTGACCTGACTCTTCCGTGCTAGGAGATGCAGGATGCAAAGAGAGAGAGGTTTGCACTGAGGTAAACAAGCCCTCGTTACTGATTGCCATTATACTAATACCAAAGGAAACAAAGGCCAGAAAATGGGGGGTGTTAAGTAGAAAAGAAAACAGAAAAATAGCAGACACATCCAGCAAGGGGACAAAGCAGGCTGTGCAACACTGACAAAATAGGAGAAAAAATCCTTTAAGAGAAAATTGCATGCAATTTTTTGGACTCAATTAGCCTTTTCCACAAAGAGCACTTTTCTACAAAGAGCCCATTAAAGAGCAAATGAAATTACATCAGTTTTCAGTTGCCATGGCATTGCTTCTTCCTCTAATGGACCTCTCTGGTCCTGAGTTTAATGTTAGCCTGGCTTATTTTCTTTGTCTGTGTGCTGTCTCAGTTCCTTCTGTCCAGCCACCAAGTGATGTATATGATTTCTCCCCCAAGGTGCCTATGACATGATCCCAGAGAAAATTCAGTCCTTGGCTCTATTACCAGACTGGAAACATGAAACTGGCCGCCAACCTAACAGTCCCCATTCACTAGATGACATAAAACTCTATTCATGTTCTCAGGACTCCTGAAGTCCCTGAAAGGCCAGTCAGGAATTGTGACCCACGATTTTGCTTTTCTATTGATTCCTATTTGCCAAGTACCATTTATACAAACATATATATATATATATATATGTATACCATACATATTAGACATGTGTATAAATATATACATTTCTACAAATAAATAACTTAAGTAAAAGATTTACCTTTATGAAACTAGGTAGAGTTAAATATAAGCTATGCTATAAAATATGATTGTTTTAAGTATTACTGAAATATTATTTTTTGATATTCATAGTCATGTACAAGGTTTAGAAAAATGAATCCATCCTGTTAATACTCTTCTCATTAAAATGTGTTCGTGTCAACCATCAATTTTATATCCTTTTGCAGGTACTGAGAATTGAACTCAGGGCCTCATGGTCTGCCACTTGAGCCACACCTTGGTCTTTCTTTTATGTACTTTGTTTTGTACAAAGGCTTTACACTTTTGCAGAGAGGTAACTTCCAGTGGAAAACTTCCTATCTGTACTTCTACTTAGTTGGGATTACAAGTGTGTACACTCATACCGTGCCTTCCATGAACAACATTATTACTTTTCACAACAATTATTATTATTAACAACATTATTTTGAGTACCTGTATGATTTGAAAATAGTACAATTTAAAGTTTTATTAGATATATGCATATTTCATTTTTTTCAGTAATATTGGTGACTGTGTACAACATAAATTTTCTAGGAGAAAATGTTATTACCTGATATAGGAAAAGATTTCTTCAAACATAAAGGGCAAAGGAAATAGTATGGCAATTATAGTCATCAAAGTTGAAAAATCACTGGTAAGAAAATGAAAAGGAAAGCAAGCTACATATTTAAGAAAGGATTAGTATCTAGAATATGTAAAGACAAGTATGTAAACAGTGTATGTGTAACTATATCTATGAACAATAATATGTAAACCTTTCGATAATATGAAATCAAATAACCTATTTAAGAAAAAAAAAACTGGATGCTGGTGTAATCCCAGCTACTCAAGAAGCTGAGATCTGAGGATTTTGGTTCCAAGTTAACCAGGGCAGAGACTCATATCCAATGAACCACTAGAAAATTAGAAGTAGAGCTGTGGCTCAAAGTGGTAGAGCACTAGCCTTGAGCAAAAGAGCTCAGGGACAGTGCCTAAGCCCTGGGTTCAATACCCACGAGTGACAAAAGAAAAAAGCAAATAAGAAAGACATGAACAGCAAATTAAATATCTCTGCCGGCAAATAAATACATGAAAATATATCGTAGGGAAATTCTATCTGAAAACACAATGTGACATTAGTTATAGCTATTAGATGGCTACAAAAAATTAAATATCTTCACATATTTGAGTTTGGGAAATGATGGGGACCAACTGGAGTTTTCACACATTGTTGGTGGAAATACAAATTTGTATAGCCACTTTTTATTGTAGTGTCTTCTAAATTAACCATTCATCACATCATCTCATGGGTATTTGCCCTAAATAAATAAGGCATATCCATATAACACTCTGTATGTAAATGTTAATATCTGTATTTTTTTCTCTTATTTTCAGAATTGGTAAGAATTAGGGATATCCCAAGTGGCCCTCTATTGGCAAGTAGATGTACTGCATTACAAGTATACACAGCAAATTATAAAGTAAGATTTATTTGCAACCACGTGGCTGAATTTTAAATGCATCATAATTACTGGAAGATAAGAGTCAAAAGCCCAAATATTATATATTTCAACTTATATGATCATTTTTTGGGGGGAAGCCAACTATAGGGTCAGGAAATCACAGAGGTTAGAGGGCTTTGGGAAGAAAAAAAAAGACCCAAAGAGTAGTACAGAACTTTTAAGATGATTATGCTGATGGTTTCATAAAAAATAGTGTTTCTCAAAAATAATGAATTTTGCTGTGGATCCTTCTGTGTGAAAATTGGACTCTGGTAACCTGACTTTTAAAAAATGCTAATCTTGCATCTATTACCACATGCATGCTTTTTCCTTAGGTTACACAATGAAAAATGAGAGAGAGAGAGAGAGAGAGAGAGAGAGAGAGAGAGAGAGAGTTAGCAATCTTACTATCTGCCCCTTCCCTAAAACTTGACAATGAAACTCTGAACCTACTTATCCTTTACTTCTCCCTGATTCTCATCCGAATCCATCAGTTTGGGATTTTTCCAAATCCTATGAACTCTGTTTCCACATTCCTCTCTTCCTACCTGGCTTGGCCCTGAGGGCAAGGCCCTATCCTCTATCAACCTAGACCCCTAGACTTTGGCAGCAGCTTCCCTGCTGGTCTGCTGCCCCATTCCTGCGTTCCTCCTGTCATTCTCTGCATAACTCAAGAATGAAGGTGTGAACAGACCATGTCATTGTCTTGCTTTAAATTCTCAATGCGTGTATTTTCAATCCTCACACCTTGGCCTCCATCAGAAGGCCCTGAGCCATTTATCGTATACAATATTACCATGTGGCACGGGCCTCTGCCCTCTTGTCCTTTGACCCAACCCTAAGCCTTTCATACTGAGGACCATTTGTTTAGTAATCCAAGCCTGTGGTCCCTTGCACTTTGCCCTTGAACTCGACTCCTCTCCCACAGTTCCTGTATAATGCCTCCTTCCTCCTCATTCTTGTGGTTACACATCATATCCTTAAGGAAATCTCTACTCATTTTATAATAGCTCACCCTTAACATTCTAACATTCATTCATAACTCCTGTTTCCTCCTTCATAGAACTTTTCTTCCTTATAATTATATATTTAAGAATTTACATACTGAAGAACTAATTTTGTTGATGCTTATATCCCCTGCTGGACTGTATTTTCTTTTGAGTGAGGAAATTACATTCTCTTCTTCACTTACTTAACCTCATTTCTTTTTTTTTATTTTAATTTTTATTTTTTGTGAACATACTGTATTAACCTCATTTCTTGACTGAGCAGGAGCTAAGTAAATATTTTGTTAAGGAAATTAGTAAATTGTTATACTTCCCATACTTAAAAAATAAGAAGGTTCCAAGATCATCCCTGAATGACCTCAGCTAAAAGAACTAACTATATATGCCTATGTGCGTGTGTGTATACCTATAAATATGTGTGTATGTATATACATGTCTGTATGTGTGAATATATGTGTATATATATGTGTGTGTATATACATATATATGTAAAGGTATTTAGTTTGAAAGCTTCAATTAGGTGACTATTTCATTTTACATAGGTGAACACACACACACACACACACACACACACACACACACACACACAACTTAGGGCCCCTGAACTAGGCTAAAACAGGAGTATAAATAACATATATCCCATTGCCTGAGTGGGAATCTCCAAGGCTTGAAACCATGACTGTGCAAACAGAAAGGCTTACCTTTCCACACCAGCTGCTTAGCACAGAGAATGGAGCTTGGTGTGGTACAAAAGTGCAAAGCTGTGTGCCCACTCAGGGAATAGCAATTGAGCTTTGCACCACGGTCACAGAGGATCTTCACGCAGTCTAGGTTGGCCATTTCGCAAGCCACATGGAGAGGAGTCTTCCCATTGGGTCTACAGTTGATTGTAGCATTGTGGTCCAGAAGCACCAGGAGACATTCCACGTGGCCAAACAAGACTGAGATGTGCAAGCCTGTTGCCCAGGAAGACTTTAATTTATAACTAGGCAACCAATAACCTGAAAAATGAAGAAGAAGGGAATTTTAACTTATTTATCCTAGGATGGTTCCTGGTTTTAGGAGGATTTCAACAAAGTATTTTATTTGGATCAAATTTATAAAATTGAGAGGAAGGCAGCTCAGAAGTTTCAGCACAAAGATTTTAGTTGTTCTTGTTGTTTTGAGACAAGGACCCACTACAAGCTGGCCTTGAACTCTTGATCTTTTTGCTTTAGCCTTTGAGGGCTGGGATGGCAAGCATGGCCAACTATGGCTGGCCATAGTAGGTATTTAGTATCAACTTTATTTATGGGGGATAGGAGAGAATGATGGAAGTTTGACTCTTGTCAAGAAGCACGGGATGTGTTAAATTGTAACCCTTCTTGTACAACCTTTAGAAATTCAGGAGGGAAAAATAGTCACACCAAGATTTTTTTCTGTGTTTGCCTGTTGATTTATATGAAATTTCTTTTCATAGAAGAATTTAAGGCAAATCAAAAAATTTTAGAGAAAGTTTTGTTTTAAAATGTCTTGAATATAACATGGCAGGGTCAGGAAAGAAAACGAAAAGAAGTCAAAAGGTAAGAGAAGCACATGAAATAGAAGTTATGTCCTGCACAACTAAATTACAGCCAAGGCTAACAGGAAAACCTGATTGATGTATGGTACACTTAACTATGCCCACAAACTATGAACACATTCATTAGTCAAAACAAGAAAAGAATTTGTTCCTAGAGCTGAGAGCTTAAATAAATATTTTCCATTACATGTTGGAATCTCTCTCATTCTCTCTTCTTCCTCTCCTTCTCCTCCTTTTCCCTCTCCTTCTCCTTTTCCTTCTCCCTATCCTCCCCGTCCCTCCCCTTCCCCTTCCCTTCCTCCTCTTCCTTGCCCCCCTCCTCCTCCTCCTCCTCCATCCTTTTTAATTGCCATATTTGACCAGCATAGCTCTGGTGACTTTATAAAATTCTCATGCAAACAGAAGCCATGAGCTGCTGCATTTAAACTCATGGAATGGGGAATGAAAATTCCGTAGAGAGAGGACATAATGATGGCGAGAAGATGAGGCTATAGCAATTGCACCATGGCCTAAGAGAACTCTAGGGCTGAAATAACAAAATGAACTTAAATTTGAATGAATCAAAAGTTTGCTTTTAGGCTGTAAAAATTCCACTTAAAAGTATAAAGTAAGCAAGATGTGATTTAATGGTCATTTATTTAAGAGAAGACCTAGGGAGGGATTTGAGTTAACACTACTCTTAAAATGAGCCACCAGGTAAATGGAACTGACAAAATACTAATATAATCTTAACCGCATTAATAAAAGCCCAGTACTCAGAAGATGAGAAGTGAAAGTTGTATGCTTCATTGATTGCATGATATCAGAATGAATCTAGTGTATTATGATTGCTTCTGGCACCAACCCTTACAAAGAGTGAGGAGCAACTACAGGGCAGTCTGTAGATGAGGACCACGTTAAAAGTGAGCCTGTCACATCTCTAATCCTGGCTACTCAAGAGACTAAAACTGTGGTTTGAAGCCAGCCTAAACAGAAAAATCTGTAAGACTCTTTTCTGCAATTAACCAGCAGAAAACTGGGAGTGGCGCTTGGCTCAAGGTCTAGCCTTGAGCAAAAAAGCCAAGGGACAGTGTCCAGACCCTGAGTTCAACCTCTATGACCAACATTAAAAAAAAAAAAAGTAAGCCTGGTGGTCAGGTCTTAAAAGTTTCCCATTTAAGCAAATCTATGACACCCCTACAAGTATAATGGCTCACGTGTGAAGTGCCACAAAGGGGCACGGTATTGCAGACTCCAGTGAATGCTGCTCACAGTGCATGCTGTGAAAGGCTATCCCGTAGTGGTCAGTTCTGTAACCTGGCCCACATGGAAGAGTTTGCACACTCTACAGCATTGTTCCCAAAGGTTAAACAATGGAAAACAACTTCATATTTTATCAATAGGAGAATAAATTATAGAACCTGTATACAAGTGCATACTCAATGGCTATTAAAAGGAAGCAGGCAGTTTTATGTAGACTGAAATGAACAGAAGATTAGATATATTATACAAGATACAAGTTTATGTAAATATATATACATATATATATACATATACATATATATACATATATATATATATGTATATTGTCAGTTGTAGGGCTTGAACCCTGGGCCTGGGTGCTGTCCTCCAGCTCTTCAACTCAAGGCTAGTGCTCTACCATTTGAGCCACAGCGCCACTTTTCGTTTTCTGGTGGTTTATTGGAGATAGGAGTTTCACAGACTTTCCTGCCAGGGCTGCCTTTGAACCTCAGTGCTTAGATCTCAGCTTCCTGAGCAGCTAGGATTACAGGCATGAGCCACCAATGCCCAGCTTTGTCTTTTTTTTTTTCAAATATATTTTAAACACCTAGAACAAGAAACTGATTGTAGTAATAGCTTCCCAGAATATGTGGAGTGGAAATCAAAGGCATAAATATACTTGTTGCTGAGTTCTTCTATTGCATGCATTATTTTTATTTTTATTTATTTTATTTCCTGTGCCGGAGCTTGAACTCAGGACCTTACCTACTCAGTTGGCTTTTACTTCTAAGAAAACAAACAAATAAACAAACAAGCTAAACTAAATCATTATCTCGCTCTCCAAGATAATTTAAGTTAAAGATACCATTTACAGAGTTATAGATAATACTGATCTATCACACAGGAATGAATGAACTTAATCCAAAATTTGTCTTTCTTTAGCACATCCTTTCATCTAGTTTCTCTTTCTCTTTCTCACTCCCTCCTTCCCCCTCTGCCTCTCTCTTTTAATTCTATTCAGAATTCTATTCTCACTTGCTTTCTTTCCTTCCCACATTTTCCCTGACCCAAATCTAGTCTTCCAAAAGAATTCCATTTATTTCACACTAAGGCTAATGGGCTAATGGACTTAAGATGGGGACTCTCTTTCAGGAGTATCTTAATAGATGTATGCATCTGTATTCAGTCAGTAGAATTACGTTTAAGATAGTAGCTTGCTATCTTGGTCACTGAGAAGATAGTATTTGGTTGTGTGCTCTTCCTGGTAGAGCCACAGGTGTCCCTGGGTCGACAGTATTCAGTCTGAGCTAGGAAGTATCAAGCACAGACTACTAATGCTTGTGCATATGAGCACGTGTGAAGAGAGATAAGCACACAATAAAGTGGTGTGGTGTGTTCATACACTTCTATTCACAGTGTACACTAAAACCATAAGGTACGTGGCATGCAGCTTGTTTTTGATAATGAGTGTATCACGCTAATACAAATATATTATCATTTAAATAGTTTCTTCAATGAGCAACTTGTGAAAACAATTGCTTCTGTCTTGGAGAGAAGCTGGTTCCAGATCTGAAAACCATGGGGGAAGCTTCACGCACTGATAAGCAGTGAAGATCAGGTAGCTCTGTGCTGCCACTGATTGGAAAGCCCAGCCTGCTTCTGCAATGGGAAGAAAAATGATTTCAGGAAGGAAGCAGCCTAGGGCTGATGAAGAAAACACTATTTTGATGTAAAATCAAAGAAACACACAATGCTAGTACTAGAGGGAAGATTACCCAGTCCAAATCTTTTATTTTTCGTATGAGAAAACTGCCACTTTTTCAGCTTGCTAAAGTCATCAGTCACCTGCTCTAGTCCAACTTAGAATATCTGCAGTGTGAATGTTCCATCTGTCTTTGTCTTTGTGGAAGCAGAGCAGGTTTAACTCCAAGTCTGCTTTGCAAATCACAAAGAAAGGAAGAAGATCCTGAACTCATGTATAATATGTCACATCTCTGATATGGAAATACAGTTGCTTGTTGATATTTTTTTCTTGCTCCTAAATTCCCAGCAGCACCTAAGGAATTTCTCCTACCTGTTTATGATATAAATCCTTGGCTTCTCAGTCAATTTTGCCCGTGTCTTTTATAATCATAATCATTAGCTAGTAACCAGGTTCACAGGCCACCCTCTCCTGGATTGAAGCCAGTCCTCACAATGGAACTGTGCCTACAAGGCACTTCTCCTAGCTTAGCATGGATTTAGGTTGGGGGACGACAAGGTACCTTAATGCCCCTCTGGGAACTGACAGGAGAAAAAGAGGAATAGACAGACTAGAGGCTGGTGTGTATCATTAAGCTGGGCTGCAGAACTTTGGTTTTAAGTGTAGGGGAAAGGGCTTTTGGATAAGTCAGTCATGAGCAGAATAGGAAAGCCTACTGCACTGAGCAAAGAGCAACCCTTGGCAAAGGGGCGATGTGTATTATAATCACGGCTTTAAAATGAGGCTGGACCTCCAGCTCAGCAAATAGCTGAGTATACCTATCTTCATGGAGGACCAAATCAGGTCCTCCATTGGATAAAGTGGTCTCAACATGGAAGATGAGGCTGTACCTACTAACATTAACAGGCTAGTGTTGATTCAGGGTGTGTCAAGGAATCAGAATTTTCCCTCAGCTATATCCACCAGTGGTCACAGAATGCTAGAAACCCAGTTACGCGATCGGTAGATGCACTGCTTGACACTCTCCTTTCTTCGCGCATCATCCTTTCCCAGGGTTCTCAAGCCTACATTGTGATTTCTTCTTAGTATTCCTTTCAACAGTTCCCCCCACCCCCCGACCCCGACTTTACCCTGCTCATGCCATGCTGCCCTACCTTTGTGCTCAGACTGCACAAAGAACAGCGGTATCAGGAAGTGGGAGATAGTATCATCCTTCGAGGAGCTGCTGGGTAGATGTGGCAAGTAGCGATTGTCCCCCCCCCACTTTAAGTATAAGTCACCCACAATCCAGCTCCACGTAACAGGCTAAGTTCAGCAATGGCTGCTTTCAGAAGAGCATTAGCTTCAGGGAATGGAAAAGTACAGATCCGTTCCCCACGTACAAATCCCACAGGAAAGGCTCAAATACAAGCCACACCTGTATGTATTCATAATCTCTATATTTACCTTTATTTTCCCCACATCTTCATGCATAATCTACTTATGTTAGTCTCATCATAATGTCATTAATTATCTGCATGCTGGAGACTTAGTATCTCAGCAAAGCTTGCCTTACACAGCTGAGGGCAAATGTATAAATTTGTCTGGTATAGGTTAAGTAAAATGTCTTTATTCATAAAATCAATGCTAACAGAGATCAAACTCTCACACTCAGTCCCCCTAAAACTCCTACGTAGCAAGCTATGATCTGAAAGCTATGAAGTTCACTTCCAAGCTGATATTGCTTGTAGCTAAAAGTTCCAAAGGAATCTCAGAAGTTTTATCCTCTCAAAAAATATGCAGACTCATTCCCCAAGTATTGCTTTGTGTGAGTTGAATTTAAAGCAGAAGCCAAAGAAAGACAATTATGTGGCTGAGTTGAAAGCTCACTCTGGAGAAATAAGGTAAAGAAATAGAAAAAAATGGATACAAGAAACGTTAATAAGGCGTTTTGGCTACCTTCCGGAAGATGGCGCTGCTTCTGTTCCAGAGTTTGGGAAGAACGTACACATTCTCTGGTAAAAATTCAGCTAAACCAGGGCTCTGAAAAAGTTATCAACTACAAGGTAATCTAAGCCCAAGAAATGCCACAAAAGCAGAGCCTGTCATTACAGCCAAAGGTTGCACACACTGCTCATGGCTGGATTAGCAGACATTTACTCTGCTTGTGTCTGCTTGTTTGCAGAGTCCTGGAGGATTATAGACTGACACACCACTCTTAATTATTTTTTAATATCTAGTATTTTTAGGTCCCCTCTGGGAAAGGAAAAAGGAAGACAAGATTAACATGCAAAATTTTAAAGAAAAGCAAAAACTTAGCATTTAGAGAGGGAAAGGAACCCCTAGAGTGGTTATAAGATCACAGGAAAGCAAATTTCTGGCAAAGGAAAACAAAATTAGGTGATAAAGAATATTTATTAGGAGACTGGAAATAAAAGCTTTTGTGATATTTGGATAGCAGATGTTACTCAGTGAAGTAGCTAGAGTACTTGCCAGAAAGTTTTTCAAGGGAAATCATTCATTGGTTATTTTAATTAAAAATGACTTACCACAAAGGAACCTGAGGTTATGTGTCATAAATGGAGTACTTTAAGTGAATTAAACTGATTGATAAAAGGACTCCGATTAACCTTGCTGAGTGAAGCATTTCATACCAAAGAGATAAGTATGTTGGTCTGCTTGTATTGTTAATGAGTCAGAGCGCACAAAACTGAGAGTCAAAACGTATAGTTAGAAAAACTGTAGGTACAACTCTTTACACTCATTGCTCATACTGCTCATTCTGTAGTCCACCAGAGAAACAGATTGGATGAACCTTGGGAATTAACGCAGAGATTTCTTTCCAGTATGCTTTCACTCTACATATTGTCCCCTTGTCTCTGAGTCAACTATATATCCGGATATCCTTTCACTATCCAAGTGCTCATTATATCTGGTTGTTAAAAAAAAATCATTCAGATATTTGTGTTTGCTTTATGCCATTCCTGTTTTAAAATGGTCATCTGGTAAGCATTACTTTCCTTACTTGGTTTTGCTTTTTTTTTTTTTTTTAGTTTTGCTTTGTTAAAACACAAATCTTTGCCAGCTATTTCTTAGGAGGTTTCTCAAATGCCAGCAGGCACATTTTTTAATTCCTTATTTTACGGAATAAGAAAGGTTTGTTTTTTTTAAAAAAAATAATACAATATGATCTTACCTGAAGATCGATTATGAAACTTAAAATAACTTGAAACTATAAAACAAAATCTGTTTAATTTTAAGAACCCTTGCTAGGCGCTTACATAGGACCACCATAGGACTATGGCTGTGGGGACTAGCTTCTAAATCTGGTTCTGCTGGGCTGGTGGGAAAAGCTTCTCCCTGAGGAGTTTAGCACTACAGGCAGACGTAAAATCCAGTTTCCAAATTTCTTTTATCTTCCTCACAAAATGCATATTGGCTCATGAGGTCAATTTTTAATTATTGATTTACTTACTAGATTGTGGAACAATATTTAGAACCTAAATTGATATTCTTGCCAGTGGAGGTCTAAGAAACCTTTCCAAGAATTCCATACTGATTTTCATATTAGCCTAGACTTACTATACTTAGGAATAAAATACAACCCCTTTTCAAAGTCCCATGAAAAACGTTACAGCATATTTCAGAGGAAATTAAAAGTGGGAATTGATTGTAGCACTGTTAATCTCTTTCAGGATAATCAAATACTTAATACAGAATGTATTAGAAACAAAAGAAAATTCAAATTGAACATGCTATTTGCTAAAGTTTTAACACATTGTCATGCTTAGTAAGCCAAAAACAACTAGAAGCTGCAGGTTTTCATCCTTTAAAAGTAAACAGTATTTCAGTTTCTCCGTGTAGATGATAGTTATGTAAGCTTGTTTGCTTGTTGAAAACTCATCAAGCTACATGCAAAGATTTGTATATTTTTCTTGTTCACTTTTATTTGCAGAGTTTTTAAAACATACTTTAAACATCAAAGAGCAGTCTGAACAAGTATTCAATATCCAAAAGGTCTGATTTTATTGAATAAAGTCTCAAAGACTTTATAATCTATACAAATATCCTTCAGAACTATTCATCAGAACCATTCAAAAAGCTCTGACTGACTAGTTAGTGTACTAACCAGCTACTCTCCTGACAAAGAATTCCTTTGTGAGTTAAGAAGTTGATATGATCACTTAGGTTAAGATTTACTTTACTTCATCAGCAATTCTTCCATTCTCCACCTTAATATTGAAAGGACTGGTAGTTAGGCTGCAGTGATGTGAAAAAAGAATATCAGCAGTAACTTCCAAGAAAATAAATGGAGCTTCAAGACTAAAGAGACACTCTTTTATCCATGTTCCTATTTAACAGACATTGCCTTTCCACATGCCCATGTGTGCATGCATACCCATGTGCTTGTGTGCACACACACAACAATGACTCCCTGTGCAATCCCTGAAGATATGACCACAAATCCTATTATTTCTGGGTAGACACCCACTTGGCATACATAAGACTAGAACTTTTCCTTTTTACTCAGACTCTGTGTTTTGCTACCTCCTAATTACAAGCCACATCCCACAGTCCAGACGCTGAAAACACCATTAGTGTGAAGGAAAATTCAGCTCTATGAGAACTATAAATGCTCATATTGACAAGAAAATTAAAAAATATATTTGTTCTCATTCAAGGGTGATGACATCATTAGAAGCAGAAAGAAGGAAAGAAGGAAGAAAACACCCTGCTGCCTGAGAAGCTGCATCTCAAAGTTCCTTTCTCATAACCTCAGAATCATCGCAGGACCTGTGCAACTTGGCTGTGCAGGAAATGAGAAAAGGCAGTCTTTGTGACTCAAGGTCAAATAAATTACTCACTGACCCAGATCTGACTTATTTTACATTAAGCACAAATATAAGTTTTGAAATAACAACAACTTTTAAATGCAGTTAGCATTCAGACATTCTCCACCAAACAAAGCCTAATTATATCTCTGATTTTTCTTAACAGAGCCTCTATCAACCTTAAAAAGTGCATATATATACATATATATATGTATATATATATATGTTCTTTTATCCTTTAATCCAAACAGCAATGCCAACTTATGATGACTCCCTCAAGCACAAATCACAAACACAGTAAGAAATTGGCCTCAACTTATATTCTTTATAACTATCAGAAATTAGTGAAATTACTGTAGAAACAGATGATTAGTATTTATGTCTGGAAATCGGTGGCACTAATAGTTTTATATAGGAGAGAAAACATTTTTAAACATAAAACATAATCACGCATTCTCTCTCTGAATGTGCTACACAAGAGCTTATCATCTAATTTATTTAAACAGAAGTGATGTTGAACAGGGTTTTGTTTGCAGCCCACTCACCAGATGGCCTGACTCCTCAAGTTCCCCTATTAACTAGTTGACTTGGAAAATTAGAATCAGCATGTGAATTTATTTCTGATTTGTTAAGCATATGTTCTAGGACCAAAAAAGAAAATCCCTTACTAAAACAGTTTCATTCATATTTTTGTTTTTCTTCGTTTTGTATAAAGCTGATACTTTGCACCAAGCACTTGTACAACTTTGATTTATTATTTCAGGCCAGGGGCAAAAAAGTTAACTTTTTGGTTTTCTGACTTTAGCTTTTGTGCTTGAACTGAAACTCATTAAAATGATGAAGATTATCAAGGTGCTTTCGGCATAGATTTCTCCATTTATTAACCCTTCAAATAGTGAAATAAAATCCTCTTTTTATCCATATAAACATAGAAATGATATATCTTTAAGTGGCTGATTAAAGAGAAATTAACAGCATGTCCCCAACCAGCCAAATTGTCTAGATAAGGTCTAAGTTCGCTTAACCATAATCTAGAGAGATTTTATTTATTCTATGCTATCATAATTAGAAAAGTTACAAACACATGGTTGCATTACTAAATATGATTGTCCAGCATTCCAAATTCTAAGTACAGAGGAAGAGACAGAAAATAAGAGATGCAAGTGTGTAGAATGTTGTGTGTGTGTGTGTGTAAAATATATATACAGAGAAATATATACAAATAGAGAGAGAAAGACATGCATATATATAATCCATATGCATTCTAGTTTAAAAAGAAACCATAGATTAAAATTGGGAATATTACATAAACATTTAAAGAAACATTAAGAGCTACTAATTTAGTTCATTTAAAAAATCCATTTTTATCAATTTTACAATTATACCCCATGTTTTTTCATTACCTTGTTTGTAAGACGCCAAAACCATATTCTCATCTTCAACTTCGAAAACTGTGTCCACATCTATTAGCCTTTGAATTAAAATAGCCTTCAATTTTCCAAAATCATTTGACTTTAGCGCCTCCAGGAATTTTCTCTTAACTAACTTGGCAGCTCCGGATTTAGTGATAGGGGCAGTGTTGCCTTCCATCCTCTGCTCCCTCGGAAAGCCTTGCTGAGATTTATCAGGAGAGCAGCACCCAGCAAACTGACACAGACTGAAGAGTCCACAAACTGTTGGCTAATTTTATCCCAAAGTTATGCTGATCTGTTCTATTTATATAAGGATCATTTCAAACTTCAAAATATCCTTCTTGGCTGTGACTGTATTTTCAGGTCCTTTAAAGTGGTTGTATGGTAGTTAATCCACTCAGCAATATATTGTCAATATGAAGGAAGGCTCCGTTTCCAAGCATGAAATGTCACTATTATTTCATATATGATCAAAGTGATAATGCAAGATTTAAAAGCTCTTAATGTGCTTTTTTTTCCTTCTCAACAAAAAACATCTGGTGCCTGGCTGGAGATCCAGTGACTTGCTCTGACTAACCAATAGCCAAAAAGGAAAATTTGTTGCAGTTGTTGATACATGTGCTTCTAAAAACCTATAATAATTTGTAATATGAGCCTGCAAATTCAAGCTTGGTTACTCACGTTTGAAAACAAACAGAACATTTTCCACCAACCTAGACTTGAAAACAAAAACAGGATGGGAATATGGGGGTGGAAGTAGAGGTGGGGGTGTTCTAGGTTTTTGTTTCTTTAAAAGCCTAAAAAGACAAAACTGCTAAGTGCAACAAGTGAAATAAACTTCATTGAATTTTATATTTTTCCCCAAGTTAGTTTGAAAAGACTGTATTGAAACAATATGGAAGTGCAAATACAGACTAATTGTTACTTGATAGTATAGAACTACTGATTTTAAGGTGTAATGAAAGCATGATAGTAATGTAGAAGAATACTCTGTTTAAGTGGTGAGTTAAAGGATGAATTATCAATGCTGTCTAAACTCTTTTTATGGTAATGGTAATCAAATCCAGAGCCTCATATTTTGCCACTGAGCCATACTCCCAATATCATAAACTTCTTTTAAAATACTTCAGCTAAAGAGATAGGTAGGTAGGTAGTGAGTGGATGTGTTTGGGGTATACCTGTGTGTGTGGGGGGATGGGGTGTGTGTCTGGGGGGCATGGGGTGTATGTACAGGTGAGTGTGTGGGTGTGTGTGTGTATAGAAAAGCAAATGTGGCAAGAAGTTAAAAGCTGCTGAATACAGTGAATTATATATGGTTTTCTTTTTTTTTTCAGATTTTTGGTAAGTTTAAATTTTCCAATGCAAAAAGTTGGAGAGGAAAATGTACAGTCATATTTTTATTTTATAACCACTTAAAATTAGAAAAATGATAGCTAGGACTGGGTCAAATGTAATATTCAAAACATAATTTATACATTGTCACATGTAACATACATACATTTATATATAAATATATAAGTCACATTTTGCATGTTGTGATTTTAATTTTTTTCATTTAGAGATGATCCTACTTGATTATTAGAATTTACCTAAGTACAGAAATGTGAATGAAAGAAAACCTCCTTTACCTTCTCTTCTAATTCAACACCCTTCCATGTACCATCTATACGCATTATCATGACTACTAGAATTTTACATAAGTTTTGCTTGGCTTTTATTTGAATTTAAATTTTTATGCTTATTTTTGTTAAATAAAAATTTAAGCTATATAATTATTTAAAAAATAGTATCAAAAAGACACACACACATGGAAATGCCTTCTCAACCTTAACCCAGGGCTTTGTCCCGCCCCACTGCTTTTGTTGAAATTATATTGAGATCCTCAGAGTTGTTTTGCAGATCTGCCTGGACTACTCATGGCTTCAACAAATGCCTATTCAGTCCCTACCATAAGCCAGACACTTATCCAGGGCTCTGGGGATACAGTGATGAACAGACAAAGAACAAATTTAGCCTGCTAATGAACTTAAGACATGATGGCTCTTGTCTATCTCATGTCCATTGGAGTTCTTCACACACTTAAATTCACTGAACTACATGCAGACATAATACAATTATTTCTAAACCATACCACCCCATCAAAGTGCAGCCAGGGAGGAAGTGTGCCAAGAGAAAGAAGAACAGGGCACAACGCCTAGATCAAACTATATCTCCTCTCATAAGGCGTCAAGACTTTCAGTTACTTGGCTAGAAGAGTCTAATTGGTAATTATTATATCCTCGGGAACTTTTCTTTTTTCTCCCTACATCAATACCTTCTCTATAGATGGAAGAGTCATCGTCTTTATACTTGGAACAAACTTTATTATTTCAGTGTTCTAGGCATGGTTCTTGATATGCTAACGAAAAAGATAAAGTAGTTTAGAAAAATTATCTCTTCCTGTCTCTCTGTCCCTCCCTCCTTCCTTCTCCCTCTCTCTCCACCCCCCCCCTTGCTCTTTTGATCATGCTCCCTTGCTGGCTTGCTCTGTTTCTCTCCTTCCTTCCCACCTCTCTCCCCCTCCCCCTCCCTCTCCTCCCTCCCTCTCCTCCCTCTCTCTTCCTCCCTCCCTTCCCCCTCCCTCCTTCTCTCTCTCTCTCTCTCTCTCTCTCTCTCTCTGGGTGATATAGGAAACTGAAGCCAGGGCCTCACTTATGCTGGGCAATTCTGTTACCAGAGTTGCACCCTCCAAAGGAAATCTTGATTTTCTCAATGCCTGATTGCCAAAATAGTGTCTTTTAGGATGTTCTGTTCACAGGTATGAAAATAATTGAATCTAAATTTTATGGAGTGATTTGAGAAAGCAATGCAATTTTTTTAGAAGAAATGCATAAAATTTAAAAAGTTATCTCCACTCTTCTGCTAAAATCAATTATTGACCAATTTATTCCAGCAGCAGAGAGTAAAACATAGAGGTTATTTGCATTTAAGAAACAAATAACAGTTTAAATGAATTGCTCATCAAAGTCATCTTAATGTATAGGAAGTAATATGACCAATGCCAATAAAACAGACTTGAGAGCCCCACCCCTTCATTATCTCGAGAATGACTTAATGCAACGTTTTTTAAGGCCACAGGAGGAAGCCACACTACATAACAACCATGTTCCACACTGTCTAGTTAGACCTATCAGGGATTCCTGTCTTCTTTGCTCTTAAAATTGAAAACTTTGCATCTAATGAGATGACTTTTTCGATCAGTATTTCATGACAAGCCCAGGACAGTGTGTTCTACTCCTGCAACTGTATAAAGAGCTTCCTGACAAGTCAATAATGTTGTGACAAGTGGCCCAGAACACCCCCTCAGATCCTCTGGGGACCCATAGCCAAGGTAGAGATACAAAAGCTCCACTTCTTGTTTTCCTGATGGCTGTGCACCACACAAGCTGTATATTGTCACACTGTCTTGGAAACACAAGTAGCTCCTTGGTTTATGACAACACTTAAACACCAATCTGGGGTGATTATTAAATGCAACAATAGAGAAGAAACAAGCATTGCTTTGAAAACAGAATCCCTTGGGTCCCCTTGACTCCCAGTAGATGAGTTAGGATGCCTTCACTGTCAGCTTACAGACATAGATGATAAGATTTTCTGACATCCCTTTCTTCTTATATGTCCCTCTTAGGTCTAGCATCTTGCCATCATGTCATATATGCATGCATCTCAGCGCTTTGTATGAAGATGCTTTTGGTTGTAGGTAGCTCCCACAACAGGAACTAACTTACACAGTAAGGATTTGGTGCTTCACACCATCTGTAGAATAGGTAGCAAGGGCTGATGCAGACAGGCTTGTGCCAAAAAGGTGGTATTATTAGTAGTATGATTGTAATTACTCTCATTATTTTTAGTTTACAGAAGAGGAAAAATAAAAACCAAAGATTATAACTGAACAACACAAGGTTAGGCAGCAAATAATTAGTGAATGTTGAGACGAGAGCTTGATGCCAGAAATAAATGTTTCTGTTGCTCAAAAAAATAATTTACATAGTTTTATTTTAAATTAATTGATCACTGAGTGGTCCAGGTAGAAATTTGCTTATATTTATCCCCTTAGTCAAGAAATATTTGAGAATAATTTAGTACGTACCAGTGCATAGTGAATTACCTCCACATACATTGGCTTAAGAAACAATGATTGTTTACCATCTCAGGTGGGTAAAACAATTAGAAAGGCTTGTCTCTGCTCAGTGATGTTTAAGGCCTCAGTTAAAAGGGTAAGTTAGCTGATTTCCTTTGAAAATAACTAAGACGCTTGGCTAACATCAGCAATTTGGTTTCCATCTATGTAATCCTCTGCATAAGATTGTTGAATATCCTCCCAATATAGTAACTGGTGTCTCCTAGAATGAACAGAAAGGGAAGTATAAAAGTGACCCATGCTAGTATCTAGTAAAAACAAAAAAAGACGGGGGAGGAAGGCCAAGGGAGGGCAAGGGAGCAGCAGGTATTTATGCCTTAATATTGATAAATAAATGAGAGCCCTCTTCATTCAAATGCCACCATCTTTTTCCAGATGGTGGAACCCAGTCCTTTTCCTACTTCTTTAAACAGGTCCAGTTCTCTCAGACTTGAGCTTCAACAGCATCCTCAAAGCTTGTGTGCCAGACCTGAAGCATAGTTGGTTGTCCAAATGATACCTCTTTGGTCTCAGGGCAAAATTTCACTTTATTTTTAGTCCATATAATGTTTTCTGATTTAAACAGAAAAAATCCAAAGTTTTCATTGTATAAGAAAAGAATGGCCCAGAACAATGTTATGTCATACTTTAAGTTTTATACCAGAGGCTCATACCTACAGTCCAACTACCCAGGAAATTAAGACTAAGAGGATTGTGGTTTGAAGCAAGCCCAGATAGAAAAATGATTGAGAGTCCATCTCCAAAAACAGCCAAAATCCAGGCTGGAGGTGTAACTCAGGTCACGTGTCAAGTGCTAGATGAGTTGAGGTCCTAAACACAAAACAAAAGAATGAGGAGAAAAGGAAAAAATAATTAATTCGGATTTTCCTTTGTTTTATAGGTAAGTAATAACTTAAAGTAGAGCAACTAATTAAAGTGGAAGAAACCAGAATTTTGCAAACCACATTAAGAGTTTGATTAGTTCTTCCAAAAATCAAAAAAGTAGGTCATCACCTTTTATTGTGAAGTATAACAACACAACTGTAATAAATCTAAGATATTAGCACAATTACAACTATCCTTTTATAACAGTACAGATGAATTCTGAGTACTGAGCATATCACTTCATAAAACTATTCACAGGATTATAACAATTAAATGAAATAACAAAGGCTATAAAGCATTAGAAAAAGAGGTATAGATTACTACTATCAAAAGTAACATAGGCTAGTAAGCCAGCATAATTTTCTGGAGAAAGATTGGGTGGTGTAACTTTAAAGTAATATCAGACTTAGAGTCCTGGATCGCATTCCTGGCTCAGATAATATCAAGCTGTGTCTTTTAGATAATTCAAAAATAGGAAGTGGCACTGTGGCTCAAGTGGTAGAGTGCTCGCCTTGAGCTGAAGAGCACAGCCCAAGCCCAGAGTTCAAGCCCCACGACTGACCAAAATAAAAAAACAAAAAAAAACTAGATAATTCAAAAATACCTCTCAGTAATTCTGTTTTGTCTAAATAAAATGAAATCCACGAGACCTCTCCTCAACCTTTAGAGATTTTCCCCTTGCTGGATGCAGTGTCCTGAACATTGGCAAAGCTTGGCATTATTTTGGAAGATCTTGTCATGATATTCTGAAAGACTCACCCAAGAAGCTTCTTTAGGGACTGAATTTACCCATATACTGGTTCAGATTCCGTCTTCAACCAGTTGGGGGCGCTGAAAGAATTTGTAAGAGGCTTCTAGCTCTAAACAGCTTCCTGTGTATGCTCTTGGTTCTAAGTACAAACCTGGAATCTTGTATGTTTTACTGCATTAAAAAAATACATTAAACAGTTCCCATAAATGACTGAAATGATTGTTTTTTAAATGGCATGGCACATCTTTGCTTAGAACTAGACTGGCATTCCTCTCTTTAGAATGCTGAAGTGATCATTTAGCCACTACTCCTTGGAACTGGTATCAGCTAACAAACCAGCTGTCTTTCCTGCAGGAATATTTAAACTGAATTTGTAGCTAATTACCCTGGATGTCTCCGGAGAAATCACAGTCTTTAGCATGGTGTTATATTTTTTCTTTTTAGAAATCTTTGTGGAGAGTGGGCATCAGAATGGCTGAGTTGACACCAGCAATAACCAAGCATTGGTCTGCCTGCATTTTGACAGACTATACATTTTATATCATCTATATCATCTTTGTGAGAGATGAGGTTTCGTGAAACAAAAGACGTACATGCACACAGCGTTTGTGTGAGGGTGACTTTAGTTTTGTGCACTCTGGGTTTCCTAGCAACTGACCTGCATTTATGAGCCCTTCCATCACAGCTGAAATATCAATCACAGCTCGTATTTTTGTTCCTCAATCCTGTAACAAACACACTTTACAAAATCAACTCAATGGAATAATTCACCATCATTTCATCTCATCAGAACATTAACCCTACAATTGTATCCCAGGCATAATTTACATTCTTTTTTTTTTTTTTACAAATGTATGAAGCAAAAGATATTATAGGGAAGAAAATCACCTTACCCTTTCAGGAGGTGAAGAAATCAGACTGTCTTCTAAACTGTCTTTTCTAACAGCTTTACAGTGCCCTTCAAGATCTATAGTTTCTCCAAAGACAATAAGCTATTTTCCAAGTGGAAAGACTCATCAACTTTATTTTATGTTTGTGAAGATGTCAAATGCATGAAAGCTACTTGAGCTGGAGCAATCCTGAACACAAAACACAATCTTTGGGTTCCTTGCAGAGAGTTTTCATCATGAGTCACACAGACAAAGCTGTATTAGGCAGGGTCAGAGGATGAAGAGAAGCAGAGGAAAAAACTCTCTTAAAGAAAGTACTTCGCTTGTTAAGGACCTTGTTTACGATCAGGTAGCATCACAGAATTACAGCTGAAAACAATTTCTTGTTCATCAGACTTTCTTATTTAAGAAAGAAAATACACTCAAAATTACATAGTGAATTACTGGCAAAACAGCAATTCTTGCCTAGAGTGAAGCTTCATATCTTAATTTTTGGACAATATAATGTTGCTCTCCCACAACTTGTGTTCTGTATCTCTCTCTCTAAACTTGTGATTTAGGTGTAAGGTAGCTCATTAATGCACATGGAGAAAACATTCTACTCCCTTTAAAGTGGATTAATGTGTGAAAACTCTACATATGTATAATATGTCCCGGATTAATTATTGTTTGCTATGTGCCATATTTAATATGATAACTAGATACCTGATAGGATCAAGAGCTGGCAAAAAAGACAACCCTTTGGTAAAATTTCAAGGTTGCTATTATAGAAAAGAATCTACAGATACAACTTTAAACAACAAACCATGTTTTAAAGCCGCTAACATTCTGAGAGAATCCAAATTCAACATTGCTGATCTTTCTTGAGCTGTCTGAACACATCCGACCACATGATGGCAGTCTTCCTTGAAAAATGGACCTGGAGAACAGCTGCAATTTTTTTTTCCCAGAAAAATCTGGGGGTGGGGGTAGGGACACCAATGCAGATAAAGCATGATTTAGATGAAATCACAAATTCAGATACAAAAACCTTGGTTTTTAATTCACTTGAACCCTATATTTCTTGATTGTATTTTTTCCCAGTGTACCCCTCTGCTGAAATTTTGCCATTGATTTAAGATTTTATACGATTAATTTTGAAGTGGGGGCATCTAACAAACATATAAAAGCAACTAAATGTGGTTTGGAGGAGGAGGGTTTTCCCTTTTTGTTGTTGTTGTTATGCTGATACTAAGCAGAGCACAAGTTCAGTAAATATCTTGTACCATGTAGCTTCAGGGTCTATCCATCATGTTATCCTCTGATGAGTCTCTCTCTTTGGCTGTGGGAAAGCAAAATGAGTTTCCTTCTCATGCTCAGCTTCCCTCTTAGGCTGAAAATATTCCCTAGAAGACCAGAGTGAGATTTCCTGAGTATCTTCTAAAAAGGCATGACACCAAGGAGACTGCAGCAGCCACTGCCAGTCAAGGCCCCAGGCAAGACTGCGAAATCAAAGATTTGTTCTCCTCTTTGGGCCCAGTTCTTTCTAGTGCCTATAGCTGCCCCTTCGTGGTTCCAGGCAGCAAAAGAGCAGGGCTTGTCCTCCAGCCCTTCCCACTTGGTGCATTGTGTATTGGAAGCATAGATTACAAGCTCGAATCTTGAAAGAGTGAAAAGTCGCCTGCAAAGGTATAGTGTGGGCCAGACATACAACAAACACGCTTGTCATACAGCAAATAGACTCAGACAAAAGTTATCTGATGACTTTCTGGGCTTGACTGGAAGCCCTGTCTCTGCATAACATAATTCAACTATGATTGATTGAGCTCATATGATATATCCAAGGCTATGATGGGGGGCGGGGGGAGCCAGAATCCCAGCAAGATTCAGTCTCAGTCTTGAGAATTTATAGACCAATTTTTAAAAATTACACATTAGGTGACTACACAAAGCAGAATAGACTACAGCATTGGAGACATTCTTTAAAAGACAGGAAGTAGTGTCTGAGCCATTTTAAACCCCATTTATAATGGTTTGGTTTGAAAAAAAACAAGAAAGACTTCGTAGAGGAGAAGGCATTTATTTATTTTTTCAGGCAAGATTTAACTACATGCCAAAAGACTTGGGTAACTCCTCATGTAACTGTAACCCCTCTGTACAATATTTTTACAATTAAAAAATATAAAATAAGGACTTGAGTGACTTGATATCTTTATTTATACAGTGACACCATTCAGGAGTGTTACTGTAAGTCTTTATTTAGATAAGACTCTTCTTAGTTTTTGAACTCATGCAATGATGCGAAGTAGAAGATGACATTGGAGGCAGATTTGGGTTAAATATGCAGAGGGTTGTAGCCCTCGGCAGCACTTCCAACTAATTCAACCTGCTATGGGGAAATCAATGAACACAGCACCTACTCAGCATCATGATATTACTGCTAAATTCCACATCCCGCCGAGCCTAGGGAGGAACTATGTAAGGCAAGTCAGTCCCTTCTTTGTTCCATAGAGAGCTTGGCTTATATAGCAGTTTTTAAACCTTAAGGTACGGACAAGCCTGCTAGGCCAGCCCTTTCTTCAGTGCCAAGGTTGCTGGATCAGAGACCATACTTTTATAAAAATGGGCCTACAAGCTCTGTAGAATATTTGCCATGTTATAGGAAGCGAACTCATTCTAAGACTCACTCATTCTGCACAAGTACCTCCTGAAACCCACCTCTTTCATTATTATTTTTATATTGCAATGGTCAGAAATATGTATGTATGTATGTATGTTTTGTTTTATTTTTCTTAACTAAATGCTTATTGGGGGTAAATCTATCTTACAGTTAAAAACATGTTATCTGGGGTAGGGTTGGGAGAGATGGGAAGAACAATGGAAGAGGTGGAATTGAGCAAGAGGCACCAAACTCAAACTGACATGTTGAATGGAAGCCCTTTTGTACAACTGCTTGAAGATAAATATTTTTTAAAAGTCAATGAGGATAAAGGCTATGTTTTTAACTCCCCTTTATATCTCAATCCCTGTCACATAGTAAGGCCTTTATTAATATTAATTAAATGAATCTGGAAATGAATCCCAGGTCTGACAAAATTTGAAAAATTATATCTGTAATGATATATAAGTAATTTTAATTAACTTAATCTCTATCACAGAGTTGATCAATTTTAAGTTGTATATTCAGCCAGCCATCATAAGTAGTTGTTGAGGGCTAAAATAAATTTAAAATGATAAAAATAAATAAATACACACGAAGGCACAGTCAGACAAACTAACTGAAAACAAGTGAGATAAATGATTACCCCACTTGACAAATTTTGTATCTTTGAAAGATCAAAACTCAGAAGACAGTAGATAGCCTGCATTTAAATTTGGCCAAATTAAGAGAGAGATGTACATGAGTGAAATTGCTAAGGCAATCGTTAAATTGAATTGCCAAGAACAGTGAGAATAAAGTCCAGCACACACAAGCTCTGGTGAGTCACCTGAAGTGGAACCGGTATCAGCCTGACCATGTGATCTGTAATCTGAGACCCATCAGTGACAGGCATGTTCTAATTTTTAGCAACTGCCATCATAAAAGCCTACCTTTATGAGAAGGTTCAAGATCTATTGAATGTGAAAGCTGGAGAGTCTTGAAGATAATTTATGGCTTTCTTTGCAGTTGAGGAAAGTAAAGTCTGAAGATTGAGACATGTGCCCCAAACCATCGAGTTTCTTCCCTCCATCCCCCACTCAGACGTAGCTTGATAACCAGTAAACAGCCTTCCCACCTCTTAATCCCCATACATTCACAGCACAGGCCACAGTGAGGCATTGGCTTACACCAGGCCTTGAATCCTTCTCCATTGTTCCCCATCTGTTGGTTCTGTCTCCCCCAACAATGATTACAAATGCCTCAAAAACAGGAGCGGCTTCTTCATCTTTCCTGAATTCCCTATGGATACATTAGGAGACTGATTATTCCTTTTTTTTTTCTTAAGTAAAAGGAATCTCCCTATTACAAAAGCATTTACAATAGGGTCTATATTCTATAGGCTCTTTCAGATTTTAAGAGCAAGGGAGACCAATAGTGCTTCCCTCATTAATGGGAGCTTATTGTGAGGATAAACAGGAGGCAGGCTCAGCAGCTGCACACCCCAGCCATGCCCCACCGGGAACTCATCACTGCTTGTCATTGTCCTGGAGAAACCTGTAGCTCCCAAAGCCAGGCAGCTGCTCTCCTGACTTAACTGCTTATGCTCTCTGTGCTCTGGCCCTTCACCTTTAAAATGGAGATCATAATAACACATACTTCATTGAGCCGTTGTGAGGATTAACTAAGCTGACATGTGTAAAGCCCTTATAAGGATGTCTGGGACAAGTAAATGCCAGAAGATGTTAGCCATCATTACCAATTCAGTACACACCTAGAGATCTCCTTGAGTACGAAGGCTCTGATTTCTCTGGCCAAGAGGTATAAACTTGTCATTTTTGTCTTCTCTGGGAAGTTGGCCTTTTCTTCTCCGTTTTTACTCCTCCAGAGTCTCTCCTCCCTGGCACTATGGTAGAACTCAGTTCACTACTCTTCACTTCAGAAAGAAAATAAAAACACCATGGGCAAGTGATTCCATGGAAATTCACCACTGTGGGCAATTGTTTATTCTGGTGCCAAATGCTCAAGCATCGAAGGAAAGAAAAGAGGCCTGTGCCAATTAGCTTCTTGCTTACTGAAGCAGTTAGCCTTGTTCCATGGTCGTGTCAAACCTTGACTTTAATATAGCATGCCTACATTGTGTTGACTCTGTCAGGTAGAAAGTATACATTTCCCTGTACTTATACCCATGTGACTGTAACCTCTCTATACAGCATCTTTACCATAAAAATTTTTTTTTAAAAAAGAAAGTATACATTTCCAGAAGGATAAGGACTGAAATTTCATACATAGACCAGTTTTGCAGAATGCTCCTGGGGGCTAGCTGCAAATCCCGCTGTGCTTAACCAAGTTGTATCATTTTGTAAAGAGGCTCCCTCTGTAGTTAACCCTGCTGTTGGAATTCAGAGCCTGACCTGAGCCTTTCTCCTGGAAGTTGTGTACATGAATATGTGAGTACTACATGAGCCTTCACAAAACATCATTAAAACCCTTATTGGTGGGCTGGGAAGGTGGCTCAGTGGTGGAGCGCTTGCCTTGCATGCATGAGGCCCTGGGTTCAATTCCTCAGCACCACATAAGCAGGAAAAAAAAAAGCCTGAAGTGGCACTGTGGCTCAAGTGGTAGAGCGTTAGCCTTGAGCTGAAGAGCTGAGGGACAGTGCCCAGGCCCAGAGTTCAGGCCCCACGACTGGACCCTCCCTTCCCCCCAAAAAAAACCCTTATTGGTGAGCACCAACTTCTTGCCCTACAATGCAAATCCAATAACAGGCAACTACAACTTTCTAGAATTACAGTTCCTCAAGAGTTTTTCCCCTGGTTGATGGGGGCTTCCAATATCTATAGATTGCACAGGATTGAGTCCATCATTGCCAGCACCCTGTGTAATAAAAACATAAAGCCCCTTGTTCAAAAATTGTTAAGACTTTCAGGCTGGCATGAACAGATCATTAATCAAGTGCTGGATCATTCGGAGCACAGAGCCCTGTGTAACTGCCCTGTGTTACTTCAGAGTGGCATCTTGAGCTTTGATTTGGAAATGAATACAGATATGAACATGTTTACTCAATTCTTTCAGACCGGGGCCACCTTGGATTGCAGGAGAACCAACACACCATGACTTTGCTATGCTCCTGCTTTATTACTGACATTGTAAACCCCTTACCTCCCATTCCTCCACCTTACCACCCCTTGCCAGGTGTCTGAGGATATTCATATTCCTCTTCTGGTTCTTATGCATCAAGTAAGAAACAACAGGCATAATACTCAAGAGTATTTAGTCAATACTATTGCTAGTTTTACAGCCATGGGCAAGTTATTTAATTTACCTGTGCCTCAGTGTCTCATCTGCAACAACATGGATATTAATATCATCTGCCTTATAAAGCAGATGATATTGACATGCATGAAATATCTAGAGTTTTCCCTGGCACACAATGAATACTCTGGAAGAATGAGTTGTTACAAACCTGCCATCATTTCTTCCATTGAAGCCAATTCCTCTGCTGCTGACACTTCCAGACTCCTAGTATTTAAGTTAATGTATTTTTCTATTGAGAAAGAAGGATAATGGCCATTAAGGGCAAAGATATAGATATATGTTTTTATTTCCAAATGAGGAAAGACTCCGATGGTGTTAGAAGCGCTTCCCTAGCCCTAAGAATGTAAGCATTTTTAAGAACAGCACAAACCTATTTCTTCATTTTTAAAAATTTATTTGTAGGCTGAACAAATGGAAATGGCTTATTATCCTAACTCTCCTCCTCTTTCCACTAATTAAAAGAGACAGAAAAAAAAAACCCAAAGGAGAGGGTAACAATGCTTGACAAGAAATGTACTCATTACCTTACTCATGTAACTATAACCCTTCTTTAAGTATCTTTACAATAAAATATTGAGAGAGAAAGAGAGAAGAAGAAGAAGAAGAGGAGGAGGAGGAGAGGGAGGAGGAGTCGAAGAAGAGGAAGAAGAAGAAGAAGAAGAAGAGGAGGAGGAGGAGGAGGAGGAGGAGCAGAAGAAGCAGAAGGAGAAGCAGAATGAGAAACAGAAGCAGAAGAAGCAGCAGAAGAAGCAGAAGCAGAAGAAGATGCAGAAGGAGAAGCAGGAGAAGCAGAAGAAGCAGAAGTAGAAGGAGAAGGAGAAGTAGGAGAAGGAGAAGGAAGAGCCACAGAAGCAATAGGAGAAGCAGAAGGAGAAGCAGAAGCAGAATGAGAAGCAGAAAGAGAAGCAGTAGAAGAAGAAGCAGGAAAAGCAGAAGCAGCAGAAAGAGAAGGAGAAGAAGAAGGAGAAGAAGAAGAAGAAGAAGAAGAAGAAGAAGAAGAAGAAGAAGAAGAAGAAGAAGAAGAAGAAGAAGAAGAAGAAGAAGAAGAAGAAGAAGAAGAAGAAGAAGATTATTTGCAAATGAGAGTCAGTATTAAAAGCATGGGATGATCCCATTGGCTCTGGGGCTCTGGGGAAATCAAGCCTGAATCAATTACTGCCCCCTGATTTCTATAGGGAGCTGCTGCAGCTGAAGGGACCATGTGCCTTTTTCCTTCCATCAAGCAGGGTTAATAATGTGGGTCCACCCAGAGTTACAGGGCTGCTAGTCACTATGTAACAAGTGTAGATGGAAAACACACTAAGAAGTGAGTCAAAGGGGAAAGGGAAAGAGGAAATGTTCGAAGAATATCAAGAGCTAAATCAGAATGCCACCAAAGACAGCTGAAAATAGAAATAGGAACTAAATAAGCGTTGAAGATAAGCTTTAAAAGAAGATAAAATCAAAGCTGAACTTACTTTGTTAACAAGGAACTACCCTGTGAATCACTGGGTGAAATTCGTTCTCTTGTCTGGTGATGGATTACAAGGGAATTGTAAACAAAGCATGTAAACATCTTTTCTTACCTTTAGTTTGAAATGAGTTAGCAGATGGGGCAGGGCCTGGGGAAGTCCTATCATGTGCTGGCCCAGCATTATCAACCATTCTTCTTAGAGTCAGTTGCCACAGCTGCAAAGCCTGTCCCAACAGCAAACAGGAACCCAGAAAGGAGCCATCACAGTAGTCCCTGCTTGTTTTTAGTGGCCTCCTGAAGGGGTGTACTGAGGGAACCTAGCACAGATCCATGTACTTTGCTTCGTGGATTAAAAAGAAACTGTTTATCAATCCAATCCTTTCAACAACTGCTTGTTCATTCTTTCAGAATTCTTAATAGAAAATTTATATTTTATTTGCTCATATCTTATGGATTTTAAGAGTCTTCTAAAAATAAGCAGAAAAGTACTTATAGCCTTAGAGAGATCAAAAGGGAACTGATTTTCTACTTTAGCCAACCTTTCAGGTACTTTTAAACAAATTCTGAAAGGTTAGTTTCTTCTTTTCCAAATGGTACCCAGAATAAAAACGCTATTTAAATCTTTGCATTCTTTTTCCTTTGTTATTCAAGAAATTGTGTGTGCCTAGACATTTAGTAGTCACATTATACTTATCAGAAAACTAGAACAAATACTCAGGAATTGTGTATCTGTAATTCAGGGGCACATGTTTAAGATGAAAAGAAAATAAAACTTTCTTTTCCAGGAGGATGCTCGATGCAGAGTATTGGGATGGGGCTACTTCATTCAGAATCGGTTGCCATAGTGACCGACCTGGGAGCCTCATAGGCTTGATACAGGGAGGTTTGTGTGGTAATTATATAAGCTGAAGTGCTGTTGAATAACCCCAGGAAGACAAGACTGCCACAGTGCAATTTTTTAGAAACCACTATTTTAAAATTCATACATCATAATGCCTTCTTCTTTTATATGGAAATCTACCATTTAGGTATTTTCCATACAGAAATCTGATAGACTGATATAATGGGAAATAAAGCTTACTAAATTCTAAGCATCAGAGTTCTGCCAAAGGAGCCCTGTTATATTCTGATGAATATATTTCCTATGATTTTTATTTTTATGAATGAGCAATGAACGAGTAATGAAATACCTTACTGCTCTCAATGCCAGCCATCTGTGATTTACTCCTTTCCTTTAATGTATATTGTACTATGTAGTAATTATAAAACTCTAAGTCAGCAATTGATTGGAACAATAAATCAATATCATTTAAACTGCATAAACAAGTTAAAGTGATTGAGTATAAAGTGCAATCAATATTTTCTAACAGAAAATATATTCAAGATAAGGAATTCCTACAACTTTTTCTTTCTTTTCTTTCACAAGTCACATATAATCCTCTTGAGGGGGATTGATCAGCAGTGGACATATCACAAAATTAATATTTGGTAATTGTGTAATGTTATTCAAAAATAGTTATTAACACTAAGTGTCAGTGCTCACACCTTTAATCTTGGCAACTCAGGAAGCTGGGAACTGAGGATCCTGATTCAAAGCCAGCCTAGGCAGAAATATCCTCAAGATTCTATCTCCAACTAACCAACAAAAAGCTGCTGAAGTGATAGAACTCTAGTTATGTGTGAAAAGCCCACAGAATACGAGCCTTGATGTCAAGCCCTGGTACCAGCACATGTACACACAGTCTTAAAATGAGAAAACCAGACATCAGATCTTAGCCAAGCTATTTTTTTACTCTTCAGGCCTGCAGTTACCTCATCTGAGGGTCTTCCTACTTCAAAATGTTCATCATTCCAGAACTCACAGACCGCATGGTTTGTGAAACAGCCATTTGTACTTTTACCTTGTATCAAGAGAACTACCTTTCAGTACTGACCATAACACCATGCGAGACATTTTTCTTAGGTTATGTATAACACTTGATGGTAGGTACTACTTTCTGGCTCATAAGTGAAGAAATAGATTATATTACTTAGAGCCATCTGTATATAGAATGGACTTTGTACTGCTTCCTGCTGTCCACACCTGGTCAAGAGCCTTCAGTGATCTTTTTACAGATGAATTATTTTCTGTAATGGTAAAGATACAGGAAATGTGATTGGATGATATGTCAAAACTCTAAGCACACAGATTTTTTTTAAATTATTAAAGAACCTGAAGTCAAAGTGACAAAAGACTAAATTGAACTGTCATGAAACACTGATTTCCAGATCCATCCAAAGTCAATAGAATTTAGACAGTGGCCACTGCTTAGTGTAAGAACAATGCTAAAAATGGGTCTTGGATATCCACTCACTACTCATTAGTACCCACTGACATCCAGTCTTACTCGAGTGATTAATCATGTCTCTAGGCTTGATCAATTGAATTTTATACAAAATTAAATGCTGGTTAAAAACAATCTTTGTACTGAGCACTTAAAATGACAGATATGACTTAGCACAGGCTTTCTTCATTAACCTGAGTGTTTTCCCTACAAATCTGAAAGCTCTTTCTCTCCCTGTATTTGAAGATAAGGCTGATAATGATGTTCCCATTCAAGTGTCTATATTTATTTGTGAAACCATTGTGCACTGTACATTGTGCACTCTTCTATTATGTGCATGAGTCAGTACCTCTATTGGCCCTTCCCTGCTCCATCCACAGAAGAGCCCCCCACCCCACTCCCCCCATGTTTTCTAAGTCCATGAATGCAATTCTGTCTTTTTGTCTTAAGGGTTTTTTTTATTTTTATTTTTTTTGCCTCAGTCCTAATGTTCTACCCCACTTTAGTTTTTGTTATGTGAAAAGCGTGTTTGATGACAGATTTCATTTCCCAGAATTTATTACCTATTGTGTATATTGCAGTTCATTCACAATGACCCTGTCTGCATTTAGGTTGAATGGGGGGCCTCCACCCTGACCCAATATAATAAAAAAAATAATAATGAGGCTACTCAAAGCTCACAGAGGTGTCAGCACTGTGAAAAGGGCCTATAATCAATGCAAATAGGATATTTGCCTGCTTTGTGAAGCACAGAGCTTTGACACCCAACCCTTTTGCTGGATCAAATCAGCCTCCCTCTTTGCTTTGAGAAGCTAATGAAAGGTATGGACTCTCTTCTTCCTTCAAAAAATTGCATGTAGCCAGATAATTTATGGACATATTAATTGGTAGCTTGTTTCGAGCTCCATTTTTAACTCTTTCCTTTTCCAAGAAGCTGATCAATCCACTTGAGATATAAATGATGGCCCAAATATGTGCACAATCCAACTTACACAACCCTGCACTGACCCTCTCCCTGCCTCCAGAAAGCTCAGGAACCTTGTCCAGGAGAGATCTCAGTAATGACGGAGTTTGGATTTCCTACCATCCCAGGCAGAATGGCAAGTTAAGGGTAGGCTTAATTTTACTTAAACATCATATTAAATAATAGGGTATTGGGCATATTAAATTATATGATATTTTGCCTCTCTGTAGTTCTGCAAAACACATATACACAGAATTTTACAATTTTTTTTTAAAATAGTGATTTCTATTTCTAAATCCATATGGCCCCAAACTGAGGACTAATCACAGGTACTTTATTGGTTATTAAGTGTATTGATAGAGTGAAGGTAACAGTAAAAATAAATTTCCACTGCTCAGTGATATTATCCTCACATTTCTTTCATGGTTAGTCTTCTTGAGCCTCTTACCCTCTTTAGTAGTCTGTAAATCTAAACTTGGACACAATGCGCCCAATCCCTATGTAGAGATCAGTCATCATACATACTTTGCTCCAATTGAATAGCATTACCTAGTCTACCCAACTCCCCAGCCCTCCATCCCATAGTTATTAGTGACAACCCTGGCTGTCTGTCACACTCCAGACTTCAGAAACAGGGATGATATAAGAATGCCCACGACATGAGATAGTTGTATGAATTATATAAAAATCAGGACACATTAAACAAGTGGAACAGTGGTATATAACAAGAGTTCAGTAAATAAGTTCTTATGATGATGAGAAATTCTATTTTGTTTGTGAAGAACTGCATTCTGTTGATAAATCTATAGAAATCAACAGTACTGTAGGCTGAGGAGGACTTCTTAAGACTTGTGAATTCTTCCTTTGTACTATCATCATGTTTTGAGAATATTTATTATTATGTTTTTGTATTCCATAAAAATCATTGTTTTCAAATGTGTTTTCCTAACCAGACTGAGATCAGCAAACTGACCTTTGACATTTCAGTATCAAGGCCAGAAGCCAAGGGACTCCAGGGAGCACTGTTCATATTGTATTCCTTATAAATGGCTTCCTGCCAGCCTACATTGTGCTTTGCTGTGCTCTGGGTATGCTCACAGTAAAATATGGCTGTAATAAGAATGATTCTGTCTGTTGCAAGCTAGATAAAAAGTAATATTTGGAAAGGAGTAGGAGTCAAGTGATGTGCTTTCAATTATGTTTTCTACTTAGTATCAATCTCTTCCTAATTTTTCAAAGGTATCACTTAATTTTTGTTATAAGAGAAAATTTGAAATATAGCAGTATCCCAAAAGGCAGAACACATTCAGTTATGAAGTGAACTAAAGATTTTATTAGATGTTCTTTATAGGATTTAATTTAGAATTTAATATTGAGAAAAATAACTTATCACTGACAATAAACAAAACCTGCCTTACCTATCTCTGGTTTATTTGAATTGAGATCATTATAAGCCAAGATTGGTAACATGAAGCGAGGGCGCAAAACTCCTGTACCAATTATTTAAATGAGTTCTCAAAAACTAGAAGAAAGACCCAATTCCATTTAATTAACTATTGATGTGTCTCATGAGGAAAAACAGTTAAATATTAACAAAATAGTCTTGAGGAAATCTTTCAGGGAAAGAGAATTAGGTATTAAGAATTTCAAAGGTAAACTGTGAAGGTTTAGAACAGAGTAAAAAGGCATTCAAGACTAATTTCAAATTTAATAATTTCATTAGGCCCTAAAATTGCCTTCGTTCAATCAGCAAAAGAGTTGTTTGCTAATTAATTTTTTGTGTTCAAACATCTTGCTTACTAGCTTCTAATTCTCACCTTTAACAAAATCTCTAGTAACTTGTTACTCGTCATTATTAATGTCTCTGTAATTATTTACAGAGCAGTGACTCAGCTGGTAGAGCACCTACCTAGCAATTGTGAGGCTCTGAGTTCAAACCTTAGTACTACTTAAAAGTCTCTCAAATTCAGTATTTCTAAGGTAGTTAAAATCCATCTACTAGTACAGGCTGTATGCCAGATTATAACATTTTTATCTATCTGTCTGATATTCATACTATAGTTTAACAAAATGAATACCAGGATGCTAGAATATGTGTTGAAGGGGTGGGGATAGAATGAAGGAGAGGGAGGATGGATACAGGAGAGAGGACAAGTGGGCAAATAAGTCATAATAGTTCACATATGCGAAAAGAGAACCAGGTCATGAGGAGATGCGTGGGGTGGGAAAGAAGGGGGAGAAGGAAGAAGGGGGGACACCGATCAAGATGCATTGCACTCATACGCTCACATGTTGATTTGAAACCACTTTGTACAACTACCTCAAAATAAGAAAAAAAATTAAAAGAAATGATAAAGCGTTATTTCACAAAAATCCTTACTTCTACATAGTTTTCATAATTTATTTTCCTTTCTCAACTGTCTGTGTTAATTTCAGTGGCAAAATAATGAGTCTTAGCAATTATTACAATAGATGATTAGATTGATGCTAACTTAGATCAACCTATTTGCTTTTCATAATGAATCTATTTCATCTATCTCAATATTAACATTTAATTCACTGATTTTCCAGTCTTAAATGCCTGATAAATCTTTTTTAAAGTGCCCCTCCCAATTCCTTCTTTCTCCATTTTCTGGATTTCCCTGGGGGTTCTCACCTAAATTATTTTCCTTCTTTTTTATCTCCCTTTTCTAAAATCTCAACTGTTGTAACGGAATTGACCATAGCAAGAATTCCCAAATCAATTGTGATTGATGTCTCACAAATGGCTCAATTGTATAGTCCAGCTTGCATCTTCTATATTTTTCATATATGTAAAACCAGAACAATTCTACTTTAATCTCTTAAATGCATATTAACTACTACATATTTTTTCCTGAAATTAATATTAGACATAGGTAGATACTATATCTACAACATATAGAATTTGATTGCAAGAATAACACCTAATTTGAATAATAGTCTTGTGATTCTTTTCCTTTTTTTTTTTTGTCAGTTGTGAGGCTTGAACTCAGGGTCTGGGCACTTCCCCTAAGCCTCTTTGTGCTCAAGGGTAAGGCTCTACCATTTGAGGCACACTTGAGGCCAGTTCTAGTTTTTGAGTGGTTAATGGGAAGTAAAAGTCTCATGGGAACTTTTCTGCCTGGACTGGCTTCAAACTGCAATCCTCAGATCTCAACCTCCTGAGTGGTTTGGATTACAGGCATGAGCCACTGGCACCATGCTCAACTTTAAATGTACTATTATTTTATTGAGACTGTTTATTTCCACTAACCAAAGATGAACAGAATTTAAGAATTAACCATTTATAAATACTATTTATTTTACCTGTGAGTTTTTTACATATTCAGGAAAATTTGTTCATTAAATCAGATAATGTAGAACTTACAATAAAATTTAAGTTTCATAAATACAGTTTGACATAAAGAAATTCAGAAGACTATATAGATAGGGCTTAATATCTGTCAAAACATTTTGCCAATGATTTTTTAAAAAATTTCTGAATTTATAAACAGAATTATAAGACTTACTAATTCTGTTTTAAACATAAGAACTAAGTTTTGTAGCCTGTAATTTCAATAAAGTAAATTTTAAATTAAAGGTAAACTCTGAAGAATGTCTTCGGAGTACAAATATGTCCACAAGGCACTAAAAAAATCAAGTGACAATATGACTTAGGAAACATACATACTAATATCTCATGTTTATAAATAAATACATAGGCGTGGAAATAAGGCTCAAATGATAATAAGTAAGAAAATAACATGAAAGAGAAGAAAATTGGTTAAAAACCACATATGGAACTGCAATATATCTTCACCTGAAAATGTCAGGAAGACTTTATTTGGTCAGTAACCTTTACATATTTTACAATCCCAATGAGTTCATGTATTGCTTGTGTACATGAGCATCACGTCCTCTGCCAAGTCATGTGAACCAAGTTGGGGTTCAATAATCAGGGTCAATATACATCCAAATCTTACCGGTCTCCAAACAAAACTGTTAGATTCAGTTAATGGTACTTTCATCAACAGAATGCCATTGTGCTAGCACTACCATTTCCAAACACCTTTCCTCCTCCTTGAGTGATTTTTATAATGGATAAAACCAAGATACACAAACAAGAGTCAGAATGTGGTTTGGTCATTAATGTTGAGAGTTCATTTCTGTTTAATAATATTATATTTGTACAATATAATATTATGAGAGTGAAGTGAGACATCTTACAATAATTACAAATGTAGATGCAAGAGTGAGAAAGCATGTTAGACAAGGAACAGTAGAGTGGGAAGTCACTGTAATATAAAACTAAATTTTCAAAGTATAGTCCAGACCTGAACACTTGCTATTTTTGAACAACTGGAGACACAGTTCCACTTGAGGGGCTAAGACTCTTGTTTGTTTGCTAGCAAGAAAACCTGTCAGACTGGCATGGAGTGATAGCTTTGCATATGATCCAGAGGGCAGGCTAACATGTAAGGGAAGAAGATTTATGTACTAGGGCCAAACTAGAAAGATCTGAATATTGAAACTGGGTCTCAGTCATTTTTAAATTACTATTTTTGTCATTGCTGGAGTTTATATTCAAAGGCTTTGGAACATGGGCTATTTAATTAAAATGACTGCTTACCTGTTCAGAACTTGTGCTAAGAAAATTCTATTAAGTGGAAACTTATGGGACTTAATTTTTTTTCTTAAGATGTAGAACAGTGATATATTCACTGCTTTCCCTACAAAGGCAACTGCTTATAGATTGCATAACTTTGCTAATTAATCCATGTAAAAAACTCACTCAGCTCAGGGGATAGCCAGCAGACCTGAAAACCAGCCAGGAACTGAGCAATCTAATCCAGCCTTCCTTTTGCTCCACATACTAAGCTCCTACAAGTCTAGAGTCCAAGATGTGACACCCAACTTGTAGACAGAACTAAAGAAAGCCACAAGTTACACAGGTGAACTTTGATTCCTCTGGGCCTGACCAGAAAATTCTGTCAAGGGCAGCTGTAATAAAATGAATTTCTTTTACCACATAGGAGGTTAGGTATAAAAAGAAAATGTAAGGGTAAGTTTATGGGGAATAGTTAAAGAAATACATCCTTCAGTACTCTCCTGAGACAACAAGAAAAATGGAAAGAAGTTTGATTTTGCACTTTAGAGACCAGGGAGAGAAAGAAGTGCTGTATAAGTGGATTGATGACCCAACAGAAGGGTAGAACCACTGAATGTAATGAAGAGATGGGGCCAGACAGCAATGTCCAGTAACAAAGATGACTGGTGCTGGGAACGTGGCTCAGTGGTAGAGTGCCTTGCATGCATGAGGCCCTGGGTTCGATTCCTCAGCACCACAGAAGCAGAAAAAACCAGAAGTGGTGCTAGGCCTCAAATGGTAGAGTGCTAGCCTTGAGCTGAAGAGCTGAGGGACAGCGCCTAAGCCCAGAGTTCAGGCCCAGAACTGTCACACACACAAAAAAAAAGATGACTGGGATGACTGGGAGAGATGACAAGAAGAAAGATAGAAGAGCATACTTAATATGCACTTTTATATTGGTTCTATGGCTGTACTTTGATGAGTCTCTCTTCTACTCTTCCATGTCAACCCCATCTTCAGTGCCATATATGTTGTTTTAATAGTTCTTTGTGGATGACTCAAAAATAAAAAAGAGGAAGGCAGCTGCATTGGTTAGTGGGGAGAAATGAGACATAAGAACTAAGACACAGCACATATATAGAGAGAATTTCATGTAAACAAGAAAGGTGGGTGATATAAGGTTATGATTCTCATACTAGGGAATCTTGGGAGAAATATACAGTGGTAAGATATTTTAAATGGGATTTGAGGCACTTGAAAACTATGCATTTGCTGAGCACTGGCTATAATCCGGTAGGAGACTGAGATAAAAGGATCTCAGTTCAAAGCCAGACTAGGCAGACAAATCCAGACTATTATCTCCAATTAACCAGTAAGAAGAAGTAGAAGTGTGGCTCAAGTGGTAAAGCCTTAAATGAAAAATCTATGCAGGAGTGTAAGGCCCTGAGTTCAAGCCCTGGTACCAACACACACACACACACACACACACACACACACACACATATGCTTGGAGGTCTGGGTACCACCTAAGAAGCTACCCTGTGAACTATACAACAATTGACCCCAGACAGGGAGAAATGAAGAATTCAAAGGATGATTTGATGTCTCCTCAAACTCTATAATGAATTGTATATCAAATAAAAAGTCACTGACATTTTTAAGTCATAAAGTATTAAGTCAACACAAATGAGAAGGATTGTATGTAGAATAAGAAATAGGCCTACATCTAACTTTCATGACAAAACTGAACTTATATTCTTTTGAAAATACCTTGGTGGAATTTTTGAAATAAAAATGAATGAAAAAATACAAACTTAAAAGGAAATAATAACAAAGCACTGCTTGCAAGAAAAAATAAATAAAAGTCAGAAATGAAATAGGTCTCCAAAAGTAATTCCTTAAAAGCTCTTATATCTGGACTGGGAAGGTGGCTCAGTGGTAGAGAGCTTGCCTTGCGTGCATGAGGCCCTGGGTTCGATTCCCCAGCACCACATAAGCAAAAGAAAAAAGCTGGAAGTGGC
>NW_012267443.1:1623514-1663514 GCF_000151885.1 Dipodomys ordii
GTGTGTGTGTGTGTGTGTGTGTGTGTGTGTGTGTGTGTGGTGTGTGTGACTGTGTGTGTGTGTGTCTGTGTGTATGTCTGTGTCTGTGAACATATTCAAAATAACCGCATTTTAATACATTAAGACTGTCATTATGGTGTGAAACAAAGTAGTCTTTTCTATCAAACTTTAGTGCTTCTATCTTGTATATTGATATTTTTTGATACTGCTATTCCCTGAAATTATTTGCTTTTTGACATCAATTGCAACTATTATCTGCTTGTGACCAACAGTTCAGTTAGGGATATGAATTATAATAGCCCCTTTTTGAACCTTGGTAATCAATTATATTTAAGAATGTGATCCTAACTCCTGACAACAAGGAAGGACAGTTTGGATTGGGATAAAAACCTAGCTAACCGCTCTGCTCAGTGTGCCTGCAATAGCTCTGGATAGAGTAATAGTATGCACCCTTTTGTGAAAAATTGCCTTGAGGAAATTGCCTGTATCCCCTGTGTGTCTATTCATTTCTGACACTGGAGAGTCATTGTGCATTTCTAACAACAGTACAGGAGTTAACTGGCTATGCAGGCCAAAAGGGACAAAATGGGCAGCTTTAAACTCAAACCACCACGAAGATGATCAGATTTGGGTGTGAACAAATGTGTTCAAGGGTTATTATCTTACATTGAGAAAAACTGTGTCATTTGAGTTCAAAAGTTTTCTAGGAGTTAATTCAAAATACAATTAAAGAGGATTCAGTAAGCAGACAAAGACATGTTAAAAAAAGTGGGAGTTACTAAAGAAAGGCTTTGGAAATTGAGGAAACAAAGTGGTTTCCTTTGGATTAAAAAAAAAAAAACTTGGGAAAGTAAGAATTGTCTTAAATGTTTGTTCCAAAATGGAAAAAGGGTGAAATTAAGACTAACCACAAAATATTTAAGTAGAAAGTGGAGTGAATATGTCTTGAGTTTTATAAGATAGTTTATTATAAAATATTAGTAAAATTATATTAAATTGGCTCTGATATAAAACAAATCTAAAGATTTTTTTCTTAAGGTCAAAATTAATACACAGATATAATACCAGTATCCTATTTTTTTTGGTGTAGATTTATCAAAGTAATTGCTTGTGTGCTAGTAGGCTTGTCAAGCCTTTAATGACATTAAACTAATGGTTACTGACCAAAGTTCATTTAAGTGTCAAAGCCCTTCAAATTACCACCTTTGAAATAAGTATGTGAAACTAAAATGCCTTTCTTTGCTGTCAAATATTTCTGCTTCCTAAGTAGGTAAGCCACCTTGGATTTACAGCAAAAAGGACAACAAACAGGCTTGTATTCCTGCATTATTTGTTATGATAAAAACAAAGCTTAGTAATATCTACAATGGTTTCAGTCTTAGTGTCCTAAAGTACTATATACAATTAAAATTAAGGCTACTGTTATGTCCTTTGTTATTACAGATTTGATCCTCTTCAGCATTTACAGTCACTCTGACAGAGAGATAAATGACATCAACAAGTGTTTTTTGTTTGGATTTTGTCTGTTGGCACTGATTCTGATCTGACCATCAGTCACCCTTTTCCAACATGGGATTGGCCAACTGGGACATCTTATCCCAGCAATAAACACCAATTGGGACATTATCCCAGGAAGGAGAAGAGACCTACCAGACCTAGCAGGACAAAGCTCATTCTGGCATTGAGGACCCATCCAGAGGCAGTTGGGAAAACTGCTTAGATAAAGGGGATGGTGTCAGATCCTAAATGGAGTCACTTGTGTTTGCCTTTTCAAAAGTAACTAAACCTAGAAGGTCAAAAATAGTTCATAAACATACCGATCTAATGCTCATACCTGTCTATCTTCTAACTCTCCACCTTTGTCTATCACTTTTTTGTATTTATAGTAAGTCAAAAAAATGCTAGGGTTAGCTAATGGGGGATAGTTTAAAAGTTTAAAAGCCCAGCCCCCAGCACCTGCTCAATGCCCTAATTGTCAGTGAACTTTTGGTCTGGCAAAAGTCGCATAATGTCATCTGGTCAGATAAAGAGGCTAAGATTGGGGTGTTAATAAATCGAAACACTCTTCTGGACACCTGGTCGTCTGGACCTAATAAATGTCATACACTCATGTAAATAGGCATTAATAAAAAATTATGCAACCCAAAGGACTAAATTAATTGCTCTGACTATAAATACTTCAATTAGGAAAAAACAAAAGGTTAAATATATCTATACAGATTCTAAACATGCTTTCTTGATATTATAACTCCTCAATAAACATGGACCTGAGATCTTGTGCTCCATATAAGCTGTCCAGGAACCTTCATTGGTAGCTGTTGTTCCCTAGTCAGGCAGGAAATGCTTTGCAAACCAGACTGCTAACCAGGCTGCACTGGCCCTGCTGTATAAAAATGGCTTTATCTCTTACACTCCTTCAGATGACCTTTTACCTAGTTGGAATGGAGCCTATGATGCTCTTCTCAGGGCTCCCACAGCTGTAAAATTGTCATTTCCTCTTGGATGCATAGTTTTAGAAGAAAAACTTTATCTCTTTAACCCCAATCTCAGGGTTCAGATTCATCTAGACCCCAGGACCCACAGGACTCTGATACCTGTGAACCTCTAGAAGACTTGAGCTTCCTGTTCAAAAAGATAAAAGAGGCCTAGGCAGATTGCCTGGATGGTTTGATACAGCTTCAAATTTTAATTAGTATTTCTTTAAATGTTTACAAAAACTTCTGTTACTCAATCATGCATAACATTCTCCAGTCTAAAGACGATTGTTACAGCTCCTACCTTAATATTAAGATATATAAGAGGTTATCTTTATTTTTTTTCTGATTATTATTCTCTGAGCTAAAGTAGAAACGAATTCATTTTTACAATGGACCCAGCATTATGCAAGAGAGTATAATAAAAGCAGTTGTTGAATTTGTGGGCTGCTACCTATTTGCAGCACATCTGGTTTACCCTGGTGGGTAACAGCTGTACAGAGTGCTGACTGGACAGAACTCCAAACTCTAATACACCATGCCAGAACATATGACACTAATAGTCTAAGAAGCGCTACTCATACTATTTCAAGATGGCCTATCATCCAGACTCTTCATCTCTCTGCAACTGATGAACAAGTGTGGAATTATACATCCTCCCAAATACCCAATATCAGGGACACCAAAATGATCAGATTTGGGATGACTATTTCTGGCCAACCCCTATTATTGGGCAACTGAACCAAAAGGCTCCTCTCTGTTGGGAACAGAAAAATCATACTTATGATAAATGGGAAAATAGCACTAAAAGGCTGGGTTGGATCACACTCACTAATTGTAAAGCTGTAATAACACTCAAGGCCAGTGACTGGTATGCTACCAACTGACTCTTGAGACAAAAATATATGCTGGGAAGCTCTGAATGGCACCAAATGGCTTTGTGGGACCAATCTCCGGCCCTGGTTGCCACCAGGGTGGATAGGATGTTGTACTATAGGTTTTCCCTGAATGCCGGAGAGACAAGTTCCAAATTTAACAATGCCTGCAAATCCATGAGCATTATGACATAAGTGGATGAGGTCTGTTTTTCACGGTTATGATCACTTGGCCTCTGTCTTCATTCCATCTGTTGGCATGGAGGATGTCATATGGCGTATGAAATCTTTCAACAAATATTTCCACCAAGCCTTCAGTGATATTGCCCAATGAATTTCTTTGTTAAAATCAGAGATAAAAGTGATGAGACAAACTCTCCTTCAAAATTGGATGGCTTTAGACATCCTTACTGAAGCCCAAGAGGAGCTTGCACAATTGTAAAAAGTTAAATGTTCTGGGTATATTCCAGACAACTCAAATAATGTCTCCTCAGCCCTTCAGGATCTACACACTGAAATTAAGGTTATGTCTGACTCACTCTAGCTTTAACAAACTCCTTACCTCATGGTTTTCTGGAACCAAATAATCGTTGTTTATCTTTATGGCATTAATTTGTGGGAAATATTAATTTGAAGTGGACCCTGAGATGGGCCCAAGCTGGCAAGATTCCATTTTGAGCTTTGCCTTTGTTTTAGGGTTTTAGACTCCATTTTTTGAAGGGTGGTGACTAAAAACCTTTAAACAATGTTCAAACTAGAAAAACAACCTTAATCACAGGGCTACATCTTAGCTCCAATGGGGCTAGTTCCCAGAATGAAAAAAATGCATCTGGTCCCCCTCCCCTTAACACCTAACCCACCCATGATTGTTCAGTTAAAGACTGAGTAATAAAACAGATAGGTTGTAATCTTGCTCGACTGGCAATGCCACCTGCTTACTGTAAACCCTTCCTTTTGCCCACCAAAGTCGAGGGCCAATTCAAACCAAAATGATAGGATGGTTTAACCAATTGGTATAAGACAGACTATAACTCCATTGGCCACCTGTCTATGGCCTAACATGACTAGGCAATCCTTTGTGTGTGTTGCAAACCCATTGGTCACCTGCATGTGGCCAGGCTTGACCACATGGATTTTGCCTTTAAAATCCCTAGCTTGTGGGCCATCTGGGGTCACAGTTTCAGCTCCTAAGTCTGTGCTGCATCCCTGGCCTGTCATCTATCCACTTCCCCAATAAAGTCATCTTTTTACATGAGGCTGTCTCTCAGTGGTGGACTCTTTTCCCCATAACAAATTTGCTGTACCTTGTATTGTTTCTGCAATGCAATGCTCCTTATGATATCTGATCCTGGCAATTCGACAACTAAAATTTCCACAACACCTTCTATAAGGTAGGACAAGATTTCAGGTCTCTGGCTAGGCAGGGCCAATGCCTCTACTCAGCTTAAAGCAGTTTTACAGAAGACTGATCTGCACCAATCTTAAAGGGACCAAACCCATTTTAGAGAAAAATAAGGCAGGATAGATTAGGGAAAATGAGGCATGGTAAACAGCTGCCAGGAATTCAACAAAACTTAAGCAAATACAGGAGATATTCATCCATCTACTTTCCTTAAGATTAAGGGACCAAAGTAATTTTAAGGGGCAATGATGCAGGATAAATTAGGGAAAATAAGACCTGCTAAAGAAAACTCAGAAACGAGGTACTTAAAAACATTAGAAGCACAATCTTTTCTTCTAAGAGAGACAACAGGATGCATTTCTTACATCTGTTTGGCAGGATTCATCCCTTCCTGAGAGAAATGACCCACCCACCCCCCCAAAAAAAATTAAAGGATGGATCTGAAACATAAATAACCAGAATAGTAAACAGGAGCCAGGAACTTAGAAAGTGTAACAATACCAAGAGTGAGAGTAAAAAACACCTGTTTACATAATTTTAAGTCAGACCTCCTGCCTTTATCATATAAATACTGCTGATGCTAAAGAATTCTGTGTCTCAAAAGGGGTGCTATGGCTCAAGTGGAAGGCTAGTCTTGAGCGCAAAAAGGGTTCAGGGTCACACCCAGGCCCTGAGTTCAAGTCCCTCAACTGACAAAAAACAAACAACAACAAAAAAAACTCTCACTTTGAGATCACACATTCTCTGTTATTGCTACCCCTGTCTTCCTTCTTTTCCTTTCTTCTTTCCTCCCCTCCTCCTTCCCTTCCTTCCTTCCTTCCTTCCCTTCCTTCCTTCCTTCCTTCCTTCCTTCCTTCCTTCCTTCCTTCCTTCCTTCCTTCCTTCCTTCCTTTCATTCTTTCTGTCTTTTAACCCAGGTTGGCCTCATCCTTGTGATCAATCTTTCTACCTTATTTTCCTGAGGGCTAGGATTATAGACCTAAACTAGCCTTAATTTTTACACAAAAATAATAATGATGCTAATGAATCAGATTTTTTTTATTGCCCTGTCTCTCTGGCCCTACCTTATAATAATTGAAAGTAACTTTGAAATGTTTGGGCTCTGGTTTTTTTTCTTTATTGAGACTTTATAACCCAAGCTGGCCTTGAACTCATGAACTTCTTAGTTAATCTTACTGTTTTTTGTCTCTACTTTCTTTAGCCTTTTCTTTTTTTCTTTTTTTGTTTTTTTGTTGGTCATGGGGCTTGAACTCTGGGCCTGGGCACTGTCTCTCAGCTCTTCAGCTCAAGGCGAGCACTCTACCACTTGAGCTACAGCGCCACTTCTGGTTTTCTGGTAGTTTATTGGAGATAGGAGTCTCACGGTCTCTCCTACCCCGGCTGGCTTTGAACCGTGATCCTCAGATCTCAGCCTCCTGAGTAGCTAGAATTACAGGCATGAGCCACCAGCACCCGGCTTCTTTAGCCTTTTCTGTCCATAAAATCAACTTCCTTTTCTTGATCATTAAAATAATTTCTCTTTTCTTGTACAATTTATTTCACTAACTGTCACATTAAAAAATAAAAACACATTAATGGGATACCATATAATTTTGACACATGTATACATTGTCTAATAATTATATCAGGTTAAAGATATCCATGTTTATAAATGTTTATCATTACTTTATAATTAATCATTTAAAATCATTTCTTCAGGCATTTGATAACAGTACATAATGGTTATCTATAATCACCCTAACTGTATAATTTTACAACACAATTTCTTAATCCTATCTAATTGCACGTGAGTACCTGTAATAATCCTTCATGACTGTCCCAGGGGGTTATATGGAGGTAAGCAGGCACAGGAGAAAGAGTATTAGAAGGTTTATTAGAGGGGCCATATCTCCCAGGAGAGGGAGCACATGGCATCTGTTCCTATCCAGGCGGTAAGTAGGTCTGAGGGCAGGTAGTGAGGTAGGTGTGTGGGCAGGTGAGTCTAGGTAGAGGGAGGGGGCCAGCTGTGTGTTGGGAACACTAGGGTAGGGAAGCTCAGGTCTGGATGGAGCTGAGGACCAGAGGCGGAGATGATACCAACAGTACCCACTGATCAACCTTTCCCCTACTTACCCCATTTTTCTGATAACGACAATTCTATTCTCCATTGCTACTAGGTCAACTTTGTTTCTAGATCAACTCACATAGGAGATCATATGGCTCCTGCTTTTCTGTGCTTGGTTTATTTCTTTAATATACCCGATTCCCAGTTCCATCCATATCATCATAAATGATGTTTTATTCATGTTCTTTGAGGCTGAATGATATATATATATATATATATATGTATGTATATTCAAACCATATTTTTTAATGGTGCTTGGGCTTGAACTCTGATCTCAGAATTGTGAGCTATACCTCCATCCCTACTTTCTACTGGCTATTTCTCAGATGGGTGTCTATGGGTTATTTGCCTTTATTAGGTTCCCTGGTATATAGCTGGGATAACAGTTTTGTACCACCTCATCTAGCTCGCCATTGAGAAGAAGTTTCATCAACTTTTTTGCCTAGGCTGGCCTCAGACTATGATCTTACAATCTCAGCCTCCCAAGTAGCTAGGATTACAGGTGTGAGCCACTAGGACCCAGTTTCAACAATTTTTTTTCATTCATTTATCCTTAATAGGCATTTGGGTTATTTCCATTTGTTAGCTATTTGTTAGCTATTGTGAATAGTTCTGAAGTGAACATGGAGTACCCATAACTCATTAATATAATAATTTCATTTCCTATAAATAATCTAGAAGTAAGATTGCTAGCTTATGTTAGTTCTATTTTTAATTTTTTGAGGAACCTACCTTGTTTGCCATAATAGATACATTAATTTCTATTCTTACCAACACTGTGCAACAATTTTTTTCTTTAACTTGCAGTTGTAACTTGTAGCTGTTTTATTAATAGCCATTCTTACTGGAGTGAGGTGATTCTGATTTGATTGTGGCTTTGATGTGTATTTTTCTGATGATTAGTGATGTTGCTTTTTTTTCTATCCCTTCCTTCCTTGTTTCTTTCCTTCCTTCCTTCTTTTCTTTCCTTCTATCTGTCCTTCTTTCTTTCCTTCTTTGCTTCTTTTTCTTTCTTTCTTTTTTGTGCAAGTCTTGGGCCTTGTCCTTAAGCTTTTTTACTCAAGTCTATCTCTCTAATACTTGCGCCACTGCTCCATTTCTGGCTTTTGTGTGAGTGTGTAAGTCTAATTGGAGATTAAAATCTCAGGGACTTTCCTGCCTGGGCTGGCTTTGAACAATAGTCCTCAGATTGCAGCCTTCTGAGTAGCTAGGATTACATATATCAGCCACCAGTATATGGATGATCATTTTCATATATACCTCTTGTGTGTCTATGTGTCTGCTTTTGAAAAATGTCTAGTTCTGCTGCTCATTTATAACAACTCTCTAAGTGATGTTTTTTAAAAATTTGTTTCTGTCATTTGATTTTGTTACTGTGACTTTTTTCTTGTGTTTTGTTTTAGTTCCTCGCATATCCTGGACTTTAATTTCTTGTCAAATGTTTTGATTGCAAATATTTTCTCCCATTCTATAAGTTTTCTCTAATGTTTGTTTCCTTTGTTGTACAAAAATGTTTTAATTTAGTTTTGCTTTTTTGTGTCTTTGGGGCCTTGTCCGAAACATCCTCTCATATAGCTATGTCCTGAAGCATTTCTCCTGCTTTTATTTTTTCAATGGTCTCATCATTTTTGGTACTTACAACTTTAACCCATTGGAGTTAACTTTTGAAACTGGCAATGGATGGGCATCTGGTTTAATTCTTCTGCATGTGAATATTCAGTTCTCTCTGCAGCTTTCTTTAAAAATTGTCCTTTCCTTGATGGGCATTCTTTTAGTAACTTTCCCTAAAGTTACTTGGTTGTCAGATACATGATGCTATTTCTGGGCACTCAATTCTGTTTCCTTGGTCTATGTTTCTTTTTTTAAAAAAAATGCCAATACCATATTGTCTTGATTACTGTATCTTTGTAGCTTATGTTGGGATCAGGTAATATGACACTTAGCTAGGTATGCATTTGTGCATGTCTGTATGTAGATATAAATAGAGATACCGATACAGATACAGATATAGATTGGGGGGTCTCAATATACTCCGAAATGGCTTGAAATCTCAATCCTCCTGCCTTAGCATCTCTAATCACACTTGCTAGTAGTAGCTGAAGGTTCACAAGTAAGGCTTCTTATACCAGGCAAAAGTAACTGGAGACGTCTTTCCAAACTGTGATCACATTCTCCTTTTACATGGAATCTCCAATTCTTTTCATTTTCCACAGACAGAAAGTGTCTGCCTGCAGCAATATATTTATAAATTTCAAGACCACCTATCCAGATTCAGGAGAAGATTGTTGTATGCCAATTTCTGTCTTCCTTGGTCAAAGCTGATCCTTTCTTCCTCCTTATTTCCTTTCTTCCTTTCCTTCATTTTCTCTTTCTTTCTTATTGTTTTTGCTTCATTTTTCTTCATTGGCAGTGCTGGATATTGAATCCAGGATTTCACTCTATGTTAGAAAAGCACATTGTAATTAAACTATATCTACATCCCCTTTCTATTTAGAGACAAGGTATCGCTAAGTAGCCCAGGGTGACCTCTAACTTGAGATCCTCCTGCCTCTGTCTCTTCAACGTTGGAATTACAGATATGCACCACCAGATAGGCTTCAATTCAGTCCATTCTTTTTAATTTGTTATTGGTGCTACTGAGCTCTCTACTCAGGGCTTTACTTGAGAGGCAGGTACTCTACTACTCCAGCACCTCTACTTGAAAGCCACCTTCTCATTCATAAAGTTCTTAGGATTTCTGCCTGTATCACTTCACTTCAGGCTACAATTTCAAGCACACCCAGTGACACACTGACTGCACTATGATCATGATTATCAAGTCTTCATCCCCAGACAGGACCTCATTTCTGAGCACCAGAATATTGTCAACATAGTTGTCTCCTTGGCTGCAAGCACATCACATATCCTGGATCCCAACATTATTCATTTTCCCACATCCTTATCACCCACAAACACTTCTGTTCTATCTCAGTTAGTGAGATCCCATTCACCTGCTTGAACAAGTCATCTTCAGATCCTCCCTTTCCCTGCATCTCATTGGCTATCTATTTCTATCCATTCAGCTCCTAAAATTGTGTATCTGCTTCTTTGTTCCCTCCCCATTGCCTCTGTCTATCCACGTCTGTGTGTTCCCTCTGATAGACCTGAAAAATGAACATCAACCCACCTTTCTCATAGCTATTAATGCCCTTTACAACATGCAAACATTTCTCCCTTACTTAAAGTCTTCAGAGGTGGGTGCCAAGGTTGTGTCTCAGTGATGGCATTTACAAAGAAAAATTCCCCTTGCATTAAAAGGACCTGCATTTTGTCCCCAGAACTGAAGTCTTTAATGGCATTACCTTACAATCAGAGTAAGGACCAAAGTTCTACATGTTTGCCAAGCTGTACCTGTTTCATTAGACTCTGACTGCCACTAAGGCAGGAAATGTCTTTCTTCTTTATCTTTGAGTTCCTAGAAACTGCTTAGAGACACAGATGACAATACATATTAACCGAATTAATGCCTGCATACAAGGGAACCACATAAAAAAGTGATCTACTTTTAACCTATCTCTCAAGTAAGTTAACATAAGATCACATCCTACAACTCTTTTTTTTTTTCAGATAAGGGGTAGGTTTATTCAGTAGACCTGCTGGGACCAGGCAAGGTTGGCACTCCACACGGCTGGCACCAGGCCATCTTGGTCCTCCACGTGGTGGGGAAAGGCCTGGGAAAGAGAGCTGGGAGAGCTGGGAAAGAGAGAGAGCTGGGAAAGAGAAGAGAAGGAAAGAGCTGAGAAAGAGCTAGAAAAGAGCAGAGAGAGACAGCTAGAAAAGAGAAGGGAGCTGGGAAAGAGCTGAGAAAGAGCTAGAAAAGAGCAGAGAACATCATCCTACAACTCTTATTGCTAGTTCCTTCACCTCTGCTCTTATCTCATATGGTAAAGGAACAGAAATCTTTTTGCTTAATAATAAAAGACATAACAATGTTGGAAATGGGGTTTGAGTATAAATTTCGTAGGTCCTGGTTCTACCATTTTCCCAAGTATTCAACTTGGCCAATATTCTTAATTGGTAGCCTCAGTTTCATCACTGGGAAATAATAATAGTTCAGGTTGGTGAAGTGAGGAGATGGAAAATATTTAATAATAAATATCAGCTCCAATTGTTGTTTTAGCTGACTCTTCCTTAGCCTTTATCACTAAAGGTTCTGAAAGGTAAAGTAGGTATTTTCCATGGATATATAGCTGCCAACAATATTGATCTGGATAATAAAACACTTGTCAGTATTTCTTACAATAAGATAAAAATATGCCTATTTTTCCTGTAGTGTTCAGGTCATCCAAAGTCAGCCTCAGATGGAATTAGAGGAGGTTTTATTTCTTTGTCTTCTCAACTTTTTCTTTTCCAATATTTTCCATACCTCTGTCTCTTTCCCTCATGTCCAGTGGTTCTTGTAAGAAAGACAGCAAAGCCCAAAGTCTCTTGTGGAGATTCAGGAGACCAGTGGACCATCTGCCTGGGATTCAAGTGCATGAACAGGCTGAAAGCTGACTTTTAACATTATCACACAACTTTTTATGCACACATTATGTAGATTGATTCAACTAAAAACACTCATGCTTTTTAATCTTCAGTTTTATAATTGGACCACTCCTATCATAGAAAACCAGGATTAACCATTAAAAAACAAAACAAAACACATGATTAATTATTTCATGACCAGCACATTACATTGTATTTTTTGGGGGGGAGGTCCGGTCGTGGGGCCTGTACTCTGGGCCTGGGCACCATCCCTCAGCTCTTCAGCTCAAGGCTAGCGCTTTACCACTTGAGCTACAGTGCCACTTCCAGCCTTTTTTTTTCTTTTTGCTTATGTGGTGCTGAGGAATCGAACCCAGGGCCTCAGGCATGCAAGCACGCGCTGTACCACTGAGCCACCTTCCCAGCCCCAACATTGTATTTTATATTCATGTATGATTTGAAATTCTATCAATAATAAGTTCATATTTTAAATTAATTTTTAAGATGTTTTTTGAATCCAACTACTAAAAATTCTGTGCATCCATCTTTATGTATCTTTTAGGGTATTTCTTCCTCCTTGTTTATGTTGAGCATCAAATCCAGGACTTCAGCCATAGCTAAGCTTCTCTTCTTAATGTATTTGGAATGTAATATATATAAAAAAAAAAAAACAGGAGTGAGGCATCCACAAGGCAAAACAGTTCCTTGTAGGTAGTAAGCATCCTTTATAATTCTTCTTCAATGTGTGTGAGGGGCTGTTTAGTCTGTCCTCTTTCTTGAAACAGGTAAAGGTAAAGAAGGAAAGGGAGGAAAAACAGGTGTGAAGGGCTCAACCCCTTGATCCATAATATCTAAAATGGCAGTAATCATGTCACCCATTTCCCAAGTTACTATAAACATTACATGTGCCAATACTCTGGGAAGAACTTAAAAGAGTGAGAAGTCCGATCCTGAAAGGCAGCATGCTGCTGAGAACATTTTTATTCTGTGAACTCTGTTTCTGGACAATGGTGGACTAAGTGTGAAAAATTGTGAGTAAGCTTTAGAAACTGTTACAGAAAGTTGACAAAGTAATTTCATGTCTCAATCAAATAATAAGAGATTTAGGCTTTTATTTTGGATGACTGATATTTATTTCATTTTTCAGTAATATATTTTCATTGCATTTTACATAAGAAAAGAAATATCTGTCCTTTACCATACATAGTTTGTGAAGCATTGATATTACTTTTGCATTTTGCTTAAGAATCAGAATTTTCTAATTATTAACTAGTGAAAAGATATTATTTGAGAAATGCTTTCATACCGAGTATAAGAAGTCAATGTACTAACAAGTTCCAGACTAAGTTTGAGGTTGAATAACGGTTGTTCGGTGATCAGAAATCGCTTTCTCCATGGAACAACATGCAACCAGATTGCACTCTTAGTGTTGCCTATAAATACCGCTTTCCTAGAAAGATAGATAAAATACCACATACGTTTTAACAACTTATTGATATAACCTTATAATGGGGAAGATAGGATTCTGATTTGCAAATTAGAAAATCTCTCTCTTGTGAGGAGTGATGATTTCTAGTGTGAGTGTAGTGGTAGAGATAGGTTAACAATGGAGGATCCTTACAGCAGACATTGCAATGGCAACATGAGAAAGATTACGGAGGTACATGCTGCTCATATAGTGTAATGAAAGAATGCCTTGGACAAGTTAATAGAAGTAGAACAAATTCAACGAGATTCACTAAGACTTGAATGAGTTAAGTTTGACTAGACTCAAAAGCTCTGTTTCTTCATAGTAATTCCATTCTTTATGGTTAATTCTAGAACATGGATTCCATTGACATTCCAGCACTGAGACAGCAAACAGGATTCATACTGAAGAAATCTGGCCAAGAACAACTCAAGACTAATCTCCCTGTTATTGTTTGAAAAAGACTAAGGACAAGTCTGGGCTTGTTGAGAAATACTGCCATGATCCATTTAATGATGCCAGCTGTGAAAAAAAAATGATGCCAGCTGTGGCAAGGGAAAGGGGAAGCTGGGACAAGGGCAGGTTTGTTGCTCTCTTGAGTCCAGCCTAAAAGATGTTGACTGCTGACCTCCAGCCCTTTCTTTTCAGGTGGTGCCAGGCTGAATTATAAGTACAACTAAAAAGAAAACAAATCAAAACAAACCAACAAAACTAACTGGAAATAGTAAAAGGGAAAAAGACATTAAGAATAGCACATAACCAGGTTATCTTCTTTATAATCTATGATTTCTTCATTTTGTGATGTGTGGGAAAGTGCTATACCTTGGCTCTTGATCTACAGCCCGTGGCACACTAGTTTTATGCACTTCTTACTAACCAGAAATTCTTGGAATGGGTCTCTCAGACTTAAGCCAGAAGACTGGGTAGTAGTAGCAGGCCCCTGTTTTGACCCATCCTTCTAAATTCAGGTTGGATTTATGAGGCTCTTCTCTTCCCAAGTGAGTAATATAATCAATGAAGAGGTCCTATTCCTATCTATATAGTCACAGTCTTACCCCATGTAGATTTCTCAAACTAAGTGGCCTATTAATAGTTGAGAAAGGTATGAGAGTGTGGCTCAGTGGTAGAGCACTTGTCTGCATGCACAAAGCCCTGGGCTCCATCCTTGGCATTGCAAATAAAGGAAAAAAGAAATAGGTGGATTGATTATTTTACAGGAGGGAAAAAAAGAAACCAAATAAAATTTAACATTTTCTTCCATTACAAAAGTGGGGGGCAGGCACAGAAGCATTAGCAGTGTTTAGAACTTTGTTACTAAAGGAAGTAATAGGTTCATTGTTTCATTAAATTTGTTACAGGATCTTGAGATAACATCTACATTCATCATCTGAAAGAATATTGCTAGATCTTGTTATGTCATGTGTTAAATAATATGACATACATAACTATATACTATGGTAAGACTTGTTTTTTGAAAATACTTTGACAAGTACATTTACATTGCATTTCACTGTAATTGGTTTCCTTTGCAATCGTGTGTATCTTATTTTATACATAAGGATTTTTTTTTCAGAGAAAGTAGGATCACCACAGCCTGAAGAAGGTGTCACACAGAAAATGACAATAGCTTCCTGGCCTTCTATTCTACAACTATTCAGCTGTCCATCTGCCATCTGGTATAATCAAGCATCCCTTAGGACTGAATCAAAGATAGATAGAAGCAAAGTGGAGTTTTTTTTTTTTTCTTCTTGGTGAGGGCAGATGAGAAACTTCTTTCTGCTTCTATTTAATAATTATTGATTAAAAATTGGTGTTTGGTCTGTCCCAGTAGAATATACCTGTGATCCTAGCACTTAGAAGGCTGAGTTAGGAAGGTCTTAATTTTCAGGTTAGTCTGGGCATTCATGTGCCGTACATACACACACACATACATAGGAAGAAAAGAGAGAGAAAATATTGTCATTTATTTAAAATTGGCTAGACTTGACTCCTGTGTATGAACAGGAGTGACAAACACTGGAAACATTGGTGGTTAATTTCAGATGAACTCATTGTAACTACAATCTTAATAAACTAACATTTCTTTTCATACTTTTGTCTTTAGTTCTTCATGTTATTACTATTTTTTAAACAAAAATAAAAAGAAAGGAAAAAGAAATTTATTTTTATTCCCGTCAGTTCCCTTTCAGAAAAAGAAAATGTGTAACTTTTTAGGTTTCTATTCTGTCTGAGGTTTTACATCCTGCTATGAAAAGTAGTGACTCCAAGCTGAAATATTTACGAGACCTGTTCTAGTCCCATTTTCCCCAGGACAAAAATAAAGAACCTTGGAAACATGTCTTGGAAGTTACTTGTGGACGTCTTTGAGGACTAGGAAAATGAGACAGGCCCGGGAGCTTTTCCAGAGTTTTGTGGAGTTTGTCTGGGAAAAGAAGAAACGCAAAGCTTCCTGCACAGGACCTAAGAGGGAGCGGGGAGCGCAGAGTTCCCTCCGGGCCAGGGGAGGTGAAGCTCAGCGCGGGGGCAGGACTAGCACCCTGACCAGGGTGGAGCTTCAGGCCCGACCCCGCCCATCCGGAGGGCGGAGAGGGGTGCGCCACGGCCCGCGTGAAGGGTGGGGACAGAGGCCGGGCCCACGGCGCGGCCACACCGGACCGCAGCGGGAGTTTGGGCGCCCTGCACCCGAGCCATGGGGCGGCTAGTGACTATGAGCTTGCTAGGAATAGCTGTGGCGCTGCTGGGGGAGAGGCTGGTGGCGCTCAGGTAAGTGGGACTCCCAGGCTCCCCCCTCCCTTCCCCAGGGTCCCCAAGCTAGGGGTGCGGAAGTGGACACAGACCAGGCCAGTGGTGGGACTCTGGAGTGCTGGGGGACTGTGGGTGCGAGGAAGGATCTTCTGATTGCCCCCTGTGGTTGTCCAGCTTCTTAAGCTCACCCCTCTCCCACCGTGTAAACAACAAAAGTTTATGCGCTTTGGCTTTTTAAGAAGTTCTTTGGGTTAGGTTCACAAGGGAATGTTTTTGCTCAGACCTCAGGGCAAACCTGATGCGCTAACTTGGAAACAAAGCTAGTTACTCAGGCATTGAAACTTGAATTATAAAGATTCATTTCAGGTCACTGGCGCTGCCGCTCTGCTTTTCATACAAGTGCCCCCATTCTTCCCGTGCAAGGTCACAGAAACTCTGCTCACTCATCTTTGTCTTAGTGCTGGAGATCAAAGAAAGTGGTGAGAGCCAGCTTCTGTTCTTACATCACTTCCTCAAGATCTGTTCACTCGGGTCTTCCTGAAGCAAGCAGGAAGCCAAACGCCAGCATTAGCACATCTCAGACTCTAGTTGGGATGAAACGTACCGGTTAGGCGTGGTGGTTCCTCCATTCCCAGTTGAGATGGGATACAGGTTATGCAAAAGAGTTCCAGAAATAATGAGGACAGTGGGATGTGTCATGGGATCTCCTAGATTCCTCCTACAACCTCCTGGCGGTCACTCTACTCCGGGAGAAGAGAGAAGAAAAGTAAATATGCAAACAAGTATGTCCAAGACAGACATAATTGAAACCAATGGGCTTAGCAAGGAAAGATTACATGCTCCGAAGAAGTTCTGGGCAGGAAAGACATTTGACGCTGGCATTCATACATGAGGATAACAAATAGGACGGTGAGGGAACCACCACCCCAAATGGAAAATGCAGCCTAAGTCAAGAGGCTGAATGGGAAAGGTGGAACGGGGGCAGAGGGACCAGTTTCAGGAGAACATGAAGTCAAGGGATGAAAACAGCAGGGTGAGAAATGGGCAGGTTTTGAGGTTTTTCCACACAAGTTGGAAACATGGGCCCCGTTTTGATTGGCTAAAGGGGAGTGCTGGTGTTTTTCATTTGCTGTTCAGGTACTGAACAGCATTATAGAAATGAACCTGTACCCTGGGGCCTCCTGGAAGACTGGGGTCAGAGTGCACCCACAGAGAATCTTAGTCAGTGATGGCCTTTAAAAAAATATATATAACAATTTTATTTTATTCAAGTAATGGGATTGTTGGTACAGATTAAGTAGCTCTATTTTATTTATTTATTTTTATTTATTTATTTATTTTTAGTGCCAGTCCTAGGGCTTGAACTCAGAGACTGGGCACTGTCCCTGGGCTTTTTTTTTTTTTTTTTTTTTGCTCAAGACTAGTGATCTACCACTTTGTAGTCACAGCTACGTCATTGTCTTTCTGGTGGTTAGTTTTAGATAAGAGTTTCGTGGATTTTCCTTCCCTGGGACTGTCTTTGAAGGACAATCCTCAGGTCTCAGCCTCCTGAGCAGCTAGAATTACGGGAGTGAGCCACTGGCATCTGGCTTTCTACTTTAATGTTTGAAGAAATCTTCATATTGTTTTCACTATGGCTGCAGGAATTGACACATTCCTCTCAACAATAAATAAAGATTCCCTTTCCAGATTGGATGTGTAGCTCAGGGGTACAGTTCTTGTCCAATAAATGGGGCTGTGAATTCAATCCTGAGTACAAAAAACAATAAGTTTCCTTGCCTCCAAAAACTCACCCATGCATTTTAGCTTTTGCCTTTTTCATATGTGTTCTTCTACTAGTGTGAGGTGGTATCTCTTTGAAGGCTTGATTTACATTTTCCTACTGATTTGTGATTTTTTTCATTCATATGTTGGCCATTTGTATTTATTTATTATTATTAGCATACATTGGTTTTACAGATGGTGGGGGATTTCATTGTGACATTTCCAGCTATGTTTACAATATATGCTTCTATTCCAATCAATGTCACCCCCTTATCACTCTCCTTCCCTGGAACAATTATAGGAGCTATCATTCTGTTTTCATGTATACACTTAACTTTGACCATATTTATCCTCTTTTATTGTCTTCCTTGTTAGCTCAAACCTCTTCCATCAGCTCCCTAACAGACAGAACCTGTTTCTCTTTCCCCATTACTCTCCAGCTACCTATTGATCTACAGCTTTTACTGAGGTGTTTTTGTTTTGTGCTGGTGCTGACACTTGAGCTTTCATGCCCAAGGCTAACTCTATACCACCTAAGCCACAGCTGCACTTCTGGCTTAAAAATGTGTGTGTGTGTGTGTGTGTGTGTGTGTGTGTATGTGTGTGTGTATGTGTGTGATTACTTGGAGATAGGAAGGAGTCTCACAGACTTTTCTCCAGACTGGCTTTGAACAATGAACCTCAAATCTCGACCTACTTGAATAGCTAGCATTACATAGGTGAGTCACCATCTGTTCTCATTGTGTGTGTGTGTGTGTGTGTGTGTGTATGTGTGTGTGTGCTGTGCTAGTACTGGGGTGTGAACTCAGAACCTCTTATTCTTGCTTCTTTTTGCTCGAGGCTGTCACACCATTACTTCTGTCTTCTAAGTGTCTCCAAACCTTTTCTGCCCAAGGCTGGCTTTGAACTTTGATCCTCAACCTGAGGATACTCTCCTTAGTAGCTAGGATTACAGGTATGAGCCAGCAGCACCTGGCTGGAAATTGTTGTTTTAATTCAAATTTTAATTTTAATTCAGATTTAGTTGGCTGGTACCCTGCTTTGGATCATGAAGAATGTCTATTGTCTGAAGAGTGTGGAGATCTTCAAATAGAGGATTTCTCCCTTTAGACCCTGAGAGTATTTCAAAAGCAGCATGTTCCCTGCTCCACAGAGGAAGGCCAAAGGACAGAGGCTTCTCGTTGATCTTTTTGCTCTAATCTGGTGTCTACTATCTAATTCTTCAATTACTAGAGAAGGGACTGTGGCAGTGAAGCTTTTTTGCATTCCCAGGAGGCCTACTTAAACTTCAACTTGAATTTCGGATACAAAATGGGTAATTATCAGCCTAAGTGTGTCCCAGATAAATAAAAGCAACTGGAGTTGTCTTCTTTCCTTCTGAACTGTAACCAGTTCAGGTTTTTAGTGGAGGATGTGTTCAAAACCCACCTTCTTCTCCTCTCCCAACTCGGGCAATAAAGGTGAAAGCAGAAGGAAGCCAGTATTCTTAGACTAGCTGTTTCCTATAACAAGATCCCCAGCTTCGGATGAATCATGAGATATGAGTGCATCTGAGACCTAGGAGTGACAGGAACTCCAATAAGTGTCTGAACATTTTGTATGATGCCTAATACTTTTTATGACAGCTCTAAGAGACCTGACAGTCTCTTTTGAAACACTTACAAAGGGGAAGCTTTTTCTTTTATTTCCTTTAACCATCCATCCTTCTTATCATATATTGTGTGTTGGTCACTAATTCACTCAATGGTGTAAAGTTCTTCTTTATATTAGACCAAAATGTTTACTTATTTTTAAAAATGCCTTTGCACTTTATGACTTCATTCATTTTTCTGTTTACATATAAATACTGAGGTTTGGAGAATTTGATTCAATGTACTCCAAGCCAGGTCTTCTGACTCCACATGCAATTAGTCCCATCTCCATCCAGTCCCCAAGCTTTTCTACCATTGAGCAAACATGCAAACTTTCCCTAGGTTTAGAGTCTTTAGCACAAAGCGTCACAGGGGCCCAAGGGCTGAATTCCAAAGGGTTTTAAAGTCTTTATAAAAGATAAAGCCTGTTTGTATGTGCCTTGCACAGAGTTAAAACCCCTTCCATGTTTGTAAGTGTCAAAGGTGGTGAGATATGGCCCAAAACAAGGGCTGATAGTCACCCTGTTCCTACTTTATTGGTAATGTATTGGCAGTGTTGCATAGCATGATTATCTGATACCCCTAGAAAGCAAACTGATAACTACCAGCCCCTTGTCTGGTTTCACTCTGGGATGACTAATGCTGTTTCTAGAATGAAAGAAATAGGCAATTGATTTCATAGTAATGACTGTTGGTTACGAGCACACACTTTCTGACTGGATAGCTTAAATTCTTCTTTTTTTGTCTATTGTCTGTTGTGGGGCTTGAACTCAGGGCCTGGGCACTGTCCATGAGCTTTTTCACTCAAGGCTGTATCACTTTGTGCCACAGTACCATTTCCAGTTTTCTGGTGGTTAATTGGACATAAGCATCTCACAGACATTCCTACGTGGGCTGGCTTTGAACCTTGCTCCTTAGATCTCAGACTTCTGAGTAGCTAGGAGTACAGGCGCGAGCCACCAATATCTAGCTTCAAGCAAGGTTTCTTAATTGTGTCACAGATGCCTTAGCAGTCTGGTGTAGTAGTCTTGCTTCTTTTGCAGGCTCTTTACTATTCTTTTTCTCCTTTTAATGTGCTAGGGAATGAACCCAGGACCTCATTCATGCTAGGTAAAAAACTCTACTACTGAGCTAAATATAGGTTACAAAAGAAACCAATTATACCTAAATACCATTAGCAAACTATTTAAACATATAATTTATGATGTAAAAATACAAGCTTCATTTTTAGAGCCTTAAATAGATCTAGAGGTACACCCATGTCTTACAGTAGACATTTTGAAGTACTAAAGAGTTTAAATGATATCCACAACAACTGAAATGTATGAATATCTAATTTAATTAGTGATAGAGTTGCAGATATGTTAATACTATTCACTGTTTTCTTGTCCACATACATCATCAATGGAAACAATTTCAGTTACAAGGTTAACTGAAGATTGACTTTTCTCCATCATAGATCCTTGAATTTTACCCATGGATTCCATAAAGGTCACTGGACTCTAGTTTAAGAGCCTGCATGCACTTTCCTGGTAGAATCATCTGGGAACTGATTGCTGGCTCCGTTTAAGGAAGCCATGGACTCTCAGACCTTATATCCTGCAAAGGACATAAAGTATTAGGGACAAACAGACGGTAACAAAAGGGAAAAGATTTTCTTTCTCTTTTAACATCGCATATTTGTGTGTATACCATTTACCTTAATATTTTTTGCAGGAATATAAGCTTTTGATCTGCTATTCCAAAGAGTTGCCTACAGTTTTCTTCGTTTCCCAAACTTCTTAAATCTGATGTTAGGAATGCTTTCATCTGCAAGTAATGTATATCAAATTAATGGTAGTTTATACAAATAGCGGTTCATTCTTCATACATGATTTTTTTTTTAAAAAAATCTGTAGATGAGCCGGTCTAGAGTTCATTTGGAGTCAGTGATCACGACAAAGTTCAAGGTCATGCTTTGACATTGCAGTTTTAACTTTACAGTCTTATTCTTATTAAGGATTCAGAATAGATGTTTTCATCTCTAGCTCTGAATGGTGTTCATATTATGAGGGGGGAAAAAGGATGATGGTCTCAACCCAGCTCTCTTCTTATGTCTGATCTTTCTATTGAGTAGAAGTATCTTTCTTATAAATACACCTAAATAAAAGAGAGGCCAGGACGGCACATGGTTAGCTGGTCTTCTGAAATGGAAAGAGTAAAGGACAAGGGAGGTTAGGTTTAGTTTGGTTCACTTACAGGGCCTACCACCCTAGAATCTAGAATTCTACTAGCAAGAATGGAACTGATAGTTCTGCCAGAGAAAAGTCTAGCATGTTTTTTTAAAAAATATTTTTATTGAGATTAAGTGATTACATAAATTTCACAAATTTTACAGTATTGTGAGATAGTGATACTTAGTTAAAATCACAAACATTTTAACCTTCACAAGGCAAATTATCGTGGTCTATAATGTTTGCGGATTCTATGAGCTATGACAATACAGCTTTTCTTCCACATCAGATGATATGTACATTTCTTTCCTCTTGCTTAGTGTAAGCTGTTCCTTCTTTCCCTCTCATTCCCTCCCTTCTATTGCTGCCCTTGAGTTGCTTAGTTCGTTTTCATCAATATCCAGTGTAGCTGAGGGACCCCTCTGTTGTGTATTTTCCCCTGTTTCCCTCTGATTCTGTGCCCTCCTACTAGCTTCCATATATATGCATATATATGTGCTTCCATATATATGCATATATATGTATGTATACACACACACACACACACACATACACAAATACCATATATGTGGTCAAGAACGTGGAGTCATTTAGAAATGATAAGACAAATTGAGTGGTGATCCTTTGTTTCTTGAGTCCTGTTTACTTTGTCATATCTCCTTTCTAGCAAGTTTTTATAAATAGAATTTGGAAGTCTTGATGGGCTGCAAAGATTGAAACAGAAAGAAAGCCACAGGAAAAATTAGATTAACTCCAATTCATATACATTCTTCGATTTTGGTAGCACAGAGTCTGCATATCTATTTGAACTTTCTTTTTTTTTTTTTTGTCAGTCGTGGGGCTTGAACTCTGGGCCTGGGCGCTGTCCCTCAGCTCTTTAGCTCAAGGCGAGCCCTCTACCACTTGAGCTACAGCGCCACTTCCGGTTTTCTGGTGGTTTATTGGAGATAGGAGTCTCACGGTCTTTCCTGCCCGGGCTGGCTTTGAACTGCGATCCTCAGATCTCAGCTTCCTGAGTAGCTAGGATTACAGGCGTGAGCCACCAGTGCCCGGCATGAGTCTGCATATCTAAAGATGATATCAAATATTGATATTATCCTTTTGAACAAAGTATATAAATCAACCATGTATACAAACCTATGCAGACTGGATAAACAAACACTATACATTAAGCTGTTTAATTACACCTTAATTTTGTTATTTTGAGGAGGTTGTATTTAATCATTTAGCTTATCTATTTGATCATATAGTTTATTTTTGAAAATCATTTCTATTTTTGTAAAGTACAATAGGCATAACAAGTAAGTTTATAAAATTGACACACAAGCGCAATACCAAATGTATAAATCATATCTGTGAACCACTTACGTGCACCTATATTTGTTCAGGACCCTTGCAACACTAGTAGAAACTTGAAAGTTTTCTAGATTTAGCCTTTATATTTCTATAAAGAAGAGTGTGAGTCACTGAGCAGCTAAAGGTCATGGCAGATATTACTGCTCAGGCAAGAATACAGATCTCTTCATTCCTGAGAAAATTTGGAGTCATTAGAGCAGAGCTGCCTTTTAGTGTGGCTGGCACCAGCATTTTATTACTGAACTGATCCTTGGAGAAAGTTGTCTTTGCCTCTCTGAGTTGATTCCATTATCTTTAAGATAGAGTGAATAGTACCTATTCTTAGACTGGAGTAAAGAATTGGATAAATTCATTGAGATAAACCATTTAGAGTGGTGGTAAACTAGCTGTTTTCATTGATTTCCTTTGACCACCCATGATTATCATCAACAACATCTTCATCATTACTACTAATGTTACTGCTGTTACTACTACATACCATACACACACATACATACCACTACATACCACACACACACACACAAACACAATGTATGTGTACCATATAAAGAGATATCAATTTCTTGATAGATATTTATCCATATATACATATATATTAGTCCTATATATGAAATTTATTGTATTTTTATTGTTTTATTTTCTAATATTGATGTAATACATTTTATTTTTTTTGCATTTACACATTTATATTTTGTCAATTTGTTTTATTGCTATACTTCAAGCAATGTAATAATATTTGGGTATATGATTCCAAAGATGTACTGATTAACATCTATTTAGAAAACATGATGCAAAATTCAAAATGTATATAGTGCTAAAACATCTTGGTAGTTCTGCACTATCTAGGCAAAGCCTGTCTGCCTACCTGCCTGTTTTCTTTCCTTCCCTTCCTCCCTCCCTCCTTTCCTCTCTCTTTCCCTTCCTCCCTCCCTCCTCCCTCCCTTCCTTCTTTCCTTCCTTTCTTCCTTCCTTCCTTCCTTCCTTCCTTTCCTATTAATTCAGTGGCCTTTTCCATATCCAGTGTCTGGAAGTCAGTGGCTATGTGGCATTTGGAAAGGGATACACAGCCAATTAATATTTGGTCTATTAAATGTATGGTATATGGAAACTACTGTGGAAAATGTAAAACTCCCTGCAACACCATTGTTATTTTTATGATGCTAGAGAAAACAGAGAAGGTAAGAACATGAAAGGAGAGAAAACCTGTAGCATGTGGCCTTTTGAATAGAATTATCCACATGTTTTCAGTTTAAAATAAATAAATTTTTTTTCAAAAAAGAATTATCCACATGGGCTGAACCAGACTGCCTTCCTGCTCTCTAGTATGGAAAGGAAGCGGAAAGTATCCAATTAGAGCTCAGTATTCTTTTGCTATTTCTACTGTTTTTTCTTTTTGTAAAATGAGTAATTTTGCTAAAATAGTTGCTGTTCTCCAATTTTTCAAACTCAATAAATACTGTCACAGGCATTGGGATTTCTGATATTGCTAAGTAACTATTTGTGGTATCTGCTATGTGCCAAGCCCTGAGAAATGCCGTTTTCTTTTGGCCTTGCTTCGTTGATGGTATAAGAATCATCATCATTTTCATTGTTTGGCTCTTAAGCAGGAAGACAGAGCTTTTGGCTTTTGAGTGTGAGAAATATGACATGGTGCTCTGATTACACACACACACACACACGCATGCACACACGCACACACACACATGTTTTAATTTTTGTCAGTCATGGGGCTAGAACTTGGGGGCCTGAGCTCTTTTGCTCAAGGCTAGTGACTCTACCATTGTGAGCCACAGTGCCACTTCCAGTTTTCTGGTAGTTAATTGGAGATAAGAGTCTCTTACTGAGTTTCCTGCCCAGGCTGGTTCTGTACTGTGATCCTCAGATCTCAGCTTCCTGAGTAGCTAGGATTACATGTGTGAGTCACCAGTGCCCAGTATTCTGATTATAATTGCATAGGATCTTGGATGCAAGTTTAATTGGTTGAGTTCTTCTCTTTCTCTCTAACTCCTATCCACATATAGAACTCAGAACTCTGTATTTTGGTTTTCACTTCATTTCTAGTGCTCTTTTATGTTCCTGTACTTGGTTTCCGACTTTCTGTTTCATCTACTGTATATTGATGCTGCTTTATGATTTACTGCCATATGCTTATTTAAACTTTTTCTTTTTCTTTTTTGGGTCTGGTCATGGGGCCTGAACTCTGGGCCTGGGCGCTATCCCTCAGCTCTTCAGCTCAAGGCTAGCGCTCTACCGCTTGAGCCACAGCGCCACTTCTGGCTTTTTTCTTTTTGCTTATGTGGTGCTGGGAAATCGAACCCAGGGCCTCAGGCATGCAAGGCAAGCGCTCTACCACTGAGCCACCTTCCCAGCCCTATTTAAACTTTTTCTAAATTAAAGCAAGGAATATATAAACAAATAGTGTTTTTGTTTTCTTAACAGAAATCGACTTAAAGCCTCCAGAGAAGTGGAATCCATAGACCTTCCAAACTGCCACCTGATTAAAGGAATTGGTATGAGTAAGAAAATGAATGACATCATTTGTCCACCAACATTTACAACATCCACTAACAGTATTTTTGCATGTAGTTACTGTTTTCCAGCAAATAAGCCTCATTAGAGCAACAGAAACCTCTTTGATCCATCACCTCCCCCCTCCTTTTTTTTTTGCCATGCCTGGATCTTGAATTTTGTACTACAGCTCCACTTCAGCTTTTTTGGGGTGACTTATTGGAGATAAGAGTCTCACAGACTTTTCTCACCAGGCTGGCTTTAAATCACAATCCTCTGATCTCAGCCTCCCGAGTCACTAGGATTACAAGCATGTGCCACTGGCACTTGGCACAATCCCTCCTCTTTGAATTTATGCATTTCTATATTTCTTCTTTCTTATGTTCCCTGTCGTTGAATACTTGCACACGTTTGTTTACTGTTTGGATTTATTCTTAAGTGACTTCTCTGAGTTATGTCCATAAAGTCTGTGTTCTTTGGGGATGTCCTCTGACATCGGTGCTCTGTTATCCTAGTGGTTAGCTAGTGATGGGACCTCAGGAGGATGGTAAGCCAGGCCTTAGCAGCACAAGTCTATAATCCTAGCTACTCAGGAGGCTATGAACTGAGAATCACAGTTCAAAGCCAGCTTGGGCAGGAAGGTCATTGAGACTCTTATGTCCAATTAACTTCCCCAAAAAGCTGGAAGCAGAGCTGTAGCTGAAGTGATAGAATACAGGCCTTGAGCAAAAAAATAATAAATCTCAGCATTCAGGGTCTAAGTTCTAGCCCCAGAACTGAAATAATAAAAGGAAGGTAAGGTCCATGTAGACAGGAATAATATTTACTTTGCTCACTACCCTGAGATCAGTATCTGACTTATGCCCAATATACATTTGTCACGTCCTAATGTATACTGAAGGTTGTGACTGCAGAGGAGAGACTAACTAGTGGTATGTCGCTGGTCCTTTGACTCTACAGGATTCACTGTAGCAGTACCTGAGTCTCAGAGGGGCTCCTACGAATAGCCCTGGTTCTGCTACAGATTATGGCTGTCCAATTTTCTCTCCTGGTACAGGGTCTCTCTACCTTCTCTGCAATTTTTTCCCCCAGGGCGAACTTCATATCTTGCTTTTTTCACTTTTTGCTGTCTTCCAAAGTCCTGGGAACATAATAGATTCCCAGTAACTATTGTTAAGTTATCAATGACCAATAAAAAAGTCTTTCTTAGCAATCATTTATACTATGACAAGAACTGAAAAAGTCAAGCACCTAGTTTCTTGTTCTACTTCTACCACATATTTGTGGTATGATCTTTGGCAAAGCTTGGCCTTCATAGTTTTCACTATAATGATCAGTTTGTGAATAGGCTCATATCAAGAATCTTGGAAAACCACAGCGGGAATAACTAGACTCACCTGGGCCACTTTCTATGTTTAAAAGAACCACATCTAGAAGTGAGAGATGGTGCTCTTGTTTTGTTGTTCACCTATTAAAATCTATCTTAGATAGAATCATTTTATTCTTCCTAATAGATGACACTGTTAAATAAAATTTGTGTATGTTTTCATAGCTTTTCTGTCTATTTAGGAATTTTTCACACACAAATTTAAATTGGGTCAAATTATACATAGTATCTCAGAGCCAGTTCTTCATACGTTTATACATTATATACTATGCTTTGGAAACTTATGTCAGTGGAGTTTCCTCTTTCTCTCTCTCTCTCTCTCTCTCTCTCTCTCTCTCTCTCTCTATTCTCTCTCTCACTTTATCTTTTTAAATCAACTGCACAGTCTTTTCTTTCTGTCTTTTTTATTGTAAAGGTGATATACAAAGGGGTTACAATTACACAAGTATGGTAATGAGTACATTTCTTTTTGAACTGTGTCACCCCCTCCCTCATTGTCTCTGAGTTTTTCCCTCCCAATTCCCCATCCCCATATAGTTAATTTCCAACATAGTGTCTAGTGAGTATCACTGCTCAATTTTCACCCCTTGTCTCAGCATTTCTGTGCTTCCCCTTCCTTCCCCAAATCAGATAAACTTAGATAAAAGACAAAGGGTTTTCTTTCTCTTTTAAAAATATTCATTTATTTTCTTTTTTTTTTGGTCTTGGGGCTTGAACTCAGGACCTGAGTACTGTCCCTGAGCTAGCTTAAGGCTAGCTCTCTACCACTTTGAGCCATGGCTTCATTTCCAGCTATTTCCAGTTAATTGGAGATAATAGCCTCATGAACTTTCCTGCCCTGACTGGCTTTGAACCAGCATCCTCAGATCTCAGTCTTTTGAGTAGCTAGAATTACAGGTGTGAGCTACCAGCACCCAACCTCTTGCACAGTGTTTTTCTATGCAAAGCTCATAGAAACATTATATATTCAAACTGTATAGAAAGATCTAAAATGGGAAATAAAAATGTCTTTACAAACTCTGTTCCCTCTCAGAAACAACCCCAGAGATAAAATTTATATCCTGTCCTCCTGGTATTTTCAGTGTATATGCAAACAAATATGCCCACACAAATATGTGCCTTTGTTTTCACAAATGGTACATTCGAGCTGCGATCTGCTTTCTTCCCTTCCCTTCCAACCCAGCTTGAGCACCTGTATACTTGAGCACATATAGACTTACTCCGGGCTCTATATAAATAGTCATGTTCCATGACTATGTAACCAATTCCCCCCCCCCTTTTTTTTTTTGTTGGTCATGGGGCTTGAACTATGGGCTGGGCCTGGGTGCTGTCCCTCAGCTCTTCAGCTCAAGGCTAGTGCTCTACCACTTGAGCCACGGCACCACTTCTGGTTTTCCAGTGGTTTGTTGGAGATAAGAGTCTCGTGGCCTTTCCTGTCCGGGCTGGCTTTGAACTGCAGTCCTCAGATCTCAGCCTCCTGAATAGCTAGGATTACAGGTGTGAGGCACTGATGCCCAGCCCCAATTCCCTTCTTAAGGCACATTTGGTTGCAGGGCTTTTTGTTTCTTCTGAGTCAAAATTATTTGTGATAAATTACATATTTTAACAATTTTATGTATATTTTCACTATTGACAATCATTGCCTTTACCCATCTCTAGAACATTTTTCCATCTTGCAAAATTGCATCTTTATTTTTTAATATATATATTTATTGTAAAGATACTGTACAGAGGGGTTACAGTTCTATGAGCAAGGTAATCAGTCCATTTCCTATGGAGCATTGTTACTCCCTTCTTCGTTTTTCCCCTACCATCCCTTCCTATTAAATAATAGCTACCCATTGTTCCCTCCTGACTAAGAGCAACCACCATTCTCTCTTTATGAATTACATTGCTCTAGAGATCCTTGTTAAGTAGAATCACATAGTGTTTGATTTTTGTGGACTGATTTATTTCACCATGAACGATTTCTTGAAAGTTCACCTGCTGTAGCATGTTTCAGAATTTCCTTCCTTTATTTGGCTGAATACTAATCTGTGTATATACCTATATACATTGTATAAAAGACACTATGTTTTATTTATCAATTTGGGTTACTGTTTTTATCTCCTACGTTCACATTGTCCTTCCTGGATTGAAGAGCATTTCCAAGAGACATCTCATTTTAGTCCTATTTAATTGCCAGAGCGTATCTGCAGACTATCTCAGAAGTCATAAGATGGCCAGACTATTTTCTTTTATTTAGATCACTGATATTTTTTAAATGAAGAAATAGCCAATGTAGATTAAGTTCATCCTCAGAAGTCAAGGGATTCCAGTCTCTTGTGATTTCTGTCAGATTGCCCAGACCTTCTCCAAATAAATTGCAAGGAAATAAAGAGTAAACCCCTTTATACATGCTACCTCAAAAGAGTCTGGCCCTGGTTTCCTATTGCACTGTTTCTAAACCAATGAATGACATTATAGAACTGCCTCAGTCCAAAAAATTATGCCACAAACCTAAATATATTTACATTAACCACATGAATGCTTTTAACAGAAGAAGGAAAGCAAGCTAATTGTGCACCAAACATTCATTAATTTATAATGTACTATGAACAGCATGGTCAACAGTAATGGAATAAAAACTTACCATGATGTTGCTAACTTCTCCCAGTCAGTGGATGTGTGGAGCACTGGATAAAACTTTGCTTGGTGACTATATCAAACATGTAGATCTTAGATACTTTTGCTTTCTTTTTGTTAGAATTCATTGGGAGGGAAGGTTCCTTGTGACAAATGTTCACATGTGTACAAATGTATTCCAATCAACTGACACTCTGGTTTGTCATTCTTTTTTTAAATCTTTAGTTCTTGAAAGATATATGTTTGTACCTATTTATAGGGTTTAATTAGATGATTTAATATATGGATACAATTGTAATGGCTAGAATAGGTGGTTAGCATTTCTATCTCCTCAAAATTTCTGTTGGCTAGGAACCTTCAAACTTTCCCCTTCTAGTTATCTTAGTTATTATAAACTACAGTAACTCAGTGACATAGATTAATGCTATAGAATATCAGAATTACTTCTCCCTTGATTGTATTTTTGTATTTATTATCTACATTTGCCATACCCATTCTCCTGTCCTTCCTGTCTTCTTGTGCTGTGTTCTGCTCTCTACTTCCATATCTTCAAGTCTTTTAGCTTCTACAAGTGAGTTAAGGACATGATCATTGTCTTTCTATTTCTGGTTAACGTCATTAAATATAGAATCTTCCAGTTCCATTATGTTGCTGCCCATGAGAAGATTTCATGAGCTTTGAACTTGTGATCCTCCTGACATAGCCTCCTGTGTACTAGATTTCAGACATCCAGCATCACAACCAGCTCAAGATTTTATCCTTTTTAAGGAGTGAATGATATTTCAATATGACTATAAATGTGTCTTACAAATGTAGAATGCCACATTAAAATAAATCCATTCATCTATTAATGGACATCTTGGTGACTCTGCATCTTTGCCATTGTGTTGCAATGGAGCTGGTCATGCCAGGATCTCCTTTATGTAGTAATTTCATTTATCCAGTAAAATGGTTTACTAGAACATATATAGTTTTATTTTCACTTTTTTCTGAACATTGTCCATAAGGACTGGACTAATTTACATTCATACCAATAGTATGAAAGAATTTCCTTTTCTCTACCTTATAGCCAGCATTTGTTATTTTTTATCCTTTTTAAGCATAGCCATTCTGACTGGGATGAAATGATGTCTCACTGTAGCTTTGACTTACATTTCCCTGATTGAGAACTTTTTAATATCTTCTTGGGTATTTGTATGTCTACTTCTGATATTATAAACACAACCTTTATCAAAACTGACCATGTTTCCATTTTTAAATTTCATTCTTATTATTATGTTAAGTTCTTTAAAGATCCTTTCATCCTCTGGGTATTAACATCTTGTCAGATGAAACTTAGAGATTTTTTTTCTCATTCTGCAGGCTTTTCTCTTAACTCTGCTGATTGATTATTTTCCTTTGATATAACCCTATTGTTGTAAACTTTTGCAACTCTAGACAAACCTGTGACATCTTTGCTTCTGTATTTGTATACCTATAACTAAGTCCTTAACAGTGAGATTGTTGCATTTGGAGTATATGTTTAAAGTTTTGATAGTCATCATGAAATTACAACCAGAATGCGCTCAGTACAACCTGAAGTTGTCAGAGCAACCTTCCTGCTTTAGTTTCTCTAGAGATCCGAAGTTGCCCTCTCATTCTTTGTACATCTCTTTTCTAGTCATACCTCCTCCAGTTAAACTGGCTGACTCTCCTAGGGCTTGTCTTTCTCACAGCTGCCCAAACAGCAGGAAGATACAAACTCAGTATTCAATGCCAGGTTGGCTAGATAGGTGCAGGACAAAATACACAGTTCTAGAACTAAGGTGGTTTTGGAGACCTGAGTAATCCAGCGACTTCATTCCATCTGCTGGCAGCAACCAAGAAGAACCAGCATCTCAGAAATGGTTTTCCAGTAGCCAGGATTGGCATCTGTGAGGGATGTTATACAAGAGTGGGAGGTTGGGTCATTGATCTCTTAAGTGACTTTTGTGACTGAGTTAATAATTGTCACATCATTGAACAGCCCTTGCCCCGCGAAGCTCACCTTCTGTGAATTCAAGTCTCAGAGTAGACAACAGGGCATCACCAGACATATTACAGGACAAACTGCCAAGTATATTCCTGTTATAGCTTGCTGGGACAGAGTGTGCCTTAGAGCAAAACAAGCCTAGCAGCATTTGTATTCTGAACAGGCATCTGTCTGTGTTTGTGACCTTTATGTTGTGATGTGTGTGAGCTGCTGTCTGGAATTGGAAAGAAGGAGGAAATCTGTCACCTCTGGCCCCTCTCGTGGAAATGGTTAATGCCTCTGAGGCGTTTCAAAGGCAACAGAGCAGAGAAGATGAGTGATTAGAGGCACATTTGAGGAACATTTTTAGATTTAATTAGAATTGTGCTTTTTTTCCCTTTTGCCCCATGGTTAGTCCACACCTGATAAGCATTTGCTTTTTTTTTTTATTGTAAAAATACTCTACAGAGGGGTTACAATTACATGGGCAAGATAATGAGTACATTTCTTATCAAGCATTGTAGCCTCCTTTGTTTCCCCTTCCCATCCCTTCCCATCCTCCCCTCCCCCACCTCCTCACCCTATCCTCCTTTCCCCCTTCCCCCCACCAAAGTTGTAGTTCGTTTTCAACATAAGGACTTGTGCATCTCATTGTTGCAATGCAGAATGTTCAATAGTAACTTGTGGTTATAGACTTTTCCTCAAGAACACTTGTTTATCTAGTGGTGTTTGGTAACAAGGAATAAGGTTGATGGACATACATTCCTAATTAGTCAAAAGTAAGTTGGTATGGTGGACAGCAAGGGTAGAAAGGACCTTATATTTATTTCCTATTTTAGAAACAGTAGTATCCATGTACTTGAGAATAATCTTACTAAGAAAGGAGTCCTTTCTCCTTGCCTTCTGCACACACACACACACACACACACACACACACACACACCACATTTGCCATCACTGGAAATAAACTCGGTGATATTCTTGGGAGCCTTATGTATATCATATGTCTTTCTGATTTAATAAGTAGTAGTCATTGACTACTGATCATGCAGCTTTGTCTTTTGTGAAGAAGAAAGTAAGTTCATTGTTTATTCCATTCTTACATCCATTCCCAATCTAATAGACTATGACTAAGCTTTTAAATATTGAAGATTTAGCATAATAGTAACATCTACATAATGAAAGTGACAAGAGCTAACCATACACACATACACACACACACACACACACACACGCACACACGCACGCGCACACACACACACACACACACATACATCTTACATTAACTTTATATAAACATTGATCCTGAGGATTGGTACAGACTTTTCCAAGTACTCTACCTCTTGAGCTATGCCCCTAGCCCCTTTAACTTTAGGTTATTTTTCAATAAGATCTTATGGTTTAACCTGGGACCTGTCGTCTTCCATCCTCCTATCTCTACTTCCTAAAAAGCTATGGCTATTATCATATACCACCATACCCAGTCTTTAGCTTCCTCCCCCACTACCACTCCCTGTCCCTTACCTCCCCCTACCACCTGGTCCTTGTGCTTAACCTCAGAGCCTGGGTACTGTCCCTAAGCCTCTTTGTGCTCAAGGTTAGAGCTCTATCACTTGAGCTGCAACACCACTTCAGGCTGTTTCTGAGTAGTTTATTGGAGATAGGCTGGCTTCAAACCTCAATCTTCAGATCTCAGCCTCCTGAATAGCTATGACTACAGATGTGAACCACTGGCTCCTGGCCCAGTCTTTAGCTTTTTAACAAAATAATTTTAAATTGATACTAAAGAATTGATTTAGAGAGGGGTTACAGTTACATAAGTCAGGTAAGAGTACATTTCTTTTTGGACAGTGTCACCCCTTCCCTCCCTCTCTCCCAGTTTTTCCTTCCTGTCCTTATCCACAAGTTGTATAGTTCATTTTCAACATAGTGTCTAGTGCATTTTTTCACTCTTTGTTCCTCCATTTCTGTGCCTCCCCTTACCCTACTAAAGATAGATAAATGAACAAACAAGACAAAAAGAAAATGAAAGCTACTCAGGACGCTGAGATCTGAGGATAGAGGTTCAAAGCCAGCCCCGGCAAGAAAGTCCATGAGACTCTTATATCCAATTAACGACTAGAAAACCAGAAGTGGCGCTGTGGCTCAAGTGGTAGAGTGCTCATCTTGTGCTGAAGATTGCAGGGATGGCACCCAAGCCCAGAGTTCAAGCCCCATGACCAACAAAAAACAAAAACAAAAATAAGATTTTTGTTCTTGATTATTAAAATAATATTACTTGTAGGAAATATTTTTGTTTTCTTATTTTAATTAATTAATTGATTTTTTTGACTGAGGTTTGATCAGGACCTTTCACATTCTGAGTGTGTACTACACCCAAGCCTTTAGAAATCTTTAACACAACAAAAAAATATTATTTCAAAAGAAAAGAAAAGAAAAAATAAAGCAAGAACCAGTGGTTCACACCTCTAATTCTAGCTACTTAAGTGTCTGGGATTCTGAGGATTGTGTTTTGAGGCCAGCTGGGTAGAACAGTTTGTGTGTGACTCTTACGTCTGATTACCAACAACCCAGAAGTAGATCAATGGCTCAAGTAGTAACTCGCTAACCTTGAGTTCACGTGCTAGTACACACAAGAAATTTAAAATCACTTGTAATTCTACTAACCTAAGGAAGCATTTTTAATATTTTCTTTTATTTTTATGTGTGTAAATATGTACACATAAAAGTTAAATTTTCCTAAATAATTTCTCAGGAAAGATAAATTTCATTAACTGACAACTGACTTGCTATTTAGAAATCTTGGACCGAAATTCTGTATGTGTGCATATGCGTACAACACATGTATCAAGGAAGGAGTATTTTCACAGAAAAATTCTTAGCGATACATTTAGAAGACATTTTGCAATGTGTAGGTGTGGATATGTTTACCTTGTTTTAACCAGTAGTTGAAAGCCCTTTGAAGCCATTGTGGTTCTTCAAGGATCTACTGATCCCCTCCACTATAAAAAGCTTAAGTTTTTTTTAATATCTATTTTATCTCTGAGGAGCAGGAAGATATATACCTCTTGTTTCTAATGTAACATTCTTGGCATTATTTTGGGTCACTTTCCTGCTCTGTAAAGAGCAAACAATGTTGGAACCAACTGACTAAATACAAATTCATGAATCAAAACCAGAATGGTGTTTGGGTTTACAATTTAGAAATAATCTTGGAGAAATCCTTTCAGAGGGGTCTTAAAGTGGAAGATTGGATTTTGTAACCTCAAAAAAAGTGTCATGATTTGACTTGATCTAAGCCATTTTTATTCCTCTTTTCTGTGTTTGGGTCTATTTTCTGTCTGAAGAATTTATACAGGGAGACCATTGGGAAAGTCTTACATCTAATTATTTGCTGTGCTATGTTGAGTATAGTGCAGACAAGTCAATAAACAATCAATAATAATTGTAGCCTGCCTCAGAAATGGGAGCTGGCAGCTTCAGCTGGCTTAAGTGCATGGTATTCTACATTAATTTTTCTTTTGCTAGTTTTTCCTATAATTTAAAACCTAAATTTCGAGAGCAAATAGAAAACTTTCTTTGCTTATGAGAACAAATAGGCATTGTTTTAAAAAGAGAGGGAATAAGTAATCCCAGGTGTTTTCTCTCTGTTTAATGAGAGAAATGTCTTTTTGCTTCAGATTGAGTGAGCACAGAAGAAGACAAGGATATTTGCATGGTTAAGTGACTATGAGCCCTTCCTTCTGAACGTAATATTCCCTTGATGTCAATTACTTTTATACAGACATCTGGATGTTTATCATAAAAGTGTACAGATGTCAACTTTTTCTGTATCATAGCTGGAAATGTAGTGATAACTTGACTTTGATTTGAGTAAACATAAAATATTTAACATTTAATGTCAGAAGTTCACTTCAGGAAAGTGCTTAGACTGACATTTATTAAAGACAACTGTGCTTTGGAAAAATGATTGGAACCATCCCTAAAAATACAGACTCTCTTATAAAGTGAGCAAAGTCCCAGTTATTCTATCTCTAACAAGTAACAGGTTTTGAAAATGATATTTACCTACTCCTTGAATTTACAGAAGCCGGTGCTGAAGACATTGACATTCTTCCCAATGGCCTGGCTTTCTTTAGCGTGGTGAGTACTGTCTTCTTTCCCCCCAAACAGTAGAGGAGCACAGGGATGTATTTTGTTTCTTTGTTTTTTGTTTTTGATTGTTGAGATCTTATCTTTAAGTCCTTTACTTTGTAACATAAGTTGGGGCAGGGAGATAGGTCAGACTAGGTCTTAGAAATTTCTTTAAGCTTTTCTAAACATACAGACAGTCTTTTCCAATGGATTGATTATTTATCTGGGACTGGAATATTTCAATACAATCTGTGTTTTAAAAATGTGTCATTTTTCGGGCTGGGAAGGTGGCTCAGTAGTAGAGCGCTTGCCTTGCATGCATGAGGCCCTGGGTTCCATTCCTCAGCACCACATAAGCAAAAAGAAAAAAGCAGGAAGTGGTGCTGTGGCTCAAGTGGTAGAGTGCTAGCCTTGAGCTGAAGAGCTGAGGGACAGCGCCCAGGCCCAGAGTTCAAGGCCCACAACTGGACCTCCCCCCCCAAAAAAAGTGTCATTTTTTTAAATTAAAGAAATAGATGATAAAAAAGATATTTGAGACATTATTGTGGACGTGCGATACCACCATTTTCCTATTTTAAATACTGTTTCCATCCTTCTTGCCATTACATATTCAGATTTAAGCACATTAAAATTTACATATTCAAATTTGTTATTTCAAATAATAAACCCAACATTCCCAATCCAAGGCTGAAGCTTTTTCTTTCTTTCTTTCTTTTTCCCCCTGAATAGTATATTGGAAAGTTATTAACTGAGTTTATTTATGCACTTCATTCTTATTTTAATTCTTTCAGGCTGAAAAACAATATCTCTTCTGAGGATGCCATAGAAAGATGTTAAAACATTGATGTGCATGATGTTTGCTGGACCAATACTCATGCTAATTGAGAAGCACAATGAGTAGGCAGATGAGGGTTTCTGACCACCAGTTCCCTGGCTTGAACAGAAATAAGAATCTTTTGCATCTTCATGGGGCCAGTTTGTTTTGAAGGAATACCTTACTCCAACCCCCCCCCCCTCCACACCCATTTATTTTCAGGCTCTGAGACTCAGAAGGGATGTAAAAAACTTGGAGATACTTCAGAAAAGAGCTGCAACCCTAATAAATAGTTGTCAGACTTGTAAGAAAGGTAAGAGAACTCAGCTTAGAAGAGAATGAGGTTTGGAACTCTCCTCAGGTTCCTGATAGATTTTATATGAATGACTGAACAGCTGGTTAATACTATTGAGGGCCAAGAAATAGCGTTGCTAAGCTCAAACTAGTTTTAATGGCCTACATAAAATGAATCAAGCACTAATTATAATAGGAGTTTGTTAAAGCACACGTCAGTTTATAGGTTTTGGCAGGGGGGATGCTGGGACAAATCACAATTATTCATAACTTAAATATGTAAAACTCCTAGATAAAAAGTAGTACTGTTTTTTTCAAAGGTGTGTTATTTGCACTTTATGTAATTCAAAACTTAAACTATTTCAAGACTTTTTGTAAATGAGGAGTCAGGTTTCTCGGCACAAAAAATCTATAGTCATTTTAGCAGAGTTGCACATTAGAGACATATGTGTAGCCACATCAACAAGGATTTTCTGCTGATTTTCTGTGATCCTTAGTTATATGACTGGTTTGAAGGAGGGTTTTGTTTTTCAAATTTAGAAGCATTGCCTCTTTACTGATGTTTTTCCTTCACTGGGCATTGTCTTTCTCTGACATTCCAAGTATGTGCTTCCTTACTAATTGAATAATTTATATATTGCGGAGGAATTTCTTTCTCTTCTCAGCATTTTAGCCCATCTGCCCCATATTTTTCCACAGGTATAGATTTGAGGGGCATCTCAAAACTTAACATCATACTTGGTGAGGGATTGGATTACAAAGAATAGAATATAGAAGGATTTAAACAATAAGGTGAATGTAGTTTATTAGTACTACTGAACTGTATACTTCAGAAGGGTAATGATGAGGACTTGTATGTTGTTAGTATTTTATCACAGTTAAAACTAAAATAAAAATTTTAAATAAGGAAAAATATTGAAGTGATAGGAAATATTACAATAACTGTGAGTAGTTATCCTATCTGGTAGCATTTCCTCTGCATAGAAGTCATGGTGTTGTTTGGGATCCTTAATAAAGAATAGAGTTTAGTGACAGCTGAAGTAGCAGAAATATAACTCCAGTATATTCTATTTACTGAGCCTGCCAGCCTTACAAGTATGCAACTGTAGACACATGGTTTTGTTCTGTTTTTGTTTTTGTGTTTTAACTAGAAGGATCCTATTATGTCAAATTTTGTGCATGAAGTGAGTCTTATTTTTCTATTGTATCTTTAAATATGCATAAAATGTAGCAACATTGTATTAGTCAGCTTCATGAAACAGTGCATTCCAGAAAAATTTACTGTGCCTGGTAATGATGAATCAGCATTTTATAGATAGCTGGAGAATTTATTGAGTAACTGATGTTAAAAAAGAAGAAGACCTAGATCATCTCAGGAGTGCCAAAAGAGCATTAAATAAAATTCAATACTCATTCCTGATTAATAGCTCCAGGTGAGCTAGAAATAGAAGGAAAATTCCCAGAAATCTACAGTATGCATCAGTCTTAATGGTGAAACATTAGCTATATTTCCATTAACATGCAGAACAGGAAAAAAATGCCCACGACCACAACCACCATCAATAATCTATTAAAGCTCTTAATAACCTAACCAACAAGAATAAGAAATATGAGATTGAAGGAAAAAAAACAGACAAAAGTGCCATTATTGTAAGATAATGGATTCTGTTGTGGCTGTTGCTTTTTACATACCCCATAGTTTCAGCTATCAGACTATCAGAGTTAGAAGGAGATTTTAGTGAGTTGGCTGGGCACAAAATAAGCCTATAAAAATGCCATGGCTTTTCCACAAACTAGAAAAAAATAAGTAGAAGATGGTATGATAATGACAACGTTTCATTCATGGTAGCAATTTAATCACCCATATATATGTAATATGTACGCATGTTTAAAAAGCCATAGTAATTTAAAAACATTATATTGGCACTGAAATAGGTATGAGACATCAAAAGAACAAAATAGAATTTTCTAACGCCCACATGAAAATGTAGATGAGGGACATTACAAATAAGTGAGAAAGGCTGAATGATTTACCAGTAGCCTTTAAGGCACAGGGGTCTAGAAAGGAATAAACATGACAGTCATTAGCTTGTGCCTCACTGGATTCTATGAATATGTGTGAGATGGTAACAGTGCTTTAACCAAACACATGGAAGGCAGGGAAGTGGAGAGTGGTGGCTGTGGGGAGGGTGTTTTCTTGCTGCTATTTGGAAGAGGATACAGATGAGGTCTCTGATGAGGGATGTTGTCCAAATGTCAGAAGAGTCATCAATTTTGCCAGTTTTTCAGGAAGAACTTGCAGGCTAGAAGAAGAGTAGCACATGGCCCTGAGAAGGGGTAGACCAACTGTGCTGGAAAGACAATAAGGACCGCCTCACTGGCCTGTCTGCATTTGTCTTAGTCCCATGGTACAGCATTCTTGAACTGTTAATATATACCTATGTCAAATGGCAATGAGGATAATGGAGAAAAGCAAACCAGGAAAAAAAAAAGAGGGAAAGAATCCTATATATATCTGGAGGCTGAGGTGAGCATTCCTAGAAAGAACAAAGAATGTAAGTCCTGAAGGGAGGACTGACTTCTTAGAGCCTGGATGGCCAAGGAACTGGAGTGAGCAAGAATCCCAGGTGATGGGGGACAGATAAGAGTGTGGGGAAAGGAGAGGAAGGTGAGAAGGGCCAGTTAAATAGTGTCATCAAGCTATCCTAAGAATTTCTGCTCATAACCTGAGGAAGATGAGAAGCCATTAGAGATTTTTTTATCAGAGGTATGACATCAGCAGAGGTAATCTGGAAGCTGAGATGAGAAACACTGATAAGGGTTAAGTATAGAAGCAGAAAGGCCAGTTGGAAGCTGTTGTTATAATTATGGTACAGAAGTGGGCCAGGGCAGCCATGGAGGAAGGGGTGAGAACAGTTCACATCCTTAGGAAGGAATGTATTTTCAGTGTTCAAGACAACAGGATTTGCGGATGGATTGGATATGCGATGTCGACAAGGAGGGGCGTCATGACAGTTGACCAAAATTTAGTAGAGTATAGGCCCAGGGCTTGAGGGTTTCTGTTAAAATGCACACTTCTACTTATCCCTATATTCAGCTCTGTCTGGAGTCTGGGAATCTGCTTATCCTCTGGGAGACCTTGAAGAGAAAAAAATCCCTACTCTTCTGACTCAGCTCAACAAAATCAGTTATTGTTCAGCTTTCAACTTTTCAACTCCCAATTATAATTTCTTCTATTGTTTATTTTCCTCTGTTTCCTTTGTCTTTATGGCTTTATGCCATCACCTTGAACCAGAGTCTCTACTTATCATTCATGTGTAGTTCCCACTTCACTGCATACAAATACTCAAGCCTTTGTAATTCACTTTTTTTCACGGTTTTTGGAAAGGGTCTAAAATTTCCAGGACTCCACAGCTTTGCACCGGATAAGTCTGGAGGCATACTAATGATGGATCTAAAAGATGAAAAACCGAGGGCACTGGAGTTAAGAATCAGCCGAGGATTTGACTTGGCTTCATTTAATCCTCATGGCATCAGCACTTTCATAGACAACGGTAAGAGCTGATGAGCTACCAATGTTAGGAATCATGCAGTGGTTCACAAATGACTGTGAACAATAGGTTTGGATCTTATTAATAATAGGAAGGAAGGACAGTCAGCTCATGAATTATTTTTGTATTCTTCATACAAACAACTTGTCCACTTGCCTC
>NW_012267443.1:1669367-1692753 GCF_000151885.1 Dipodomys ordii
AAAGTATTTGGAAACTTACTTGAACTTACACTGGGCAAATGTTATTTACTATAGTCCAAATGAAGTTAAACTCATAGCAGAAGGATTTGATTCAGAAAACGGGATCAGTATTTCACCTGATTTGTCTTATTTCCATTTCAATAACAAATACCATGGACTGTATTTACAGATTGAAGTTCTATGTTATTTTTCCTTTCAGACCTATTGAAAAATAATTTAATAATACCATGATTGTTGGAGCACTGCTGAATTGATTTTGAAAGTTTACTTTTTTAAGTAAAAATTGACCTTTATCAAGAATTCCTTGAGGGCACATCATTGATTAATTTCTTGACAGGTTATTAAGATGTATTTTCACTGTATTAATTAAGTTTTATATTGACAGGAAACTCTAACCATTATATCTTTTCTGTAAAGGTACATCTATGTTGCTGATACATTGGCTCATGAAATTCATGTTTTGGAAAAACAGCCTTCTATGAATTTAACTCAGTTAAAGGTAAATATTTATCTTTGTGTATAGATATGAATCAAGTACACATTGCAGTTACATAGTTGTTTCTTCTGAGACAATGACACATTTAGAGCAGAACCCGGATGCCAGTGTAGCACTTCTGTGTTTTAAATTATTCCTTCCTTCCAACATGAGGGGTCTCCTGTTCTCAGTGATCATGAGGGCAGAATGTGATTACATGCAATAGCAGGTTGAGTGATACTTGTATCAGATGTAGGGCTCATTCCATGAAGTATTGATGGCATCCTATGAATTCCAATAAGATTTTTACTATTGAAAAGACTAATAGATGAATTCTCAAATGAAGATTTATGCATGTTGTCAGTCCTTTCAATAATAAATGAAGGTAGGAATTGGGTTCCACACCATTATTGTTTGCTTCACCCTCCACAACACATATTTTAAGTTGATTAATAATTTCCTACCTTGCTTTGATGTAGTTCCTTGAGCTAACTGATCATTGTGCCTTTTTTAAGGAAAAAAAAGAATTAATTTCTTTTTTGAGAAATTGATGATCACCTCTAATTCCTGTACTTTCAGAGAAGATGAAAAGTGACTTCTAACCAGTTTATTAAATGTATTTTAAGAAATAGGGTGGGAGGAACAGAACATGAACAGAAGCAAGAAAGGTTGGCTGTAAATGCTTTAATCAAATTTCTCCTGTGATTTAGATATTGACACTTTCTCATTTGTAAGGTTCTGCAGTTGGACACACTGGTGGATAATTTATCTGTTGATCCTTCCTCGGGGGACATCTGGGTAGGCTGTCATCCGAATGGCCAGAAGCTCTTCGTCTATGACCCGAACAACCCTCCCTCATCAGAGGTTTTTACATTTGCAGTCTTTCAACTTTAATTAGTCAAGTCCTTTTGAACTACTAATACAATCAACTGTCACCAGGATGATTTGTTAGTTATAATACTGTAAACTTGTGTGGGGAGATTTGTAATTGCTTTAAGCCAATAATTGGCAGGAAGGGACATTGTTGAAGTGCTTTTTAAAAACTAATCTTTTGATGTATTAAATTATGGTGGAAGCTAGTCAAAAGGCATTTTATAAAGACACATGCCCTTCTTGTGTGGTATACTGGCAATTTTTTTAAATATCTGGTTTATTGTCGACTCACCACATGACAGGATTTTTGTTCATGTTGAAATGGTGTGAAAGTAGGCACATTAGTGTGAACCTATTTCTATCACTGCTGAATTGCTGTAATAACACTAAATCCTGTGTTGGCATGGCATAACGAGATGGTTTTAAAAAGCACTTTCTTTGAAGGTTGGGAAAAGTACTTTAATTTAAGCATTAAGAAGATTGGATAGTGCTGTTTCTACCAGCATGTCCCCTTAATCACTGTGTCATTGTGGAAAACAGGGGTTTACTGATTGAGTGTCATGGGTGGATGCTGTTTCTATACTAATACTCTGTGTCTCCTGGCAGGTTCTTCGCATCCAGAACATTCTATCTGAGAAGCCTACAGTGACCACAGTGTATGCCAACAACGGATCTGTCCTCCAGGGAAGTTCTGTGGCAACAGAATATGATGGGAAGTTGCTCATAGGCACTTTATACCACAGGGCCTTGTATTGTGAACTCTAAATTGTATTTTTGGTGTATAAATGTGACAGTTTTTTCCTAACACCTAATTTGCTACATACATATTGCTATTCTGTGGGAATTTAGTCAGCAATATTGACCTAGAAATGGATGGCAAATAGAATAACTTTGATTTCAAAGTCAGAAAGGCCCCTTTAGTTCTTATAGCACTTTCACATAAAGGGAGATGAATATATATTTTCATGATGCTAAGCCCAAAAAAGAGAAAAAAGCGGCTTTCCCATAAGGTGAATACACTGCACAAAACAAGCCTCACTTTGTCCCTCCAGCAACAGAACATGGAAGAGAGGGAATTACGGTGTAAATGTGACCTCAGTTCCTACATTGTGACCACTGTGAGTGTTCAAAACTACTGACATGTAACATGTTTTGATGTTTTATACTTACATCTTAGTTTACTGTTAAAGAATTAGTTATATTAAAGACTAACTGAAATTCAAGTTTTGTTTGCGTTTCATTCACCAAGCATGTGTTCAAGGGGAGCAGGAAGGCTGCCCTGTCCTGTGGGGATTCTTTCAGATAGGCAGCTTGGTCAGATCTCCTATGGAAAGTTAAATGTACAGAATCCCTTTTTGGGGGCGGGAAGCGTTAAATGAACAACTAACTACCCAAATACTCAAATATTGGGGAGTGTTTCAGAGATTTGTTTCCTAAATGGATGTCCACCTTAGATGCCAAGGAGATTAAAGATAGTATCTGACCTGTCCATTGAACAGAACTGTAAATGGGAGCCTGAATAGATAGAGTCGGGTGTTTGAAGACCCATTGTTAAACAGCAGCAATGTAAGGTCTAGAGCCAAGAGGGCCTAAATCACAAAGAGAGTTTTTCACTCATGGGACCTCTAAAAAACCATCCTAATCCTTGGAAAGAGACTTCTATGTTTCTTCTTTCCATTGTAACTTATCAAAGCACATCACTTCTCATTCTTTTTTCTATTTTGTCATCATCATAATCATCATTGTTCAAATATTTGTAAATAATCCTAACAAATTCAATGATGCATGTACAGTATTACATTCAATATTTCTTTAATCCTAATTGCAGCCTTGAAGTAGGTACACAAATCACTTTAAAGATTGCATAGAAGTTTGAAGTTATCTACCTACTAAGAGGTGAGTATATCACTCTATTTCTGATGCCAGAGCTGATCCTATTAGCCACTAAATGAAACTACTGCCATAGAACTAATGAGTGTATCATAGTTTCATATATTGTCTTTTTGTTTAGATAGTTTTTTTAAGATTATAAGTTTGAAGTTTTATAAATAATTTAATGGCTGTTAAACATAATGAGAAAAGTAAAGTGAGGCTAATAAGGAATTGGCTTTAACTCTTAATTCTTTAAGAAAGATGTAAGTATAAAACATCAAAACATGTTACATATCAGTAGTTTTGGACACTCACAGTGGTCACATAGTACAGTCATTATTTCTATTTGTTTTTCTTTCTTCTAACTTTCCTTTCTCCCAAGATCATATCTTACATCCATCCATCAAATCAAATTTACTGAGACACTGTTAAGTGCAAAGTTCAATGAATGGTCCTGGTAGACTCAGTAATGAATAGAATGGGATCTTTCCCCACAAGGAGGCCATAATTTCAAGCAGAGGTTCAAATCTAATTGGGGTTCATCTTTACTGGCATGCCAAGTACAGCATTAAGAACTTCATATAAAGTGGGTGCAGAAAAGGAATCTGTGCCAGACACCAGTTGCTCATGCTTGTAATCCTAGCTACTGAGGAGGCTGTAATTTGAGGACTGCAGTTTGATGCTAGCATAGGAAGGAAGGTACATCAGACTTTTTAAAAAATCAATTCTTTGCTTTATTTTTTAAACTGATGATTTTTTTATTGCAAATGTGATATACAGAGTGGTTGCAGTTACATAAGTCAGGTAATGAGTACATTTCTTTTTGAACACTGTCAACTCTTCCCTCATTTTCTCCCAGTGTTCTCCCCTTCCAGCCCCCCTCCCCACAAGTTGTATAGTTCATTTTTATCACTGCTGCATTTGTTCACCCTTTGTCTCACCACTTCTGTGCTTTCCCTTACCCTCCCCAAATCAGATAAACTTACATAGAAGACAAAAAGTACAGAAATCAAAAGTAGCAACAAAAAGAGAAAAACAGACAAAGACGAAAAAGACACAAACAATAAAATAAAAAAAATCTCTTGTTTTCATTTATTGGAGTTCATTTAGATAAGCATCTTTTTTTTTTTTGTCGGTCATGGGGCTTGAACTCTGGGCTTGGGCGCTGTCTCTCAGCTCTTCAGCTCAAAGCAAATGCTCTACCGCTTGAGCCACAGCACCACTTCCGGTTTTCTAGTGGTTTATTGGAGATAAGAGTCTCACAGGCTTTCCTGCTCAGGCTGGATCAAGGATCACTTGATCCTCAGATCTCAGCCTCCTGAGTAGCTAGGATTACAGGCAGGAGCCACTGGTGCCCAGCTAGATAAGCATCATTTTATATGATAATATGCACATAGCTACTGAGCCTTTGTGAACCTCTCCTAAGAATATCCTCCTTCATGAGACTCTTCTCTCTTATTAACCATCAGAAAACTAAAGTGGGAGAGTGCTAGCCTTAAGCAAAAAGAGCTCAGGGATAGTGCCCAGGCCCAGAGTTCAAGCCCCACAACTGATTTAAAAAAGAAAGAAAGAAAGAAAGAAATCTGTAGCTTAAGAAAGTTGTGCTTAACATCATCTTATCTGGTCATATGTACATAGCTTTTGACCTTTTCTGCTTGTCCCAGACATACACTAGTGAGAGAAACCATGGGACTTATGTTTCTTTGGGCCTGGCTTACTTCACTAAATATAATTTTTTCTTAGTCTTTCCATTTCCTAACAAATGGGGTGATGTCATTCTTTCTGCTGGAAAGAATTCCATTGTGTATATATACCACATTTTCTTGATCCATTCATCTACTGAGGGGCATCTGGGTTGGTTCCATATCTTAGCTGTGGTACACAAGTGGTTTTTTCTTTCTTGCTATTGTTTCTAATGTATTTATAATGTACCATGTGATTATTTTGTTTCTTTGTATGCTCCTCCCCCATGGTATAACCCCTGTTTTCACTGTACTTGATGCCCTGCATCTTGTATATACACTTCTCTAATTTGGGGAGGGGAAGGGAAAAAACAAAATGCTTAAATAGGGATACAGATTGACCCATTATAACAATGAGATGTACAAGACACTATGTTGAAAAACGAACTTTACAATTTAGGTGGGGAGGAAGGGGAGGGGGGAGTATAGTTGTGGAGGTGGGAAGGGATGGTAGGGGAAAAACAAAAGGAGGAGGTAACAATGCTCTATAAGAAATGTACTCATTACCCTCCTCATGTAACTGTAACCCCTCTGTACAGTATTTTTACAATAAAAAGCATATTAAAGGAAAAGTTGTGCTTGTCAAAACTGTCTCTAAACATATGCCTGACTTCCAGACTGCATATTTTCCTGCCGCATATGCTTTAGGCCCTCAGATCTTAAGTCCTTGTCCTCCTTTTAAATAATCATGGAAAGTGTTCATCTCTTTATTTACATGCTTTGAAAAGTATTCATCTTAGAGGGAATAGTCCTATCTATACCCACAGCTTCAGATGCTGCAATATCTCCTTTACCCCTAGCTATAACACAGGCAGCTCAGAAGGCTCCACAGTACAGGATTTGGATCCAGGATGTTTGACTCTGCTACTTACCAAGTGTGTGACTTGGGGCAAATCCTACAACCATTTTGTAACTTTTTTTTCTCCCCTATGATATTGGAATAGTGTTACCTACCTCAGAGGTTGTTCTGAGAATTTAAAGTATTACTCTGAAGGTCTTCATAGGCTTCATTGTCTTATAATTGTGTATCTTATTGTAGGTATAAATGTGTATCTTATGTATCCTGTTGGTCAAGGACCACCTCCGTACCCCCTCTCTGTTTAGGTGCTGTTCTTGAGCTCTTTTGTTGAAAGCTAACATGCTACAACTTGAGCCACAGTGCCACTTCCTAGTGGTTAGTTGGAGATAAGAGTCTCATGGACTTACCTGCTCTGGGTTGGCTTTGAACTTTGATCCTCAGATCTCAGTCTCCTGACTAGCTAGGATCACAGGCTTGAGCCACCTGCAACCAGACCTTTCCTTCTCAATATCTTTAGGTCTAGACGAATCTTGATTTCTAACACACACACACACACACACAATCTCAAACCCAACAGGAAATTTTCCGCCACTGCTGGCAACTAAAAACATTGCATGGGAAGATGCAACTTTTCCCGAACCTTCTCTAGTCTTCCTTCATCCTTCCTTCATCGTCAGTGTCTCCCTTCCGCCTTGGCCTTTTTCAGAAAAACCCCAAGTGTGTTCCTCCTTGGACAGCCCTAGAAGAAAGTAGGAACAAGACATCTTTGGGAAGCCTAAGTTCCCAGGAAACTACTTTTCCCTTCCCTTTCTACTGGTCTTTCTATTTTCTCCCCCGGCCCTCTACTCTGTTGAGTTTTCTTTACCCTACCAACATGGGGACAGAAAGTGCCATTCACCATCCAATCTACACATGGAACTAGACCATGTTCAGAGCTTTGATGTAAAGCAGGAAGGCCCCGATGCCATGTCCTGTGCCTCAAATCCTGGAGAAGGGAGAGTTGAAGCTCTTTACCAATGTCTTCTTTCCACCTGAGTGTCTGGGCAGCAATTCAGTCCACCGCATGCATGGCTTGCCTGCCAGAAACCCCCCAGTTTCAGGCTGTGACTTTTTATTTGGAAGCTTCCCACCCTCCCCCACGTCCAGTCCCGATTGAGGAGCTGAGATTGAATGTCGTGGCTTTCAGAAGCAAACTGACACCACCTGTCACCACCTGCCAAGAAAACCTCAGACTTTCACCAGAGGCCCGGGCGGGGTAAGGGTGACCGTGAGGGATGAGGAGTGGGAGGGAGAGGAGGAGCCAGTCCGGAGCTCCAAGTTTCCCCACTGACCTTCGGCCCAGAAAGACGGCCTTGAACTTGGCGCGGAAAGGTCTCCTGGAACTCCGACCGCGAAGAAGGTGGCTTTCGAACTCGCCCGTTGAAAGTTTCCTAGAACACCCCCTTTTCCACCATCCCCGCCTCCTGCGCAAAATGTTATCCGTGAACCTGGCGCGGAGACGTAGCCTGGAACCTGGACTCCAGGCTGGGGCGCACGACCCCGCCGCCCCGCCGCCCCGCCCTGCACCCTCCCAGCTGCTCGCTGGCCGCAGGAGGCGCGGCCCGGCTCGGGCACCGCCCCGCGAGCCCAGACGGGAGGCTCCAGAGCCTGCCCCCCCCGCCAACCCGTGTACGTTATCTGTCTGCTTGTCATCACCGGGCACCCCAAGATCATGGGGAGACTAATGGCTCTGGCCCTACTAGGGGCCAGCTTGGCCTTCATCGGGGAGAGGATCTTATCCTTGAGGTGAGTGAGTGTCCTTCACAGCCGGCTTCCTTCTTTCCAGCAGGTCCCCAGGAGCGGCTTTGGGACAATCCCCTCCTAGTCAAAACATTCTCTGAGAATCCCCGATCTGGGAAGTGGGTCTGACTAGCTTGCTTTTCCCTAGGACCCTGATAGGTTTGCTCTCTACATACTCCTGGAGAAACAGAATCCTTCCAAGTGCTAGACTTTGAGGGGGAGGTGGGGAAGGCTACTGGGTGGATGTGCAGGACTGAGTCAGATATTAACTGAGTGGTTTCACTGTTGATTCGCCCGGAGTGATAGAACCCAAAGAGCAAGCCAGATAGCAGGCAAAGAAGAAGAGACTGGCAGGTGGTTGCTGACACTGTGCAGAGAGAGCTATTCCAGAAACTTCTCTGGAAAAGCCAGTAGTGGGCTAGAAAGAGATCCTCTTTAGGGTGGGATAATTAGGCCAGTAAGTCTAAACTCGCCTTTGCTTTTAATTGTTCCGGGTTGTTATGTTTCTCTAAGGAACCTCACATCTAGAATCTGTGTGGAGCACTAATGCCCGTCGAGAATACTTTCTAGTTTAGCTGGAGAGTGTTAATTGTTGCATTTGTTTATTCCTACCACGATTAAGTGAGAGAATAAGAATAATAGACTTGGGTTAACGTGTGTGTATGTGTAGTACCAGATATAGCTAGACCATTCCACCACTGATTTACAACCCCCAACTCTTTTTTTAAAAAAGTAACCATAGCATCTTCTTGAATATAGTTTAGTAAATTTTAAATTTTTTTATTTAGAAGACTTTTGGAAATAAGACTGTGGAAATAAGAGCACTGTGGTAATTTGGTTGACTACTAAAATGGTGTTCAGTTTAATGAATTCACATATTTGCTAAGTCAGCACATGCTTAATAAAATTAATGCAAAAATGGCAGGATTTAGCTCTTCAGAGAAGTTTGGAAAGAGTTTGTGAGAGGAAGGATTTATTTATTTATTTATTTTTTTGGGTCCGGTCGTGGGGCCTGAACTCTGGGCCTTGGTGCTGTCCCTCAGCTCTTCAGCTCAAGGCTAGTGCTCTACCACTTGAGCCACAGTGCCACTTCCGGCTTTTTTCTTTTTGCTTATGATGGTGCTGAGGAATCGAACCCAGGGCCTCGAGCATGCAAGGCAAGCGCTCTACCACTGAGCCAGGAAGGATTTTTTAAAAAGCAAATCTCTAATATTGAAAGGGGACCAGTGATCAAGATGTACTATACTCACACGGTGATATGTTGAAATGAGACTCCTAGAATTACGTAAAATATTTTTGAAAGAAAAATTATAGCAGATATAGGCAGAAAATGAAGATTTATAGGTCATATTACTTTCAAAATGAAACAAAATGCTATTTTATACATCCGAATTAACAATATTGTTTATTCATACTAATAAATAGTATTTACTGTTTGTATGTTTGCTTGATTGGGTTTTGTTTGTATATTTGCTTGTTTGGAATTGAACCTTGGGCCTTAAGCAAGTGCTCAAACACTTTTTTTTGAATCATCAAATTTTTATTATATATATATATATATATATATTTTATTTATTTATTTATTTTTTTGCCAGTCATGGGGCCTGATCTCTGGGCCTGGGCGCTGTCCCTCAGCTCTTCAGCTCAAGGCTAGCGCTCTATCATTTGAGCCACAGTGCCACATCCAGCTCTTTCTGCTTATGTGGGGCTGAAAAATTGAACCCGGGGCCTCATGCGTGCAAGGCAAGCACTCTACCACTGAGCCACCTTCCCAGCCCCATTTTTTTTATTATTATCTTTAGTAGTTATATAAAAGACTTGCCATTTAACAAAGGAGTTTATGAATAGAATGTATCTTTAAAAATGTATTGTTATTATGAAGGTGATGTACAGAGGGTAGTCGGGTAATGAGTACATTTCTTTTTGGACAGTGTCACTCTTTCTCTTACTCTCTCCCAGTTTTTCCCTCCCATCCCCACTCACAAGATAAATAGTTCATTTTCAACATAGTCTCTACTGCTGCATTTGTTCATCCTTTGTCCCTCCATTTCTGTGCCCCCTTGCCCTTCTAAAGACATAGAAACAAACAAACAAGACAAAAAAAAGCAAAAACAAAAACAAAGAAAAAGCCTCTTATTTCCATTTCTTGGAATTTACTTTGACAAATAGTATTGTATATGATTAGAGGCATATACATATGGCAACTTTGTGTTCTACCACTAAGTGAATACAATGTATCTTTTTATTACATTTTTATTATTATTGTAAACGTGCTGTACAGATTGCAGTTATATAAGTCAGATAATGAGTACATTTCTTTTTGAATGACATCAGCTCTTCCCTCAGCTCTCTCCCAATTTTTACCTCCTGTCCCCAACCACAAGTTGTATAGCTCTTTTCAACATAGTGTCTAGTGAGTATCACTGCTGTATTTGTTCACCCTTTGTCGTCCATGTCTGCCCCCCACCTTTATCCTACCAAAGACAGATAAATGAATAACAAGACAAAAAGAAAACTAAACAAAACGGCAATGAAGTATAACAAACTTCTTATTTTCATTTCCTGGGGTTCATTTTGATAAATATTATTTTATATGATCAAAGGCACAGAGCTATTACTCCTTTGTGATCCTCTCCTAAGAATATCTTCCTTTGGTTTCAATTGATCAAAGTCACCCTTTTCAATATTCTCATCCATTCCTTACTTACCCAGCCTTTCCCCCTCATCCTTCTTAATTTTGTAGGCTATACATTGGATTTTGTCTGTAACCCTGCCCCCCACACCTCTTTTCCTATTCATCTCTATCCTTTACCCTTGACCTCACCCCACCTTACCTCTTTCCAGTACAAATTTTCTGGCATATCACTTTGCTGAAATTTGATTTGCCTTTCTAAGGAATTACAGTACTTGAGATCTCCCTCAAATCAACTGTATTTGAGCTAATACATTAGTATACACTTACACACCACCCAATGCATTTACTTCTGAGCTTGTCAGCTAAATCTAGCTTCCACATAGAAGAGGAAAAATTATTTAACATAATTTTTCCAAGTCTTTCTATTTCTTTACAAATCATTACAAATCATTCTTTCTAATGGAGGAGACAATGCCCTTATATCCAGGATACATAAGGAACTTAAAAAGCCAAAACTCAAAAAAAACAACAACCCAATTAATAAGTGGATTAATGAGTTTCTCAGAAGAAAAAGTAAAAATGGTTAGTAGACATGAAGAAATGCTCAACATCCCTGGCCATAAAGGAAACACAAAACAAGAAAAAATTGAGATTCCACATAACTCCAGTTAGAATAGCCAATATCAAAGCAACAAACAACAACAGATGCTGGTGAGGATTCAGACAAAAGGGAACCCTAACGTACTGTTGGTGAGAATGTAAACTTGTTCAACCACTCTGGAAAGCAGTGTGGCAATTCCTCAAAAAAAAAAAAAAAAAAAACAGAGAAGAAACAAAACAACAACAACAAAAAAAAACCAAAACAAAAACACTACCCTATGATTCAGCAATTCTGCTGCTGGACATTTACCCCAAAGATTTCAAACCAGGATACAGTAAAACTACCAGCACAATCATGTTTACTTTAGCACTATTCTCTATAGCCACGGTATGAAATCAGCCCAGATGCCCCTTAGTGGACAAATAGATCAAGAAAATGTGATATATATACACAATAAAATTTTACTGAGCCACTTTTGAGCCAGACTCCCAGCTCTTTTGTTTTTATTTTATTTTAGAGATAGTCTTCCTATTTTTGACTGGGGTTAGCATCTTTCCTTGATTTTCTTAATCCACTTGCATCAGCATCCCAAATAGCTGGGATTATTCTTGGTGCTACACTGACCAACTAGTTTCTTTATATCATCCATATATATATAGATAGATAGATAGATAATAGATAGATAGATAGATAGATAGATAGATAGATAATGTATATCATATATATAATATATCTTACTATCATAATGTCCACACTGTGTAAATAAACATAAATAAGAAGAGTTGATTTCTTATTTGTTATGAATTAGAATAAAAGAGTTAACCAATATAAAAATGATTAGAGGTTTTCAGAGCTCAAACACAGATTTTGGATGTGCTGCCTTAACTTCCATATTGATTTTTGTCTTGTACAGAGGAAAAATGAATGCTGTGTCTCGAGAAGTGACATCTGTGGAACTTCAGAACTGCCAGCTTATTGAGGGACTTGGTAGGTAAAGAAAGGCTGGTTGATCTTACCAAATAATTTAACTCCTTTTTTTGTTTGTTCATTTGTTGTTGTTGTTTTGCTGGTCCTGGGGCTTGAATTTAGGGCCTGGTCACTGTCTCTGAGCCTCTTTGTGCTCAAGGCTAGTGCTTTACTACTTGAGCCACAGTGCCACTTCTGGCTTTTTCTGAGTGGTTTATTGGAGATAAGTGTCTCACAGACTTTTCTGATGCCTTCAAACCTTGATCCTCAGATCTCAGCCTCCTGCTTAGCTAAGATTATAGGCATGAGCCATTGGCTCTTGGCAATTCCTTTTTAATTTTAATTTTTAGCCCTTACTGGAATGGCTTCCTTCCTCCTTTCCTTTCCTTTTCCTTCTTCCCCCCTCCCTCTCTTCCGGCTTTCCAGTGATCTTTCCTCCATCCTTCCTTCCCTCTTCCTCTTCCCAACATCCCCTTCCTCTTTTCGTCCCTCTTCCTCTTCCCCTTCCACCTGCCCTCCCTCCTTCTTTTTTTCTTTGCCTTTAAACATGTTCTTGGCTTCCACTGTTACTTCTTTCAACATTTATCAGAAAATATCAAGAGAAATTCGACTTAGTCCTTAAACTTCAAGAACCTCCCAGCCCACCTAGATGTGTTTTCAAACATTAATCTGAAATCCATAGTCAGATCTCTAAGTCCTGAGACTTTTTTCCATCATTCAAAGGCTCACTTTACTGTAGACTCAGCCTTAGTTGAAATGAGCTCTATATATCCTCCTTCATTCCCTCACCCACAGTCAGCTCTGCTAAATTTCTCCTGTAGGCAGTGCCCCATTCACTGGGGGCCTAGTTAAAAATCCAAGCACTATTTGTTTCTCTTGTATCCCTTCTGCTTCCTCCACATGAGATTCCTCTTATCAGTCTCCTTTGTGTCCCAGTAGGGGTGATCTCAATTACCGGTCATAGCCACACTGTTTGCCTGGCTCCAAATCTCCAATTTTTTTCTGACAGTGCTTCCAGAAAATAAAGTGAAAAACAAGCCACATTCTATTCACTGTCTTGGGAATGCATTCAATCACTTTCTCACTCATTGCTTATAAAATTCTCACCACCAATTCTTCCATCTCTGCTTATTGCAAATATGTCTTTCCTCTCTTCTCTCACAGTGCTCTGAAGTGCTGCTTCACCCATGTAGTCCACCACGGGCTTCACGCTTCATTCTGTCATCACTAGTGTTATCTCTCTCATTGTCAGGTTGCAAACTCCCTAGGGTAAAAGGACTGTGACTTTTGCTGCTATGTGACAAGACAGATTATTTTACAATAGAAATTTATATTATCTTTTCCTGGTTCTATATATTAAACAAACACAAAGAAGAATCCCATTTGGTTTTGGATTTCTCCTCTCAGTTTTTTCCCTCTCTCTCTCTCAATAACCTTGTCTTTGTGTTACCTACTCTTAGAGGCATTTGTGCTTCCAACGAAGAAGGGGCAGGCATCCTCTCTCTGAGCCTGAGGGATTCTAATGGGAAGGGATGGAGCATGTGGATTTCTGTGACTAGTAAGGGAGCCTGACTCAATGCCTGATGACATTCTGGGTCAGAGGAAGGAAGTTTGTCTCTTTTAGGGACATTGACTTGTGTCCTGTGTATCCTTGCCTCAGCAAAGAACTTGTACATGAGGCAAGGAAGAGGAAGAATTATTAAATTAAAGAAGTCACATAAGGTCAGCAGTGAGTATTTAAACATTCTGTTTGATTTTTAAGATCTACCACCTATATAACAGGGAAATGTAGTGTGCTGCAAGTTAATTTTCCTATCCATCTCATAGACTGGGGAGGATCAGATCATATGTAATTTGATTTGAAGAAGTTATATTCACTAGCTTGTTTACTGTTGTGGTGAAAAACATCTACACTTACTACACATCCATCTCTCAAAAGCAGTGGGTCTGCCAAATAATTTAGAGGGGTAAGACTAGCTGGCCAGTAAAGTCCAGTTCCATGTGTAACTTAACTAAACTCAAGAAACTAAAAAGTAAATCGTTGATCAATGATCTGATTATCTAGTATTTTCTTCGGTAGTGATTACCTAGTATTTTAAAGAGGATGATGAACACTTAGAAGCTAACTAGGAACAGCAGAAAAAAATAAAAATCACATTACTACTCAGGAATATTGGCATATTTACATTTTATATTTGAAGACCTAAGCAAGGTAAAGTGGTCATGATCTGGTTATCTAATATATACATATATATATTTTTTTTTGGTGGGGGGGGGGTCCGGTAGTGGGGCCTGAACTCTGGGCCTGGGCGCTGTCCCTCAGCTCTTCAGCTCAAGGCTAGCACTCTACCACTTGAGCCACAGCGCCACTTTCGGCCTTTTTTCTTTTTGCTTCTGTGGTGCTGAGGAATCGAACCAGGGCCTTATGCATGCAAGGCAAGCACTCTACCACTGAGCCACCTTCCCAGCCCTATCTAATATTTTAAAGAGAATAATTAATGCTCAGAAACAGACTAGGAGCGAAGAAAAACTTCCCATTACTTCTCATGACTATTGACATACTTACATTTTATGTTTGAAAGCTAAACAAGGTAGAGTGATCATGAGTCATTTATTGAGAGAATAATACTGATGTCTACCTAGCACTCAAAAGCTGCCTTCTCAAAGGCCTGGTGCCTGTGAGTATTCTGTTGAGTCCTTTGCAAACACCTATAGTCTTCTTATCATTGATCTATAATAAAAGTGCTGTTATCTGTGCTTTGCAAACTCACCCACAAAAGAATGAAGTTACTTAAATAATAAACCAAAAGGAGAGGTGGTGAGATTTTCATTAGGGATCTAAATGGTTTTCATTGATGCAGTTGCATTTCTTATTGTGTAACACAGCCTGTCTTGTGTAACAGTGCACTATTGAAAAACACCTTTTTTTTATGACAGAAGTTCCAGAAAAGTATTATGACAAAAGAAATCATAAAATGCAGACAGTTTGAATTTTACCAAAGAGAGGCAGACAAGGGCAAAGTAGGGTAGAAAATGAAATAAAAACAGCTAAAGATAGTATTCGCAAGGCAAAAGAACTATTAGACGGGAGAAAGTTTTATGGAAGAAATGGAGAGCCACTAGAGAACTTAAGGTTGAATATAGTTGATAGGAACAGAGCTGGAGGGATGTTATTATTTTCATTGTCTTCTAGATAAGATTTTTCAGATTAATTTCATTAGTGGAATATTTGTGTGTGGGGGTGTGTGGGTGGGTGTGTGGGTGGGTATGTGGGTGTGGGTGTGGGTGTGTAAGGAAAGAATGAAAGATGAGATATTTCTTTCTCCAGAAATCCTACCTCAGAGTTAATTTTGTATTAAGTTTATCTTTTATTCAAGTTTGTAAGGGTCAAAGATTGTTTGAACCAGGAAGTTATTTGGCTGCCCTCAGCATCTGCTCAGGGCTGTACTTGGAATGTAAATAGCTACCCTAGGGCTTATTGTGGGCAGGGCTAGCTATCTTCCCATCTTCCCTTGCATGTTTCTTTCCCATAACTCTGCATGTCTCCAAGTTAGGCTCTTAGTTTACAATGAATATTTTATTTGTTTCCTAAGCTAGCTATTGGAACCTTCTTTTTGAGATGTGATGTGATAATGAAAAATTAACTTGCAGTGAAATTCTGGGGTTATCTTTCTATCTATAAAGAATGGTTTAAGAAGTGATTACAGAGATGATGTCTGCCAAGGTACTGTAACGTTGACAGGTTAATAAGACAGATTTTTCTAGATTTGGCAGTAAGGTTTTAGTGGTAGTTGTGTGTGGACTAATAGGTGTGTGATGAGGTCTCTGAGGAGGATGTCCCGAAGCTCTTCCTCCCAGGGGTGTCTTAGTTGCTGAGTTGTGCCAAGTATATGATACACATTCAGCACAGACAACAGTGCAGAAACAGAAATACTGTGTAACCATCCATTGTGATTTTCCACTTCCAAATGCAGTGCACCCACTTCCCTGTGCTTTGGGTGAAGCCATCAAACCTACACATTGCATCTCTGAAAATGGAGTGTGTTTATTTGGATTTGTTTTGTTTTGTTTTTCTGGTAGATTTACACTGTCATAGAAGATAGGTAGATTTATTGGGTAAAGAAAGAGCCAAAGCAGAAAGCACACAACTCACGATAGTTTGTGATGTTATGCCTTGATTGATGATAGAGCTTTTGACCTGATTAACCCAATGAAAGTTGAAAATATCATAAAATGAAAATGTATTTCCTGCCAGGAACTGATGGCTCACTCCTGAAATACTAGCTCTCTCAGGAGGCTGGGATTTGAGGATTATGGTGTGCTGCCAGCCCAGGCAGGAAAGTTCTTGAGACTCTTATCTCCAATTAACCTCCTGAAAATTGAAAGTGGAGCTGTGGCTCAAGTTTGGTAAATAGAGTGCTGGGCTTGAGCAAAAAAGCTCAGGGACAGGCCCTGAGGGCACAATGCCCATGACAGACCAAAAAAAACCCAAAAGTTTCCTATACCTGGCCTACTAAACACATAACCTAGCAACCAAGTTCACTGTAGAGTTCTTCATGTTTCTTCATGGTTAAATGGTGGGCTCAGCTACAGATCACAACCATGGCCTAACATGGCAAGAGCATACCATGCAGCATAGTTTTGGTCAGAGATAAAGGTCAGAATTCAAAATCTGAACAGAGCACTGTACTGGGGTACATTGCTTTTGCCCCACAACTGGATCTATCATAAGTTAGGGATGATCTGTTCTCAGAAAATGACATTCACTTATCATAGTTTACCTTAAACAATGAGACAAAGTTAAAAAAATTGTTTATTTATTGATCCAATCAGCTTTTACAGAGAGCTTCTATGATGGAAAGGAAGATTAGAGCTAGGTATGGTGGCTCTTTAATCCCAGCTACTTAGAAGGTGGAGATCACAAGGATCATGGTTCAAGGCCATCATAGCCAGAAAATTAGCAGGACCCCCATTTCATCTAATAATTTAGGTGTGGTGGTATGTGCATATGGTCCTATCTACACACAAGGCCATAGATAGAAGGATCAGTCAGAAAGAAGCCTTGAGTAAAAATACTAGATTCCACCTGAAAAAAATAATTAAAGCAATAAGAGATACATGACCCAGAGTATAAGTCAAATGAAGCTCCACTCTATTCTTAGAGACTGTGATCTTGGCTCAATGACATGGGAGAGGGCTGAGTGGAACAGGAGGGGAAGACAAGCATTTCCTAAACAGGCAGATGGATGATTCCAGCCTGTTTCACAAGCCACTCTCAGAAGTGAAGATGATGGCTGGAATGTTGAGTGGGAGGTGGGAGCAACAGAATGGAGACAAGACCCACAATAGACAGGGTTTGGGATCTAGACCAAGGGGCCTAAGGAGTTAGATTACCAGCTAACCAGAAGAATGGGTGGAGAGGAGCAACACTAAACTTTTGGTAAGCTACTGTGGAGACTGATGAGAATGATCCAAAGCTTGAGTGATTAAGGAAAAGGGAGGCATCAAAGACAGCTCCAAGTTTCTGCTTTGGGTACTAGGGGATGAAAGTGCTAGGATTCCCTGGCATATGGAAAGTGGATTGAACTCAAATGTCCAGAGCAGCTTAAAACCTATTGACTATGAAAATGGAGAGAGGAAAAACAAGCATACTGGTGGTTATAGAAGTAGGGATGAAGAGGATGGCTTGGGCTTGATATAGACATTAGAGACTGAAGAACAATATGTACAATTGGAACCATAGGACTAAGTGAATCATGCAGAATGGATGCTCTGCCATGAGAAAGACCCAATGCCACACTGAGACTGGTGTATACTCACATTTAGCACAGAGGAAGGAAGGAGATAAAGGTTAAAGGAAACCTAGTGGAGGTGTGCAGACACAAAACAACAACAGAAAAGTAACCAAACTTTGATTTTTTTTTTTTTGCCAATCCTGGGGCTTGATCGGGGTCTGGGTACTGTTTCTGAGCTGTTTTTGCTCAAGGCTAGCACTCTATCACTTGAGCCACAGTGCCACTTCTGGCCTTTTCTGTTTATGTGGTACTGAGGAATCAAACCCAGGGCTGCATGCATACTGGGCAAACATTCTACCACTAAGCCACATTCCCAGTCCCAAACCTTTGAAGTTTTGAACTGCTTCTTTGTTTGGTTTGTTGGAATCTCCCAGTGCCTATGTTACTCCATGTGAAAAACAGCGTGAAATCTTTCAGACCATTAAGGTACAATAAATGGCTGAATCTCCTGAACCAAATACTTCCAAAATAAGAAGTTCTGGTTAATTTTGTTTTTATCATTACTAGTTGGGGACTAATTTCAACCTTCAATATAGTGAATAAAAAACAAACCCAAAACTTTCTCTACTCTTACGTTTCCAGTGCCTATTGCTAAATATCCTGATGAGTTACATTTATATTTTCTTTGTCTTTCTCCCACTTCTCTACATTTTTCCCTGTCATTGTCCAATTGCCCAGTGACATTCTAGCAAACCCCATTTCCCCAGGTAACCATTTTCTCACATGTGCCAAATGTTGTGGCTCTATAACCAACCACACCACAATTAATAACTTAAAAAAAAACAAGGCCAAATATGGTGGCACAAATCTACAATCCCATCATTCAAGAGATTGAAATAAGGAGATATGAATTCAAGGCCCAGCTTGAGCTGCAGAGCCAGACACTCTGTTGAAAACAAATAAACAACAACAAGAATAGTAGTTATTTTGTTTATGGCTTTGAAATTGTAGCAAGACTTGGAGACAGGTCACCTGTTCCATTTGAATTCATGAAAGTTACTTAAAGCCTGAGAAGTAAAATTATCTGGGCCTGTTAGCATCTCTGTCTACATTCTCTGCAACTTTAAAATCAATTGATTTCTTGTATTTCCTTTCCAGACTTGGAGAAACAGATAGAGACAGAAATAGAGACAGAGACAGGGAGAGAGCACATTCAGGAGAAACTATGTGTATAACACTTAGCGTTGGATGTTACTTGGCATGGCATTCACCTCATTCTATTTGTCAAGGTAACACAAGAACCTTTACAAAGGTTTATCCAGTTGTAAAGAGAAATGGAATGGAAACTGTGAACATCCAGTAAAAAGAATGTGAGACTGTGGTACATGTTGTTCCTGATATTTGCAGAAGGAAATTCACCACAGTAGATAATCATGGCTCTTACTATCAGTGTTGCTTACTTGGCCAAGTGACTTATCTCCCTTCAAGAAGACATGTCACCCTTTTGTTCTCAGTCAAACTTTAATTAGATAAACCTTTCCAACACACACTGGGTCAATGGGAAAAGGTCTGATTAAAGTCTTCCAAATTCATTTATACATGTAGTTCATCTTAAGAATTATTGCCTTTATAATAGAGAAGAATTACTCAATGATTCCCTAATTTAAATGCATAATGATAAGTATTAAGGCCATGGCAAGCTGAAAGTGGAAGAAGGATTTGGAGAAAGGCCTATAAGAAGACTTCACAATCATGACATTTTGAATGTTATCTATCATTCTGTGCAACAGCCTACTATGAGGATTAATATTTAATCTCTCAGAACATGCTCTGGAATTTGTTAATGAATAAACCCAAGATATAGATTTGTGATATAGTTACTTAGCTATTTCTCTGAAAAAAATGGAGATCTAAAAAAGAATATAGTATTTAGTCTGTGGGATTCCTGAAAATGAATAGTTTCTTAAGTAGTTGAAAAAGTCAACATAGTTTCAAAAAAGAAGTTTTGACTATTTTGACCTCCATGTATGCATCATTCTGATATTTTGTTTTGCAGAAAATGGCTCTGAAGATATTGACATACTTCCTAGTGGGCTGGCTTTTATCTCCACTGTGAGTATTTCCCAATCTGTTTTGATGCTCCTGTCAATAGCCATATAGACAGTGCATTAATGTTGCCAGGGAGGGCTTCCAGGTGGACCCCTACATTTCATTCCACCTCTGGGTCAGACAAGTCAACTAAAAAGGCTCAAACAGGAATCTGAAGGGCTAATTAGAACACCACAGGAATGCCTAGCCTTGACTGCCCCATGGTGGGTTGCTTCCTGTGGTCAGCTCCACACTGGCAGAGTCTGAACAAATGTATATTGATTTGCATTTGATTTCCAGGCTGGTCTCCAGAGCTATCTTGTTGTTCATCTTCAGCATTGCCCTATTGGACTGGGTAGGCATCTTCTCAATACCTAGTATTCTTGCCATGCTTCCCTGTGCTTAGAGCTATGTACATATTAGTAGATTGAATGTGAACCATGCCACTGGGTTCAAAACCCTGAGAACGTTCTATCTTGAGCTGTTTATCATTCCTTCCATTTCTTTTTAAAGAGCTAGAAAATAATCTGGATTTTGTTCTCACAATCCCATTTACAAATTTGGGATGGGAGGTAATCAGTAAACTATACCAAGGACTCACAAGCAATAAACAGACAGCTGTGTGTTTATAAAATGATGGAAATTGTCATACCTATTTTTAAATTAGATGCCCATTGGGGTTTGGTATAAGACTTTCACAAAGTCTACTTCGACAAAGTAGATTTATAATGTTTTTAGTATAAGTGAATTTTTGATGTTAGAATTTTCAGATCTAATATTCCATTTTTGGCCAGTAAAACTCTATCGAGAATATGTTTTAAAATCAATGTATTTTTGGCCAAAAAAGTGATCTCAGTTTCCAAGTTTTTAAAATATACACAGTAGAATACAGTGAAGATCTCATCTTATTTTATTTTATTATGCATTTATTTATTTGTCAGTAATGGGGCTTGAACTTTGGGCCTGGGTACTGTCCCTCAGCTCTTCAGCTCAAGGCCAGTGCTTTACCACTTGAGCTACAGTGACACTTCTGGTTTTCTGGTGGTTAATTGGAGATAAGAGTCTCAAAGACTTTCCTGCCCAGGCTTGCTTTGAACCATGATCCTCAGGTGTGAACCACTTGCACCTAGCTTCATCTGTATTTTAGTTGTAGTGTGTATGGGTTGGGTTTTATTTCCTAGAGAAAAATGAACCAAGAAATCAGGAGAAAGAAGTTAATATGAGAACAGAACAGGGCTACTTCTTCCTTGGGAAAAGGGGGGAAAGTAGGATAGGCTAAGAGATTTAAGATGGATACCTGGAGAAATACAATAGATTACATATGAGAATCAAAAATAGCTTGGGCTGTGGCTCAAGTGGTAGAGCACTTACCTAATGGACATGAGCTAAAACCCCAGTAATGATGAAAGAGAGAGAGAGAGAGACAGACAGACAGACAGACACAGAGAGACAGAGACAGAGAGACAGAGACAGAGAGAGACAGACAGACAGAAGGTAAGAGACAGAGAGATAGAGAGAGACTGAAACAGAGACACAGAGAGACAAAAATTTGAGAGACAGAGAAACAAAGATGGAATTGAATGTCTAAGGTTGGAATGACGTCTTCATAGTAGTTTTTCAGTACAATTTTAGATGTGCCCTTCAAAAGAGCTGACCAGGGTAAAGGGAAGGATAAAACATCCGACAAAATCGAAGGCATGGAGTCCTTAGAGATAGTATGTTACTTGGTGGAGACAGAATCTGGTCTGGTAACAGAAATGATGGCCTGTGGGTTCTCCTCCAGGTCTGGTAACTAAGGAGAAGTAAGAGTGACCAGCTCCACTCCAATGGCCTCAGAGGTCTACTGCCCCAGGCAAAGGCTAAGGCACAAAGTTTGGACATAGGAGGACTGATTGAAGCAAAGCCTGATGATGTAAACAAGGAAGTTCAAAGAATATGGACTATGTACTGTGTGGAGTCAGTGGAAGGAGAGAGGGAGAAGAGAAAAAGAGGAGAGAGAACAGGCACAAGCAGGAAGAGAAACAGAAAGAGAAGCTAGAGTCGAGAGGAAAGGACATAAACTGATATTAATGAAGCTAAGAGTTCAAAAGATGACAGGGAAAGGACTTGAGCAGGAAACAGACTCTTTTGGCCCTGGTGTAGAATAAACCACCCCAGGGTTTGAGACAATAAACTGAGATGTAGCAAATGCATCCAGCTGCTATTGCTGGTGGAGGGAAAGCAGGTCCTACTAGTAGAAAGGACCGCTGTCTAATTTACTAGAGTGAACTTTGTGTAATATTTAAGAAAAGGAAATTCATATCCGATTTTTCAGACATACCTGTATGGACTAAGGCAGTCCATACTGCTTTTTTTTTTTTTACTATGATTGACACAATAAAAAATAATACTGTTAACCATGACACTGACACAATAAAGGTATCAGTTAATTCTTGTCTAGTTAAGTAGAATTAGTAAATATGCCATTATATAAGATAATTGGCATAGAGTACAGGGAAGGGAAGAAGAAAATGAAAGCATATATTCCTTCTCTATACTTTGAGAAAAGGAAGTTATATCTGTGATCATACAAAATCATATTTATCCAAATGAATTCCAGGAAATGGAAACGGCCTTTTTCTCTCTCTTTGTTGCTGTATTTGGTTTCTTTATTTTATTTTATTTTTTTATTGTGAGAATACCGTACAGAGGAGTTACAATTACATGGGCAAGGTAATAAGTACCTTATTAAGCATTGTTGCCTCCTCTTTGTTTCCCCTTCCCATCCTTTCCCATACTCCCTCCTTCCCCCCACCCAATTCTCCGCCCACCCCCCACCAAAGTTGTAAAGTTCATTTTTCTACATAACGACTTGTACATCTCATTGTTGCAATGGGTCCACCTGTATCCCTAGTTAAATGATTTGTTTTTGCCCTTCCCCTCCACAAATTATACCAACATCAAATACAGTGAAAGCAGGGGTTATACCATGGGGGAGGGACATACAATGCAACAAAGAAATAATCTTATAAATGTGTTAGAAACAATTGCATGAAAGGAAAAAAAAACCAAAAAACCCATTTGAATACTTATCTTGGGGTTCATTCCACTAACACCAACTTATCTGACCTATTGTGCTTGACTCAGACATACTAGTTATTGCAAATAAGGGAAACCATGGGACCTGTTACTTTGAACCTGGCTTACTTCACTTAATATAATTTTTTCCAAGTCTTTCCATTTCCTAACAAATGGGGCAATGCCATTCTTTCTGATGGAGGCATAGAATTCCATTGTGTATATATACCACATTTTCTTGATCCATTCATCTACTGAGTGGCATCTGGGTTGGTTCCATATCTTAGCTATGGTAAATGATGTTGCAATAAACATAGTCATGCTGGTAGCTTTAGTGTAGTCTTGTTTGTGATAATTTGGGTAAATGCCCAAAAGTGGGATTGCTGGGTCATAGAGGAGCTCTATGTGTAGTCTTTTGAAGAACCTCCATAGTGCTTTCCAAAGTGGTTGAACAAGTTTACACTCCCACCAACAATGCAGTAAGGTTGCCTTCTGTCCTCATCCCCTCCAGCATCTGTTGTTATTAGAGTTCTTGATTATAGCCATTCTAATTGGAGTGAGGTGGTATCTCAGTGTTGTTTTGATTTACATTTCTTTTATGTCTATAGAGGTTGAGCATTTCTTCAGGTGTCTATTGGCCATCCTTCTTTCCTCTTCAGAGAAGTTTCTCTTTAAGTCTTTAGTCCACTTATTTATTGGGCAGTTGTTTCTTTGATGATTTGTTGTTGGGGGATTTAATTTTTTTAAGTTCCAGGTATAATTTA
>NW_012267443.1:1706800-1898931 GCF_000151885.1 Dipodomys ordii
GTGGAGAATCCCGGCTGGTAGGTTTCTCTGTTCCTGGCAATCCGCTGTTCTGCGAACCGGTACCTGGTGATCTGCAAGCGGCCACCTGTGTCTCTGGGGCTCCGGCAGCCCTCGCCGGGCCGGCTGGCCGGCGGCTTGGCGCACTACCGCGCGGCCAGTAAGGTTGGGGGAGGGGTCTTCGCTCTTCTCTGTTCTGAAATTCTTCTTTTCCTCTCTTTCTTTTTTTGTTATTTTCTACCTCTGGTTTTTCTCTGAGTGTTCGTCTTTTTGTTGTTGTCGGTCTCTTGGGGAGATTAAGCGTTGGAACTCGAACTCTCTTTTTGGTTGAAGAGAGCTGTGGCATTTCCCTACTTCCCCGTCGCCATCTTGGTCCCCCCTTCAAGAATGATTTTTTTAAAAGAAGAAATTCTAGAATGTATCAGGACTGGAAAGAATCTTAGCCATTGTACATGTCAACATATTCATCTTATAGATGAGAAACCTCAGGTACCAACAGGCCAAGAAATGCACACAAAGTAACACATCTCTTGCATTGTCATTTGAACTTCATTTGTTTATTTATTTTTATTCATTTATTCATTTTTGCAATACTGGGAATTAAACTTAGTGCCTTCACTCTACTACTTGAGCCATACCACTAATCCATTTGTTAGTTTTGTTGTTTTTCATATTGTTTCTTAAGCTAACTGTGTCTAGACTAGACTCTTTTTTAATTAATTTTTTATTGTCAAAGTGATGTACAAAGGGGTTACAGTTCTATAAGTAAGATAGTAAGTACATTCCCTGTCAAACTTGTGACCCCCCAACCACCCTTAACCACCAGATAGTGAGCCATCTATCCTAGAGCAGCTGAGATTACAGCCATGTGCTACCACACCAGGCTTGGCTTCATTCTTTCTAAATTAAAAATGCTTACTTATTTTGAGCATATTTCTTCCCACTTACAGACAATGCTTAGATAATGATGGGAACCCTTATGCTCTCACTCAGATCAAATTGTGAAAAATATCACCACAAAAAATCTCAGAAATCCAAATGAAGGGCTGAGAAGGTGGCTCAGTGGTAGAGCGCTTGCCTTGCATGCATGAGGCCATGGGTTCGATTCCTCAGCACCACATAGGCAAAAAGAAAAAAGCTGGAAGTGGCACTGTGGCTCAAGTGGTAGAGCCCTAGCCTTGAGCTGAAGAGCTGAGGGACAGTGCCCAGGCCCAGAGGTCAAGCCCACAACTGGACCAAAAAAAAAGAAAAAGAAAAAGAAATCCAAATGAAACAACCTGGAACATTTTATGTGACCTTGAGATTTTAGCTTTTGTATGAAAATGTTATTTTGATATGTACATATTTATTCTCTGTCATTTAAAGGGACTAAAATATCCAGGAATGCCATCCTTTGCACCAGATGAGCCTGGACAAATCTTCCTGATGGATCTTAATGAGCAAAATCCAAAGCCACATGCATTAAAATTCAGTGATAGTTTTGACAAAGAAATATTTAACCCACATGGGATTAGTACTTTCATCGACAAAGGTAAACCCTGAATGATTAAGTATAAGAGAAAAAGAGGGATATGGAAAGCATTCATCTCCTATTATTCAAAACCCACATTAAAGAAAGAAGGTACATGATATTTTATCATGAAAATATATACAATATTTTACAAGATGATAAATGTGTCTAAAAATATTTTTGAACATTGCATTTAAAAAAGGAAGACTCATACTGAGGACCCTATGTGGTCTTTTCCTCTTCTTCCTAACCACTTTTTCTTCTTATGTGCCTTATCATAATCTGCTTAAAATCATTGTTCAGATATCTAAGATGTAAACTAAAAGGCCTTTGAAAATAATTGTATGATATTAAAATGCTAGACACGACAAGGAAATCTGATAAATTCAACTCACAAAAATGAGAAGCTTTGTAGTTCCAAGCCACCATCAATAAAGTAAGAAGGTCAAAGGAATGAGACATTTGAAAAGTAATATATGTGATGAAGGACTTGTATCCAGAATGTAGAAATAATTCTTATAGCTCAACAATAGTGATAAATAACTCAGTAATTAAAAGTAGACAGGAGCTGGGTGTGTAATCCCAGTATTCCAGAAACCAAGACAACAAGTGTGTGAGTTCACCAGTCTGTGCTACACAGTGAAACTCCATGAAAAGAAAGAAGGGAAAGAAAGCTTTTGGTATGTTTCTGGATCCTTGAATCTCAACTTTGCATGTAAGTACTTGAGCTGGCTCCATCACTTGCTAGACAAGTACATGAATGATGTGAATAGGGAGAATAAATGCAGAACAAGACCTACAGTGGGACTATGGACCAACCTTTACAAAGTCCACAGCTCTTCAGCCCTATGTGTGCTACCAGATCAGAAAACAGGACTCTGGGAACTCAGGTTCCCACCCTGAATCCCTCACAAGTAGTTCACATGCTTATATAATGTTGTTAGTGACAACAAGCCAACACTGTTGAAGTTAGCAGTGCCTGGAATTCTCTGGATGATTTGCCTTGTACATGCATATTCATTCACATTCCATGTCTACATGTTGTTGCAACCTCAAGTAGTTATTTTAAAAGCTCATTGTCTGGCTGAGACCTTTTGTTGATTTTAAGGTATTTACACTGACATTTCCGGCACTTAAGCTGGACTGTAGACAAATGCATAGACACACACATAAAATTTCTCAGCAAAGTTTTGTTTGCTTGTACTCTCTCATTGAAGGATCATCTAGAGAAATCTCATGTTTGTAGACCATTGCCATTACTCTCTCTTCCTGTTGGAAAGCATGGTAGAGAGTAGGCAGATTGGTTAAAGAGACATCTGTACTTGGCTCTGCCTTGGGAGTGGTGAAATCAGTGAGTCATTCCCTATGGTGAACTTTATTTCCTCCATAAATGGTGTTTCTGGCTTTTATTTGAATTACTTCTCAGTTGGCCTATGAGGGTCAAATGTAAGGCATATGAAGAAATACCCCTTACACTTGGCAAAGTAGTATATATTTATAGTCCCAGCTACACAGGGCTTGAACCCAGAGATCACAGTGACATGCTCACTCAAACCAAACCAAACCAAAGCCTTTGGAACTGACCAAGATTGATTGATTGATTGGAGTTTTGCTTATTTTTCGGTAGTTGTACAAAGGAGCTTCAATTCAACATGTCAGTTTAGGAATACAGTGCATCTTAATCAGTGAGTGACCCAAGTTTGAAAATAAAGGTAATAATGGTTTCAAGGGGTGTAAACTGCTTGGAAATGATGTGTGTTTTTTCCCCCTATTTAGACGATACAGTGTATCTTTATGTTGTGAATCATCCCCACATGAAGTCCACTGTGGAGATATTTAAATTTGATGACAAACAGCGTTCTCTCATACACTGGAAAACCATAACTCATGAACTTCTCAAGAGGTAGGGAATTAAAGTAGTGTATACTTCTAGTTATTTTGCACCTGAGCTATTGCTTTATTTTCTTTATGGGTTCAGCAGGCTTTCTTAAGCTTTTGTTTTGTACTATTATTTCTAAAGCTTTCTAAAGATTCCCATGGTGACACTACCCAGAACCTCACTAGAAATAGCTGTATTCAGTATTAAATATCCTTATATTCTCCAACTTTTGAAAGCATTTTAATCCCATAAAGGTGTGCAATTAGATTCCCAGCTCGAATTCCATCCTCTCACCACAGCATTGTAATACCTACTATCAGACTTTCTTTAAACACCCACACCCTTCTCCTACCTATGCTGGTAGATTGTATTCTGGGAGCCTCACCCACTGGTATTCTTACCAACCACCAGATGGGCAATTTCTTTGTATCTAATTCTCTAAAGTAGACTGTCATAGAAGCTTGGAGGTGCTTATAAAAATTATATTTATTAAGTGTTGACTATGTACCATATGCTAGGCCAAAATATTTCATTTAACTTAATTCTCACAATAGCCTGTAATAGTAGGCATGAGTAAAATGGATCCTAGAGAAGCTTTGTAACTTGCTCAAGTCACACAATTAGTGACTGGTGCAAATATTATGTAAATATAGACCTATCTGAACTGAAAGCTGAGGTCTCTGTTGCAATGGTCAACATCCTTGCTTCTTCATGCAGAAAAAAGTCGCTTGTTAATGGATACTTTTCCTGTTTCAAGTCTGTGGAAAGCAATAAAGAATTTATTTTATTTTTTCTTGCTATACTGGGCTTTGAACTCACGGTCTCACACTCACTCTACTTACTTACTTGGTTGGTGCTCTATCACTTGAGCCATGTCTCCCACCTGCTTCTGGCTGCTTTTTATTTTGGCAATGGCATCTATTGGACTTTTCTATCTAGACTGGCCTCAAATACCAGCCTCTGGATCTCAGCATCTTGAGTAGCTAGGATTACCAGTGTGAGCCATCAGCACCCAGCAGAATTCGTCTTTTATAAAATGGATGGTTCCAAAACAATGGAGGTTGATTTTTCTACAAGATAGAAGAACAGGGAAGGAAATAGAAAAAGTCCATTTCCCGTGTTCTCTTTTTTAAGTATTTCCTGTAAATTCATCCCCACAGAAGATAAAAGTAACAGGAAGAGTGAAGAAGCAAGAGGGGAGAAGAAGAAGGAGAATTAAAGTTATTGACTTTTTCCCATAATACATGGCCCTGAGTTTGCAGGCCAGAGTGGACCAGGACTTGCACAGCGTTGCTATAAAACTGTGGACAAGTTACTTAATATTTGCATTAATTTTTTTCAGTAAAATAATCACTTCCCTAATTGGTGAATTGTGATGATCAAATGCAATAGCATTGATACTGGTGGCTCTCTCCAGTAATCCGAGCTACTCAGGAGACTGAGATTTGAGGATCACAGTTCAAAGCCAGCCTGGGTAGGAATATCCATGAGACTCTTATCTCCAATTAACCACCACAAAACCATCAGTGGAGCAGTGGCTCAAAGTGGTAGAGCGCTAGCCTTTTTTTTTTTCTTTTTGGTCGGTCGTGGGTAGAGCACTAGCCTTGAGCAAAATATCTTAGGGAAAAAGTCCAGGCCATGGGTTCAAAGCCCCATGACAAAAAATAAAAAATAAAAATTGCAATGGCATAATTGCATATTTCCCCCTAGAAATAGTTTTCTGGAAAGCCAACCAGAGGGGAAATATGATATGTGAGAACCTTATGAGAGCATTCAATCTCAAGAAGCAGAAGTCTAAACCCAGGATAAACCAGGGAAGGGAAAATGTCTTGTATTGGATCATGCCATTAAAAAAAAATGTGGAAATTTCAATCCTATACACTTCAGCATATTGCTTGGAAAAGGTCATTACAAAGATAATTAAAAATGAAGTCATTTTATAGGAGGGTTCATTCTTTACCCAGTATGGCCAGTGAATTTTTATGAGCACAGACACACAGGGCGAATGACATATGCAGATGAATTTTGATACTGAAAGAGTTTTGTGTCTACAATCCAAGGAAAGCCTGTAGCTACCAGAAACTAGAAAAGAAACAGAGAGATCTTTTCATAAACTCTTCAGATAGAAGGCTGCGGTGTGGCTTAAGAGATAAAACTCTGGCCTGGCATGCTTATGCTCTGAATTCAAACACTAGTAACACATACACACACCAGAGAGAGAGAGAGAGAGAGAGAGAGAGAGAGAATGAGAGAGGGAGGGGAGAGAGAGTGAGAGAGAGGGAAAGAGAGGGAAAGAGGGGGAGAAAGGAGAGAAGAGGGCAGGGGGAGGGAAGACAGGGGAGGGGACAGAAGAGGAGAAGGGAGGGGAGGGGTAGAGAGGAGAGAAGTGGACAGGAGAGGAGGGGAAAGGAGGGGGAAAAACCTCTGGAGGGAACATGGCCTTGCCAGAACTTTGATTTTAGAACCCTAACCCCTAGAATGCTGAAACAATAATTTCTGTTGTTTGCACATCTGTTGATGGCACTTTGGTTTGGAAGCCACAAGAAACTGATATATAGGAGAGCTATAGCGAAGGCAATAGCAAGCTGCCCGATTGCTATAGTCAGTTTACTGCTCAAAATTATGAAATTATCCTCCAGTAAGCTACATAAGGCACATTTTAGAACAATCTGGCCAAGATAAGGGAAAAAAAAAGCTTACCCAACAGCCTGATCTCCTATTGTGAAAGGTTTGCCTCATTGAGATTCCATCCCTCCAGAGTAGCTACTATAAAAAATAATAAATAGTAACTAACACTAATTAGAATGTAGGGGAAAGGAACCATCACACCTGGTGGATGGGAATGTAAAATAGGCACAACCAAGATGGAAATCAGTATGGAGATTTCTCATTAAAACAAAACTCAGAGTGAACCAGCAGACCCAATGAAATCAGCCAGCATACTAGAGGTAGCTGCACATCCATGTTTATCACTGACTATTCACAGTAGCCAGGAGATGGAATCAGCCTAGATACTCATCAACAGATGAATGGAGAAAGAAAATGTGATATTCATATACAATGGAGTTTTATCAGCCATAAAGAAGAATAAAATCATGTCATTTGTAGGAAAAATGCATGGAACAAGAGGTCATTGGGTTAACTAAAATCAGACAGAAAAAAATGAATATTGCATGCTTCCTTTCCTGGGTAGAAGCTGGTAGTGGGGGGATATTTGGAAAGGGAAAAGTAGCATGGAGGAGGGGGAGGGAAGGGACAGAAAGACAGAGTAGTAGGGAGAGTACACATGACCAAAGCACAATAGATGCAGAGATGTGAATGCCACAGTGAAACCCCTTCTTGTGTGCAATTTCATACACATTAATAACTACAATACAGTACCATTTTAAAAAGACTTACTTCAAAGGCTTTACCTCCCCTACACTCCTGACTGTGCATGTGCAAATCAAGTTTGGTAGTATCTTGTGTTTTGACTGCTAGGTTGCACCTGTAGAGAGTTGGGTAGTCATTATGCAAACTGGTTTAAGTCGAGGCAGGCAGAACTAGTTAAAATAGAGGAAGGCAGCAGAGATAAGGGAGACTATAGGATCTTAAAGAAGAGCACAAGAGGGTCCTGGAAACATACTGAACATATGCTGGAAGCAAAGCAGCATACTACGGAAAGCATTTTGTTTGGGAATTTGATTATCATTGTCAGATGAGAATTTCTGGAGGAAGGAATGCTCAAGCTAAGACATTAAAGATCAGTAGCCCAGTGACCCAGGGAAAGATGCTATCTGTCAAAACTGCGAAGTATTTTTCAAGACATCCAAATTTTCCTTTCCAAAAGTTTTATCTAAAAAAGCTTTCTTATTTGTTTGTTTTTGGAGGTACTAGATTTCGAATTCAGGGTTTCACACTAAGCTTGCTATGTAGACCCTCTAACATTTAAATCATGCCTTCAACACTTTTTGTACTGTTTATTTTGAAGCGGGTTTCCCTTTTTACTTGGACAGATCTAGGCTGCAACCTTTTGTTTATATTCCTCTTGTAGGTGGGATGACGGCGTATTCTTCCCCACCTTACAAACTTTTATTTGCCCCACTGGCCTCGAACCACCCCCTTCTGACCTCTGCCTCCTGAGTAGATTGGATTACAGGCATAAGCCATCAGTACCCTGCTTTCTTTATATTTTTTAAAGTTACTTCTTTCTTTTCCAAAATGGAAAGGAGTTTGCTGTTTTCACAAGGTTTGCTTCATTTAAAAATCTTAATGACAGCGAGGTACAGTAACACATACCTGTAATCTCAACGAATTGGGATGTTGAGCTTAAGGATGGCTCAAGACCAGTACTTCAAGCTCAATCTTGAAATTGTCTTAAAACAAACAAAAGCGAAGAAAACAAAAAAAAACTTTATTGGTATCAAAGCACAAAAGAATAGCCCCTATAATCAGTCTATTCAGAGGAAACATAAAGCCAGGGTGAACTTGTCTCAGCTATGATTATAGGAAGAAAAGCCTGTGGCTCAAAATCACAGTTGTATTTTCTCACTCATGCTTCTTATCCAGGGTAGGTAATTAAGAGCCTGGGTCTCATATTGTCCCCATTTAGGGCCCTAGGTGGACCATAATTTTCAATCATCAGAAAAATTGCTCAATAGTATGGAAGCACGGTGGCTCATTCACAGGCTATCAAAAAAGCTTCCATCCAGAATCCACACACATTTCATTTCATTGGCCAAAGTAAGTCACATATCTGTGACAAGTCTTTAGAAGAATGGTAGTTATTACAACTACTAAAAATAACCATTTTTAATACATGTTGAAAGACTTTGGAGTTTGAATTTGTTTGTTCATGTCATTTTACTGAATTCTGTGGAAAAGTTAAAAAATACTAAATGACTAAAGAAAATCATCATAGCAATGTACAATTATGAAGTTTTTGTGGTTCTGTTATCTAAGTCTACTTTTTGAAACTGATGAACATTTTGATCTATGTAGTTTACAACAGTGAGGATATTCAAGTACCTCATGGGTTCTTTCTATTTCTTTCTCTCCCATTCTCTCTCTTTCTCTTTGTCTCTGTCTCTGTCTCTCTCTCTCTCTGTGTAGTGTGAATGACATCGTGGCTATTGGACTAGAAGAATTCTATGCTACAAGAGACCATTATTTTACTAGCTTCCCCATGACATTCATTGAGATCATCTTGGAACTTCGCTGGACTTACGTTCTTTTCTACAGCCCAAGAGAGATCAAAGTGGCAGCCACAGGGTTTAAGTCTGCCAACGGGATCACAGTCTCACAGAACCGGAAGTATGCTTTATTATTATTATTATCATTATTATTATTACTAATCATTTGTTAGCTGTTTCCCTGGGTGTTTTTGTGAATTCCTTCCTTCAAGGAGCAATTACTTCCTTAGACTTAAGTAGTCAATACGAATTGGGGCGGGGGAGTCAGGTATAGACAGAGGTAGCCCTAGATGTGTAATAGTAAACTATCTGTTCTCTGGTGCTTTAGAGGCCAATTCCTTTAGAAAAAGGGATGAGACTAAAAAATAAGGCCCTTACTCCAATTCTTATATAGCTGCAGAAATACACTTTCCTAATACATTAAACAGGGGGATAAATGTGCAATATTTCTGCCCTTAGGGGCTAGAAGGCATTTAACTACTTAAATTAAATGGAGGCCTAGATTGGGCATTGTGATTGTATCTTTCCTTGATGGTTATTTTAAATAGCATGGATTTTTAGAAGATTTTATGATTAAGTAGTTGTACAAAGAGGTTACGATTCTATAAGTCAGCTTGTAAATATGATGCATTTTGATCAATGTCACCTCTTCCATCCTTTTCTCAAGATCTGTAAGGCCCAGCTTGGGGAGGGGGTGGCTAGTATCAGTGATGGCTTCTATACAATGGGAACTTATTTCAACAGCCTTTGAGACTCTCACAGTCCAGTCTCCAAGGCAAGAGTACTGCTCAGGTATGGCTGCTAGTGAACAGCTTTAGTCTTACAGTGCCTCCTTCTGCAGGCAATGATGGAGAACATGTGGAAAAGTGCCACCTGCACATCGTGCAGCTGCCGGGTCATTTCCCCCCTCCCATTTCTGCTCTCAAGTTACATAGTTCAGGTTTTATGTATTGTGCACTTGAATACATGGAATTATAAAAAAAACACTCCTTATACATGTTTAAGAATGGAAAGTTTTTACAAAAGAAAAATACCATGAATATTAATATGTAAATTTGAGATAATAAAGAGACTGTTGTGCCAAACATCCCTAAATGTTCTTCCTCTTAAAAAAATACAACCACTGATTATGTCACCTGCTACTTCTTCTCTAGCACTAACTTTGGAGATATAAATTCCTTTGGCCCCCAAGAAGCCTATTTACCACCATACAATTTAAATACAAAAATGTGTAACTTCTAAGTAACAATATTCAGCCTAGATATCATTGAAAATAATAGTTTTGTTACTTTATAGTCATATGTCATCTTCAAAGCCTAATTAAAATGTTTCAAGAATTCTAAAAGTACTATTTCATTATCTTCTTTTATACTGTTTTAGAAAGACATCACAGTGGCACTTCAATCTAGTATAAACTTTTACAACCCTTCTCCAGAACAAGAGTCAGAGTCCTATTCTCATTACTATTTGCTTATGTGTAAATGTTATTTGCATTGAAGGTATGTTTATGTAGCTGATGTATCTGATGCTGCCATTCACATAATGGAAATACAAGATAACTGGAATTTAACTCAACTGAAGGTACAAGTATCCCAGCTTGCCCACACCACAGGGCCTTTTACAATAGTCTCATACTTGACCCAACAATATGCTGCTTAAATAAAGGGACCTTGAGTATTATAGAGCAAGCTGGTGAGATTGTGCTTGTATTTTTAAAGTACAGTCATAGTCTGAGAAAAGGTGGTGGGATGTGGGGACAACAGAGGAAAACACTGAGACAATGTCTTCTTCACCTTGTCTTCTTTGCTGGAAGAGGATACAATTGGGCACCTTACCAGATAACTTGAATGTCGATCCTGCTACGGGAGATATCTTGGCAGGATGCCATCCAAATGCCATGAAAATTTTGTTCTATAACCCTGAGGATCCTCCAGGGTCAGAAGTAAGTGTTTATATTTTTCTCCACTCATAGGAAAAGCTGCAGAAAACAATTTATTGGGGGTGAGATGTAGGTGGGTCACATTTGATGTTCCAGAAATGAACAAATTCTGCGTGTAAAAAGTGGGGATGTTGACAGGAGGATGTGATTCTTTAGCCCTTTCAAGCTACCAAGTGCCAATGTCATATTAGTGCCAGACAATATGTCTCAGATGTATAAGGGGTTTATTTGTTATTGGTAGTAAGGAGAAAACATGACCTGGCTATTCATTCATTGGTTGATATTATTTTATTATATTTATAACCAGAAGGTAAGCTTTGAGCAGAGACACTCCTATGGCACCATCTTCATTTTCACTATCTAATATAAAGCTTCAGTAAAAGGGTTTAAATGATTGTAGTCTCAAAACAAATGACTTTTGGCCTGCAGATATGGTGGTATTGAAAAACATATCCTCTTAAGAGATTTTATTTTCATTATTTTAAATAGATCTTCTAAAACAATAACATAAGCTGTCACATTTTCTATGGAATTAAAAACATTAAAAGACATTGCATTTTCTATGGCATTGAGTTTAAAAATAAAAAAGATATTCTAGTAAATACAGTCACCAAATCTTAGCACACATTCCCCCAGAGAGATGTATATATGCAAATATTTACTGAACACCTGCCAAACAGCCAGATGTTTTTCTAATTGCTTAGGCTATATCAAAAAATAATACATATACAAAGATTTCTGCTCTTTAGAGTAGAAGTAAAGGATAAAGTAGAGTAAAAGGACAGACCCTGAACAGTAAGTATAAGAAATAAAGCATATAGTGTTTGAAAATGATAAGCTCTATAGGAAAAATGGCATAGTTGGACAAAGAAGGTAAAAATTGCTGTGAAGGGATGGGAATAGCCTTATATTAAACAGAGATCAGACTTGATCTAGCTAAAGAGGGATGCTTTAAAGAAAAATACATTTGAATACATGTGTTCAGAGTTGGGAAACTGAGATTCATATGCTAGACTGGAAATTAAAGCAGAACATAGTTATTTCTGCTGAAGAATATTGCTATTGTTACTTCAGTTTTAAAAAATTAACATATTAACTGCTTCTTAGAAAGAGCATATATATTATATATGTATTATATATTATAAGCATATATTATATACATATATACACATATGTGTATATATGTCTATATATAAGTCTAACTAGACCCTCAAATCTGTAGATTGGTAAGCTAGCTATTCTCAGCCAACAAGTGACAGATGAAACTTTCTTACTAAACCCCAGACACATTATCTGTTTTAAGGGAATGTACCTGCCCCTTGAGTAGGACATAAAGCAATAACACCCCCACAGCTGGAAAACCACCACCAGCTTGGGATCTAATCTCCTATAAGGTGCCTGAACTATCAGAAAAGGTTTTATGCTTTCTGGTGAACAATTTGGCTAATGTCAAAGAATAAGTCCATCTTACTGCATAGCTCTTTAGGACATAATACTTTAATAATACGTTCAAATGTAGCTGACATATTCGATGCCGCCATTCACATAATGGAAATATAAGATAACTGGAATTTAACTCAACTGAGCGTAATAAAGAAAAAAAATTACTTAAGCTGTGTAGAACTTAGCTTACTGATTTCTTGGAAAGTATGTTTATTCTGAAACATTTGGGAAGGAAATCACTAGATAGCTGTTCATATACTCTACTAATGAGTGACATTCCTCTTGACAGGTACTGCGCATCCAGAACGTATTGTCTGATAAGCCCACAGTGAACACAGTGTATGCCAATAATGGCTCTGTGCTTCAAGGCAGCTCAGTGGCTTCTGTGTACCATGAGAAAATGCTCATTGGCAGTGTGTTCCACAAAGCCCTCTACTGTGTGCCCTAAATCGAAGACATTCCAAAAGTCTATGTACTTGGTAAATGCAAACTTGCAATTGTTTGATAAGTGAAAGTTCAAACAAGTAATAAATAAAAATAAAAATGTGTCAAGCTTTTCTTATGGCTAGAAGTGAAGGAGCAAAGAGGTTACACAATACCTACAAAATTACAGGTCAAGTTAGTGATTGTCAATGATCCCCAATACTTTTCCTACTTCAGAGGTGTCTGGGCTGTGGACCCTGGATTTTCAGCTCACCTAGAACCTGTAGCAAAACCTAGAACTAAGTAACAAAGCTTGTTTCTTCTGTGTTCCACAACCAGACTAGGGTGGGGAGGGGGAGGAGAAGCTAATGTTCAAATATTTACAATTCATAGTCTCCTCAGCCAATTGTGTGGGGGTACCAACTGCTAATCATATATCCCAGTCTGCAACAAAAGGAAGATTTAACATCACAAGACTGCTTAAATCTATCCTTGAACTTGCATTCTCCCCAAGTATAGCCACCCAGGTTCTGGAGTATCAAAGGGAGGAGCCTGGTCAGTTACCATTGGGTAGGGAAAATGAATGTGTTTATTTGTGATAAGGCTTTATTGGTATCAGTACTCGTATCTTGGGTAATCTTGGCTCTGAACCATGAGATAGAGTCTCAGGGCAGTGATCTTCTACTGTTTTCAGCTTGTCCTACTGGTTAGTTCAATAAACAGTTATTATGCAACATCTGATACTTGGCTCTAACAAACCTGAAATAAGTAACAGGGTTCAGATCTAAACGCTTATCTTAAGGACCAACTTCATCTTAGCTTGATTAAATAAATGAAAGTTCTCCTTTCTTGGGCAAAGACCAAACCAAACTTTAGAAAGTGATTAAAGAGGGCTTAGAAGGATGGCTCAGATAATAAAGTATTAGCCAATGAGCAACGGCAGCAGGTACTGAGTTCAATTGCTGGTCTTGGACCTTACAAAAGAAAGAAAATGATTAATGAAAATCAGTGTACCCAAGTCTCTTGAGAAATTTTATTAGGGAGTAGTTTGATTTGTATTGAGGAAAGAATGGCCTGGAACAATACTATAGGCAATTGTCATTGTTTAAAAGTTTAAAAAGCAGAGCCATTGGAAAACATCCATGCATACACCCATACCCATGCCCAAACAAAAGACAGAGACAGAGACCGAGAGATGCTAAGGGTATATATAGAGTATGATCCATTTTTTGTTCCTAACCCTCATACTCAACAGATTAGATAAACATTCTCCAACTGAGAAAAAAAAAGAGAATTAGTGATGGAAAGACCTTGAGAATAGAGATACTGTTAAGTTTTTGAGAACTGACTCTTCCCTGCCTTTTCCCCAGGCCAAATTCAGAAAAGCTGAGTGATAAAACTTCCCTAGAAATATGGAGCATCTGATTGCTGAGGGTATATTGCTCTCTTTTTCATGGAGAGCATGTGGAAAAACTTACAAATCCCTGGAGTTCCTTCTAGGCTGGTGTAGCCTGGAGCAAAAGTAGAGAAGAAATACTGAGCAAGGCAAAGGATCTCTGTGACTATACCATGACATTACCTGCACTAGGACATGGCAGAGGAGCATATACATGCTCATAGAGCCAAGACACATGAGGATTAGCAGAGAGAGCACCAGTAGGTGGTATCAAAAGGACCTGATACTTGGAAAAGAAGAGAGGTAACAGTTGGATTAAAATGAAACCTGAAGGTTAGATGGTGACAAGTCTCTGATGTTGCCTATGATGGTTTGACACTGTTGAAATATCCTGGAGAATAGACAGAATAGGAAATGGATATAGAATTGTTTCATTCATTGATTTCTACTTGACAATTAATATGGCAAGTACTCATAAAAATAATTTCTAAGCTGGGTGCCAATGGCTAACTTCTGGCAGCCTAGCTACTTAGAAAAAGCATCTGAGGATTGAGGTGTGAAGCCAGGCCAGGCAGTAAAGTCCAATAAACTACAAAAAAAGAGTCAAAAATGGTAGAGAGCCAGCTTTGAGTACAAAAGCCCAAGTCCTGAGTTCAAACCCTACAACCAGCATACCAAACAATAATTTCTGATATACTTTATGATTGTGACTTTTTTTTAGAGTGAAGCAATTCAGTATAGAAGAGACTGAAGTCTTTTCCTAGTAGATACATGATTTAGAATATTTAGATGGTTGTTCTGTAGTCAAAACCAATTGACCATTATGCTCCTCCCTCCTGGAAATCAATGGAAGGTCCACCTTCAGTTTAACCTCTTGCACAATTTACCCCCTGTGATTGCTCCCTGTGGGTCATTCTCAGTCTTCAGGTTCCAGGATCCTCTCGCCCAGTGTGTCACCTAAATTAGGTAGCTTACTTATTTTTATAAAAGAGTAGGAGAGTGGGCTGCCCCATCTTTACCCTGTTGATGATCTATCATCTTTCTTTAGCAATTTCCTCCTCATCTCATGTAGACACAGGTTTATCAACTGACCTGCCTTGCCTAGAAAAACATCCAAACCATGCCAGCAGCCCCAGTTTTATACCATTGTCTTGGGGCTCCTCAGTATGCTTGGAGGAGAATTGGTGCTATCTTTTAATGATGCCTTCCTCAGTCATTCTGCACAACACTAGGGTAATGATTGGACGTAGTTGAGCTCTCTTGGGTTATCCAAATAAATTTTGGGTGTGATATTTGCCTGTAAATGTCCTCGGTTAGTTATATAGAATGTCAGGTATTTGATGCTTTTCTGTTTTATCATGGAGCCCTTATGTAGAAGGAAGCACTGCTTCTACTACAATTTCCCGTTGCTCTATCCTCTGGTTTTTCCTAATGTGGAGGTGTTGAGAAAGGCTACAAGGTCTAACAGTCTCTACTCCTTTTGTTTTATTTTCATGTAGAAAAAATACTATGCTATACAGATTCTGGAAAAAGGAATCAAGCAAAAGGAGTAAAATGTTCACAAAATGCTTGAGTATTTCCTTTAAGGTGGGAAATAAATTCTTTATTTCATCATAACAATTGTGTAACATAGGATTTGAAGTCTTGGGCAATGCTGTGAAATATGAAAAATAAAAAAGGACTATTACTATTGCAAAAGAAAAGAAAGAACTCAAGAAAGATTGTAAGTAGTGTGACTTTCTATATTGAAATAAAACAATTAAAACAAGAGACACGCATTAGAATATTCCCAACAGGGACTGGGAAGATGGCTCAGTGGCAGAGTGCTTGCCTTGCATGCCTGAGGCCCTAGGTTCGATTCCTCAGCACCACATAAGCAAAAAGAAAAAAAAAGCCGGAAGTGGCATTGTGGCTCAAGTGGTAGAGTGCTAGCCTTGAGCTGAAGAGCTGAGGGACAGCGCCCAGGCCCAGAGTTCAGGCCCCACGACCGGAACCCCCCCAAAAAATAAAAATAGAATATTCCCAACAATGTTGCCAAATAAAAGTTAACATATTAATAGTGAAAGCTATAAATTTCAGTTAAAAATTGCATACTATTCAGAATGGCTGTAAAAATTAATATCAAACAAATAAATAATTCCCCAAACTCTGAAGAAAATCTAAAACTTTACTAAAAGACTAACTACAAAGAGAAATGTGTTATTTTATATGACCGGTGAGACATACATTCAAGGAAAGAAAATAAATTTTAGTGACCAATTAACAATGTATGTGTGCCACAGTATACTGTTTGACCAACAACTATGCACCTGCCCTGCATAAGCTAGACTTTTGAAATATAAATACCTTGGAAATTTAACAAACTTCTTGTTTGCTTCCAATCCATGGGTGCCAGATTTCATTTCAAAACAGTTTTAAAACCAACTTCACTTCCTGTTTCCCAGCATTTCTCACCTCCTTATTTAAATGTTATCTCCTTTGGGAACACCTATGTAAATGGGTAGGAGGAAGTACTGCTTCTACTACAATTTTCCAGTGCTGTATCCTCTGTTTTTTCCTAATTTGGAGGCACTGAGACAGGCTACAAGGTCTAACAGTTTGGTTTCCTGCTCTTTAGATGTGATACCAAAAATTCAGTCATTCTCTAACAGCCTTTCCTATTAGTTCTCACCTGAGCACATGACTCTCTCACCTTTCTCTGCTAAAGATATCAACCTCTCAAGGTGCTGCAGGAATGGCTTACTCAAGAATTCGTGAGGATATCACAAGGATCTCCAGTTTTGTAGCCTATAGAAGAAAATAGACTACTTCCTTTCAAGTATCACCTAAGTGGGGTCTGTTCCAGATTAGTTAAAGAATTAAAAGTGAAAGACAATCTTAGAGTTAAGAGAATACAATGTGTGGCTATCTCTTTATGACCCAAGAAGAGGGGAAGATTTCTGAAATACAATTTAAAAATCATAAAATGAGGTGGGAAAAAATATAAAAAGCCCATAAATCCTAAACATACAAAAAGTTGGTTGAATTTGAGTCATCAAAAATAAAGATTTCCATTCAGCAAAAAATACGAAGAGAATAGATAAGTATTGGAATGACAAAGATTTGCCATGATAAGTTGACAAGATATTAGTAAGTGGAATATATTAGAAAATCTTAGAAATAACAAAGCGGGATATTAACCTCCAAGGAATAAAAAGCAGATGGTGTGAAGAAGCAATTTACAGAAGAGAGGGCAAATGGAATACATAAAAGATGCTAAGAATCTTTAGAAATAGAGAAGTGTCAATTAAAACAGCACTTTAAATTACCTTATACCTATTAGACTAACAAAAACTAAAAGGTTTGAATTGCAAACTGTCAGTGGGGAAGTGAAAATACTAGAAATCTCATCCTAAAAATAATGCCTCTTAGCTGGATGCCAGTAGCTCATGCTTGTAACCCTAGCTACTCAGTAGGCTGAGATCTGAGGATCCCGAGTGGAAGCCAGTTAGGGCAGGAAAGTCCATGAGACTGTTACTTACAGTTAATCACAGAAAAAGCTGGAATTGGCACTGTGGCTCAAGTGGTAGAGCACTAGCCTTGAGCTGAAGAGCTGAGGGACAGCGCCCAGGCCCAGAGTTCAGGCCCCACGACCAGACCCCCCCCCAAAAAAAAATTAGAAGTGTGGACCCTGGCCTTAAAGCTAGGGTTCAGGCATTAGTATTTTATTAAAAAAACAAAAACAAACAAAAACAGTTCCCTACATGCTTCTACTTTGTTGGCAGGATTAGAAAGCACTGCACCCAAAGGACATTAGAAAAGAGGTTGAAGGTGCTGATTTCGTGTCTCAGTGCACTCAGTACTAATGATGTGCTTGTTTTACTGTTTGTTGCAAAACTGCAGGAACTTGTCTGTGGCAAGAAAACAAATCAGTCACTTTTTGTCAAAACATTTTTAGCATGCAGTGCTATTCCTAATGGTGACTTATTGCAGATGTAAAAGACCATAATTAGTACAGCCAAAGGGAAGTCGTCCAATGTGGAAAACCAAGAGGTCTGTTCTTAAGGGCACAGAATATGAGAACCAATTTTATCATGCTCAGAGTCATACTCTCTGTTCCCCACATAGCAGGAGAGGCTCAGGTCTTTAGGGATGATGCTGGGAAATGGTGCGATGAATACTTATCACCAGGCCTGTTCATCAAGCTGCAGGCTTTGCCCACCAAAGGAGCTTTGTGGTGGTTTCTCACAACAAGCTGATGAGTCAAATAAACCATAGAATGCCATTGGTTCCATCAGGAATTATAACCTAAATGAGTTGCAGATGGAATGTTCTGTGGAATGTCATCCATTTCCAATGCAGAAAATATTGGCCTCTGCATGAGTCTAAAGATTGCAAGCTGGAGATCTTGGAAAATAAACTCTTCAGAAATGGATTCTAGAGAAATGTATTTGTATTCATAGTAATCATGATGACCTAAAACATCATTCATGCACAAATATACGTTTTTGTCATAAAAAAGTGTCAAGTTAAAAATATTTTCTGTATCTACTGAAATAATCATACTATTGTTCTCCTTTCTTCTATTAATTATATGATGGACTTTAAGCCAAGTTGTAAGCTGAAAATATACTCCACTTGGTCCTGAAGCTTTTACACAGTATACTGTAGATACTATTGATAAATACTTTTCTCAAACCCCTAAAGCCATGTTCATGAGAAAGTTTGGCCTATAATCTTTGTTTCTCCTTTAGTAATCCTTTCAGCACTGGTGTTGAGGTTATATTGATCTAACAAAGGCTAAGAGGTATGCTTTTTCTATTCTCTTCAAGAGTTAATGTGTGCTTTTTCTTCTTTAAATATTTGGAATATTTCATTCATTAGGCCTACCTGGAACTACAGATTTATTTTAGGGAAGATTTTAGATCAGAAATTTGATTTCTTTAGTGAGTACAAAAATATTGGATTTTTTCTGCTAAAATATTTTTGTTAAGTTTAAGAATTCATTCTTCTAAAATATTTATTTATTTATCTATTTATTTGCCAGCCCCAGGGCTTGAACACAGGGCCTGTGCACTGTCCTGAGCTTCTTTTTTCTCAAGGCTAGCACTCTTCTGCTTCGAGCCAGCTTTTTCTGTTTATGCAGTACTTAGGAATCAAACCCAGGGCTTCATGCATGCTAGGCAAGCACTCTACCATGAAGCCACATTCCCAGCCAAGAACTCATTCTTAACAATTTTGCAGACTATATTCACATTTAGGACATATATAATAATGCATAATTATCATAATCTTTGATGTTTTTATCCCCTGAAAAGATGTTAATACTCATAACTATCACTATCTTTGATATTTTATCACCCCCCAAAGAAATTTATACTCATTAAGTGATCACTTTCTCCATTTTCCTCCCCCTCCATTCCATCACTAATCTGCTTCTATTTCCACTGATGTATCTATTCTGGCTATTTCATGTAAATAGAAGCCTAGAACATGCTACCTTTTAAAAAATTATTATGATGATTTCAAGATACATCCATGTAGTAACATGAATTAGGACTTCATTTCTTTTGGATGATAGAGAAACATCCCATGAAATGATTTTTCTCTATTTCAATATCATTTGGTGGCTTCTTTGTTTTTTTCTCTATTTCTATTTCATTTGGTGGCTGGTGTTTATTATTATTATCTCCATCCTTCTGCAGTCTTTAAAATTTCACTCTTCTGTGATGCATACTTAGGAAACTTAAGCTACATGGAATAGTTTAATTGGTCTTGCTTTATATATCTGAGGTTCTATTTTTAGGGGCATGTAAGTTCAAAATTATGAATACAGTATTCCAAGTCCATGATATATGTTTTCTACTTTTACCATAGCTGCCTCATGAAGAATAGAATTACTGACACCTTTAGGACATTAGAATTTGCCACAACTGACTACAATGCTCAGAATCTGTTGCAGAAAAACACTAAGTATAGACACCAAACCAACTCTTCTCCATTTTTTAATAAAATTAAATTTGGGAAATTTAAGTCTCTATCAATTCATTGACTTTAATTTTTCATTTTTTTTTGGCAGCACTTGCTAACTAGATCTTAGCTTTCAACATTTTTTTGTGTTGGTTGTTTTGAAATGGGATCTCAAGTCCTGCCAAGGTATGTGTCCGAATTGCAATTTTCCCATTTTTGCTTGTTACTGAGATAACATACATATATGTAACTTTGCCCAACAAATGAGATCTCACCGACTTCTCTATCTGGCTGGGTTAGAATCACACCCTTCTGGTTCTTTGCCTTTATAAGTGTCTCCTTGTAGGTGTGAGTCACTGGCACCCAGCTCATTAACAGTTTTTATTACCTACTCAACTGTTTTCTTTTTTTTTGTAAAAATAAAAACTGAGTCATATGTGCTTCTTACCAAATATACTCAGAGATATTTACTGACATATTGAACATATGTCAATAAATATTTAGCAGACAAGAAATGAGAGGAAAGAAACAAGACTGAAGCAGTGAAGAAAATAAGGGGGAAAGTTATAAGGTGAAGGTGAAATCTTTTTAATGAGGCTTTTAAAAGTGTTGGGTTATAAATTTCTAGTGATGTAAAGAATGATAAGTTTAAAAACATCTGTATAACTTCCCATAACTTTTAAATTTTAATCCATGGCCTCATACTCTTGTTTGCATACTTTAGCACCTCTGATAAAATAAATTTTATAGTTAATAATTTCTTGGAATTGTGTTGTAGACCAACTATGCATAAAATAATAATAAAGAACCCTACATTTAACATTACAAGCATCTGAAAATCAGTAAGATAGGGTATATTCAAGTATTCCAGAGGGTCTACTAATGATTATTCATCATTCCTTCATTTATTGATCAACAATATTTATTGACTGTGCAGCTCACCTGTAGGTACTGTTATTGCATCAGGCTATAGCTACATTAAAAACCCATTGTTATCCAAGTGTATATTATGGTGGGATAAAAACAGAAAAATAAAAATATTAATGATGAATGATGGACAGTGATAGAAATATAAAAAAGAAGCATGGAGCAATTGAATATATGAGAATTTATGCTATTTAAGGATCAGGAAAGATTAGCAGAGGTAAATTTCACAATACCTGAAGTAACAAGAAGAGACTTCTCTGGAGAGGAAATAAGAATGGCCAATTGACACATGAAGAAATGTTCAATATCTCTGACCATAGAAGAAATGCAAATCAAAACTACATTGAGATTCTACCTCACTTCAGTTAGAAGTTATAAGAAACTTACAGAAAGTTATAATAAAACAAACAATAATATACTGGCAGGGATGTAGCCAAAAAGGAACTCTGTTGGTGGGAATGTAAACTTGTTCAGCCACTCTGGAAAGCAGTATTGAGGTTCCTCAAAAGACTATACATAGAGCTCCCCTCTAACCCAGCAATCCCACTTTTAGGCATTAACTCAAATGATCACAAACAAGCTCACACTAAAGCTACCAATACAGCTATGTTCATTGCAGCATTGTTTACCATAGCTAAGATAGGGAATCAACTCAGATGCCCCTCTGTAGATGAATGGATCAAGAAAATGAGGTATATTTACACAATGGAATTCTATGCCTCCATCAGAAAGAATGACATTGCCCCATTTGTTAGGAAATGGTAAGACTTGGAAAAAATTATATTAAGTGAAGTAAGCCAGTCCCAAAGAAACATAGTCTTCATAGTCTCTCATCTGTAATATTAGTATATGTCTAGGAGAGTCCTAGCAGAAGTTCACAATAGCCCAATAGCTATATACATATGACCATATAAAATGATGTTAATCAAAATGGTCCCCATGGTATGGAAAGAAGAGGATTTTTGTTGTTGTTGTTGTTGTTTTGCTTTTCTTTCTTTCTTTTAGTGTACTATTTGCAGTTATTTCTTTTATCTCTCTTTTTTTTTCTTCCACTGGTTTATTCCCCAGGGTCACCATTTCTGATTTCAGTACCCTTTGTCTTGTATATAAGTTTATTTGATTTGGGCAAGGGTAGGGGGATCAAAGAAATGGTGGACAAAAGAATGAACCAATGCAACAGTGATTCTCACCAGACACCATGTTGGAAATGAACTTTATAACTTGGGGGAGGGTAGTGAAGGGGGAGGGTAAGGGGAAGAAAAAGAGGGAGGGAGTATCACGGTTCAAAAAGGAATATACTCATTACATTACTAATGTAACTGTAACCTCTCTGTATATCACCTGTATAATAAAATATTTTTAAATGGAGAAAAAAGCAATATGCATGATGACTCACATCTATAATCCTAGCTACTTGGGAGACAGAGATTGGGTGGATCATTGTTCAGTGTTATTTGGGGAAAAGAGTTGGGGAATCCCCATCTCAATAAAAAGTTGGGTGTGATGTCAGTCATTCCAGCTACAGAAGAATAATAAATAGGAGGGATGTGGCTCAGGACAAACAGGGCATAAATACAAGAACCTATTCAAACAGTAATGAAAGCGAAAAAGGGCTGACATCATAATTCAAATAGTAAATCACCTTCCTGGAAAGTACAAGGTCCTGAATTCAAATCTCAGTACCAAAGGAGAAAAACAATGAAAAGAGAAGGTTATAAATGAAAGTGTAACCAAGTGCCAGTGGTTCATGCCTGTAATACTAACTACTCAAGAGGCTGAGGTCTCAGGATCGTGGTTCAAAGTCAGCCCAGTCAAGAAAGTCCATGAGACTCTTAGCTCTGACAAACTACTCAGAAATAGCCTGAAGTAGCAGTATGGCTCAAATAGTAGAGCACTAGCCTTGAGCAAAAGAAGCTCAGGGGCAGCCAAGCCCCTGAGCACACAATGAACTTGTGTTCAAGTCCATTGACAGACCAGCAAAAGAAAAAAAAAACTGTTCAAATAAAAGAACAGGTGAAAACAGAAGTTCAGAACAAGAGTTTCAGAGAGATTTGATCATTATAAAATAATTGACAGTCCATCTTGGATATCTTTAATTACTTTTACTTTCTTCTTTCACTTTTATTCTCACCAGGACATTGAAAAACTGACCTTTAGGTTCAGACTTTGAACCAAATGGGCTTAGGGTTGGAAGTAGAAAATGTCCAAAGGTACAGTAAGTAGTGTGTAGAAATCTATTAATGGGATCAACTACATTTATTAGAGTTTCAGAAAAAGTAAAGAATCACTGCTGCAAGGTCTCATGTAACAGTACAAATGCATTGGAAATGAGACTCATATACAGTTTATGGATGACTACAAAATTTTGCTTTGAACCTATGTGAAGATTACATTATCTGTGTATATTATCTCTTAAATTGTATTTAACTAAGAAAAATTATTTATATTTTTTGTGTAGAAAACAACATAGGTACAATATATGTATATACATTATAGAATGACTAAATTGACTAATGTGTTTTGTCACATATCCTTTATCCTTTTGCTGTTGTAAAAACACTTAAAATCTACTCCTTTCATGAATTTCAAGAATGCAATACCCAGTTACTGAGTATAATGGTCAGTTTTACAACAGGGCCCTTGAGTTAATTCCTCTCAATTGAAACTTTGTATCCGTTGAGAAACATTTCCCCAAACACCCACCACTGTCATTCCTTCTCCAGGAGCCTTTAGCAAGGACCATTCTACTTACTACATCTTCAAGTTCTGACTGACACTTTGCAGTATTTCTCTTTCTTTCTTTCTTTCTTTCTTTCTTTCTTTCTTTCTTTCTTTCTTTCTTTCTTCCTTCCTTCCTTCCTTCCTTCCTTCCTTCCTTCTTTCTTTCTTTCTTTCTTCCTTTCTTTCTTTGTTCCTTCCTTCCTTTCCTTCTTTCTTTCTTTCTATTTTTTAATTTTTTTTTGTTGTGAGAATACCGTACAGAGGAATTACAATGACATGGGCAAGATTATGAGTACATTTCTTATCAAGCATTGTTGCCTCCTCGGTGTTTCCCCTTCCCATCCCTTTCCATACTCCTCCAATCCCCCCACCCGATCCTCCCTACCCCCACCAAAGTTGTTAAGTTCGTTTTTTGACATAATGACTTGTACATCTCATTGTTGCAATGGGTCGACCTGTATCCCTAGTTAAACGATTTGTTTTTTTTCCCTTCCCCTCCACAAATTATACCAACATCAAATACAGTGAAAATATGGGTTATACTGTTGGGGAGGGACATACAAAGCAACATAGAAATCATCTTATAAATATGATGGAAACAATTGCATGAAAGGAAAAAAAACAAAAAAACATTTGAATATTTATCTTGGGGTTCATTCCACTAACATCAACTTATCTGACCTTTTCTGCTTGACTCAGACATATACTAGTTATTGCAAATAAGGGAAACCATGGAACCTATGTTTCTTTGAACCTGGTTTACTTCACTTAATATAATTTTTTCCAAGTCTTTCCATTTCCTAACAAATGGGGCAATTTTCTTGATCCATTCATCTACTGAGGGGCATCTGGGTTGGTTCCATATCTTAGCTATGGTAAATGATGCTGCAATAAACATAGTCGTGCTGGTAGCTTTAGTGTGGTCTTGTTTGTAAACATTTGGGTAAATGCCCAAAAGTGGGTTTGCTGAGTCATAGGGGAGCTCTATGTGGAGTCTTTTGAGGAACCTCCATACTGCAGTATTTCTTTCTATGTTTGACTTATTTCATTTAATGTCTTCTAGGTTCATACATCTTGGCACAAACTATGGAATTTCCTTCTTTTCTGAAGGCTGCATAGTATTCTGTTGTTCTTACATATTATATTTTCTTTTTGGCAGTAATTTGAACTCTTGTGCTGTGCTTTCAAGGCTCTGCCACTTGAGGCATGCTCTTAGCTATTTTAGCATTAGTTATTTTTCATGTAGGGTCTCGTGTTGAGCCTGGACAAAATCCTTCTACATTATGCCTCCCACATACCTGATATGACAGGTGTATATCACCACAGCCAGCTCTTATGTAATGAAATGGATTTTGGGGGCTTTTCTGTCCAGGCTGGCCTTAAACTGTTACCTTCCTGATCCCATCTCCTGGGTAGGTAGGATAACAGACATGTACCACTCTTTCTAGTTTGTACTACATGTTCTTTAAAAAGCCTGGGTTTATTCATTTCTTGGCTTTTAGCAATGGCCTTTAAGTGCTGATAGTGGTAGTCTATAAATTCTACTCTTAGAATGACCAAGAATTAATTGTATTGCTGAACTATTATTATTATTGTGCCAGTCCAGGGGCTTGAACTCAAGGCCTAGGTGCCATCCCTAAGCTACTTTTACTCAAGGCTAGCGCTATACTATTTGAGCCACAGCTCAATTTCTGGTGTGTTTTCTGTTGTTGTTGTTTTGTTTTTGTTTGTGAATATTTTATTGAATGTAAGAGTCTCAGGGAATTTCCTTCCAAGGGCTGGCTTCAATCCATGACCCTCAAATCTCAGTCTGCTGAGTAGCTAGGTGCTAGTATTATTTTATTCCAAAAGAACGGAGCATGAATCTCCCTTACAAAATTAGTCCAAGAGTGAAGTAATTTGGCCACTTCCAGACTACAGTGACCCACAGCACCCAGAGCCCAAGTTGACTCATTCCACCACTTAAACTTCCACCTTCAGATGTTCTGTCCCTGAATCCAGACACTTCAGCTCCTTTGAGGAACACTTAACATGTCTTCTTATGATATTGGAAACAATTACATTTTAATACTTCACATGCTATGAATCTTTTTTATCTTGGGGAACTTGGGGGGAGAAATGGGACCGATCAGAGTAATAATGACCTTTCTTATGATCCATTTCTATATAGACTGAGGAATAAGGAGACCTAGATCTTGGTTTGGAGGAGCAAATTTCAAGATCAACTAAATTCAAATTTTGAAGAAATAGACTTCTCCCCTATCAGAACTGGGGCTGAGGGTTCAGAGAGCACTATTACTGGGGCACCACCTTTCTCTTTCTTTGTGTAGCAAGTTAACTAGTGAATGCTGCCAGAGGTCAAGCACATGGAAAGAAAGTGGTTAGGCCACAGCAAAATTCAAAGAAAGAAACTCCATCAACTCCATCTTCACATCCCATCCCATATCCTGTGGGAGACTTGGGAAACCTTTTTCTATCTTTCCTTATGGAAAACAAAAGGAAGATAAAATGGGCTGAGAAAAGAGAGAATAGGCACAGAAAAGACAAAATCCATGGTCTCAAACAAATGCCATGGATTTTTGTGCCAGAAAGATCACTTGGCTTCTTTGTCCACCCACCCGCCCCAACAATTGCATCGGAGGAAAAGAGAGTAGTATCTTCGGCCTACACCTCAACCCACCGCTTTCTCCCCACTCCTCGTCTCCTCTATTCCACATCCATTGCCCCCACGCATGATTTCATTCCTTCTACACATGTTTGAGAAACTATAAGTGCCAAAAGTTGCCACAGGAATGAAAGAGAATGTGGTTTCCAAATCAATAGAGGCCTATGCCCTTCTGTAGTTCACATTCAATACAGAAGAGCACTCAGCACACAGGCAAACCAATGGGTAAGTAGGAAGCTGTCATAGGGTGAAGAGCACTGCAAAGGTAGAGGAGATGGTCAGAGGCCTGAACTACAGGTAAACCCCAGCTTCAGCCAGTCAGAATGAGCAAAGCACTATTTGGAGAAAGTATCACAGAGACTCTGTTGTACCCTTGCTTTCTTGCTAGATGGTGGTAAATGAAGGAGTCTCCAGGGGAGGTAAAATGGCAAATGTCATAGGAGATGTGTCGAAGGGCCTGAGGAAGTGGCTATTTATACCAACCAGTATAGGACTAGATCACTTTTATAAGTAAGAATAACTCTATTGCTTACAACCATTTGCTATCAGCTTTAGGGTCTTATGGCTGGCGGTGGGAATAGACGGCAGGAATAAGAAGATACTAAAGATGGTAAAATTGGGAAAGGCCTCTGAGGAAAAGTATTAAAAAGAGTACTGCAGCCAAAGAACAGACAGAGGAGGTCAGTGAAGTGCAATAGGCTTGGCATGTGTGCAGAACCGCGGGAAAAGCTGATGTGGCAACATTGTGCTGAGTGAATGATAAGAAATTAGGTCAGATGTCTAAGCCCAGACCAGATCTTATGGGGCCCTTTAGGCTGTAATAAGAAAGTAAAATGAGATGCTCTGGGGGGAGGAATTTAAGCAGGGAAATGATATAATCTCATTTACATTTTTAAAAGATTAATGGGCTACACTGAGAAGAATGGATTGTGGGAAATTAGGGAAAACAATGAAAGGTTTGTATCAACCAGCTCACAATGGCAGCTTGGACTACAAGGATGGTGGTGGAAAGGGAAAAACCATTAAACAGTAAATGCTTATTGCTTTTTTTTCTTTTCTTTCTTTCTTTCTTTCTTTCTTTTTTTTTTTTTTTTTTGGTGCTGGTCCTGAGGATTGAACTCAGGCTTATGCACTGTAACTAACATTTCTGCCCAAGGCTAGTTCTCTACCACTTAAGCCTCAGCTCCACTTCTGGCTTCTTTTTGGTGCTTACTTATAGCAAATAAGAGTCTCATGGACTTTCCTGCCTGGGCTGGTGTTCAAATCAAATCTCATCTTCCTGAGTAGCTAGGGTTACAGACATGGGTCAGTTGTGCCAAGCTTGTTTATTGCTTTTAATGGTTAGGTTAAGCACAACATAATTTGTTGTGTGGTAACAAATGACTAATAAAAAGTAATCTTTGGGATTGACATATATTTGGTGGAAGGAAGTGGGAGAGAAAGGAATGGACAAATATCTGATTTGTGGCTTGGACAACTGGTAGAAGAGGTATCATTTACTGAAGTGCAGGAGCTTGGGAAACGTAAGTTCAGATGGGGGTTCAACTGTTCTATCTTTGTATAGGTTTTAAAAAGACTATTAGACATAGAAGAGAGAAAGTCCACCATGCAGACTGCTGAGCCCTTCCCAAATTCTTTAGCCATTGAGTATAAGCATACAAAACTGATTTAGAGGGGCATCTCCAATCTTCCTTTCTCTTTATCACATTCTAATAACAGAAGTATTCCTTTGACTTAACTACAGAACTTGTTCCAATGAAGCCACCTATTGCATCCATGTGATCAAATCTAGTTGTCTGTTCACAGATGGCCACCGCCATTTTTCAAATACTGTCATCTCTTGGATTCTGTAAGCCTTCTAGCTTGGGTAGATCCTTCTGCTTCACATGGTGTCAGCCAGCATAACTCAGTGCAAGTGGTCTGGTCTGGTTCAAGAAGGCTTTGCATCTGCTTCTCCTTCCATATGTGCATAGCCTTTCACTTAGGTGTTCCAATGAATGGTCATATGTATTACACAGAAACTCAAGGCTTAAAACCATGTCTCCAAGAGAAGCAGAGAAGTAGAGAAATAGAATAGGAGATCAAGAGTATTTCCTCATCAGAAATCCATGGATGATAACTAAAGCACATTGGTACCCGATAGGAATTTTCCAGAAAAAAAAAGAAGAGACAGATATTACAGAAGTGAGTGAGAAGCTATGACTGTAATCCAAAAGATTTAAGTAGGAAAGAGTCCCAGGACAAGTAAGGTAGGATGATATTTAGCAAAGCAGGAAGCATTTATGAAGTGATAAGAGAGGAGAGATAATTGAGTGTGCAAAGACACCTGCTTCCGTGTTCTGGGCTGCTTTTTGGATGAGGCCTTCCTTGATGCACAAATGTTTAACTGGCAACTTCAGAACTCTCTGTGTCTTCCCTGTTCATTTCTCCCCATGATATACCTATAAGTGTACAGCACACATACATTACCAGAGCATTACATATATTAAAGGGATGTGTTTGTCTTTGTTGGTTGTCTAGGTTGGAATGTGAGAGAGACTGGCGTATTCATCTAGCATGGAGCACAGTGCCTGGCACACAACTGATCCTTGATAAATGTCAGCCAAGTGAGGGAATAAATAAGCAGTGGTGTGATGTAAGCATGTGAGCTGAAAGGTCAGAAGTGGACTAGTGAGAAAGTTAGAGGGTAGGTGCTCCAACCACAGTTCCTTCTTCTTCTTCTTCTTCTTCCTCTCTCTCTCTCTCTCTTTTTGTTGTTGTTTGGGCCGAGTTATTATGATTAAGTTACTGACCTCATCGGAGTACCCAGGATTAGGCTCATTTTCACAAAAAAAAAAAAAAAAAAAATTCAGCAGACTGGCTCTTCTTTCTCACGGCTCTCTATTTCCTTCAATTTCCTTGATGTTTACTTCTTAACCAATCTAGGCACCTGGTGCTCTGTTTTCTCTTTAAAAGCCCAGGGAGCCACCTGAGGTAACAGGCCTGCAGTGTGAAGTTCTTGGGCTTGAGCACAGGGCAACTGGGGTGGAGCTGAAGACCCAACCAGACGCAGGGGCGGAGATAAGTGGGTGGGACAAGCCAAATCCCAGGCGTTCTAGCTAGTAGGCACTAGCAGGAAGGGGCTGTTCTAGCTAGTAGGCATTAGCAGGAAGGGGCTCTTAGCAGTGGCTGCACCCATCCGTTCAGTCCGTCCTTCCGTCCATCCCAGGCTATGGCAAAACTGCTGGTGCTCACCCTCGCGGGGCTGGCAGTCGCTCTCTTCAAAGGCCACCAGTCTTCTTACCAGTAAGTTGGGTTGGGGTGAGGGCTGCCTCCCTAGGACCACCTCTACCTCCACAAAACAGGGTACAGGCTCTTACAACCACACCACAAAAAATCTGCAGGCCCCATCTACATGTACATCTCACAGGGCCTTTATAAAGGTCCACCTTTCATCTACCCTTGTAAATGTCCCCTTGCTAGTGATCTACCATGTGGACCAGAGCTAAGGCTCTTTAAGGTGCCCAACCTGCTCCAGTGGGTGCCAGGCAGAGAGAAAAGAATTCTGGTGCTGACACTTAATGCTCTGGGTTCTGGGGCAAATCATGTTGCAAATCCACGCTTTGCTGCTTCAGTAAACAGGAAGTGGTAATGGAAATTTATATAAGAAGCAGCAAAGATAAGAGTGGGCATCATAACTGCTGAGGAAATGTTTGTTGTTGTTTTTTTTTCTTTTTGTTTGTTTGTTTGTGGTCCTGGGGTTTGAACTCTGGGCACTGTCCCTAAGCTCCTTTTGCTCAAGGCTAGCACTCTACCACTCAGCCACAGTGCCACTTCTAGCTTTTTCTGTGATTAATTGGAGATAAAACTCTCACTGACTTTTTTGCCCAGGCTGGCTTTGAACTGCAGTCCTCAGATTTCAGCTTCCTGAGTAGCTAGGATAACAGGCGTGAGCCACCAGTGCAGGGCTCAATGTTCATTTCTAATTCCTTTAGAGTATTTAATAATCTCTAAGGGTGCTGTAGAGTTTATGTGGGGATGTGAAAAATAATTGAAAGTTTCATGGTAAATTTTTACAGGAGTTCAAAGTCTAGAGAGCACCCTAATCAATAATACATTTCATATTATTTACCTTGAAGTAAAACATTAATAAAAATAAACTGAATTTAAAAATATTACATGGGCTAATCATTCAGAATAAGTTCTTAAAAATAAATTACTTTGGTTTTTTTCAAATTGTTATTTTTGAAAACACAAATGTCAGAATACTATTAGAAAAGTAAGTTAGTAGCTGGGCAGTGGGGGCTACAGCTATAATCCTAGCTACCTGGGTAGCTGATATCTGGAGGATTGTGATCTGAAGCCAGCTCAGGCAGAAAAGTCTGTGTGACTGCATCTCCAGCTAACCCATAAAAAGCATGGCTGGAGATGTGCCTCGATGGTAGGCCATCAGCCATGAGCAAATGAGACTCCCGAGTTCAAGACCCACTAATAGCACTGAAAAAGAGAAAGAAATAATGCATGAATGAAAGAAAGAGAGAGATGGCAAGAAAGAGAGAGAAAGGAAGGAAGAAAGGAAGGGAGGAAGGAAGGAAGGAAGGGAGGAAGGAAGGAAGGAAAGAAGGGAAAAGGAAAGAAAGGGAAAAGGAAAGAAAAAAGGAAAGGTGGGAGGAAGGAAGGAAGGAAGGAAGGAAAGAAGGAAGGAAGGAAGGAAGGCAGACAGACCAAAAAGCTACTAATTAGACTTTTAAATGGTATAAAATATTGTGTGAATTTTCATTAATAACATGATAAATGATACTATATAGATGAATACAGGATGGGCACTGAATCTTCTGGAACAGTCCAGACAGAAGGAAGAAAGTGCTACTCTCTCTCCAGCAGGATCTCGAGCCTTGCTACTCAAGAGTGCTCGCCCACTCCCTGGGGCATTTTTATGAAGGACTGTAAAGGGCATTCGGACCCTACCCTAACTCATATCAGAACCAGAGCAAGAAAACCTGGAAGAGGCAAACGCAACTTTTACTCTCATCTAAGTGATAAGATACCCAAGTCCCAGAAAGGCATGGTTCTGTTCAGTGGAGAGAAGGGAAACCATTATATCCTGAGGTCTGCATCTGTGCCAGGCAGAGCCTCAGGGAGGGGATAGGCTTTTTCTTCAGAGATGAAGTGTATGCATGGGGAGAGACTCAGGAAGTTATACAGATCCAGGGTGGGAGGAACTTGTGGGAACATAAAAAGGTTACCTCATTTTCTGAGGTGGGGGCAACAAAGAAGAGACTGATAGAGTTTCTCTTTGTAATTAGCAACATATGGCTTCATTTGGCATATACTGAAGAAGCCCTAAAGTCTAGGACCATAAAAATATAATTCACAAGGGATGGGAAGGGGAAACAAAAGAGGAGGCAACAATGCTTGATAAGAAATGTACTCATTACCTTGCCCATGTAATTGTAACCCCTCTATACAGTATTTTCACAATAAAAAAAATATCATTCACTGCCTGCTTGAAGTGTGGCCTACTAAAATAATGTGTGAGACCACTGTGGCTCCCTTACCAGTGCATTTCTGCCACTTCACCTTCACCCCAGGATACTGTGTGGGAAGATGGAGGTAGTAGATTCTTGGCTACTGGGATAAGATCTCTTTTCTGCAACTTTCAAGTCATTTTACTACTTTATCCCAAGAAGAAAAAAGTTCCGGCCTCTTTCTCCACCTGAAAATTATGGGATAATAATGCTAATCAAAGTAGGATAGATAGATAGATAGATATAGTATTATATAGAGTCTATATGACTCTATAATACTTTATTCATATATAGATGGATATAGTATTATATAGAGTCTATATATAGTATTATATAGTGTCTATATAATACTATATGGACTATATAGAGTCTATCTAGACTACAAATGACTACATAATATAGATATAGTGTATGTCTATATCTAATATTATATTATACTATATATTATAGTATATCTATATCTATATATTATATATATTATATAATATATAGTTTTATATCTATAGATATAATATATAATACTATATAAAACTATAGTACATAATATAATATAATACTATATCTATAGATAAAGTATTATAGAGAGAGTCTATATACAGTATTATATAGACTCTAATACTATATATAGACTCTCTAGAGTCTATATAGACTCTATATATGCCTGTATAATACTATATCCACATATAGATAAATATAGTATTATATATTCTATATATAGATATAGTATTATGTAGAGTCTCTATAGTCTCTACATAATACTATATCTATCTAGCTAGCTATCTAGCTAGCTAGCTAGCTAGCTAGCTATCTCTATAGAGAACATAGTAGATGACCTGGAATCATTAGCTTTAATAACTGCATATGTCATCTCAAAGTTCCACTTAGGAACGCTAACAAATGATCTTTGATGTGATAAAGCTTTTCATCATTATGGCAGATATCTCAGAGAAACAACTTGTAAGAGGAAAGCTTTATTTTTGCTCCCAGTCTCAGGGATTTTAGTCCATGGTTGGCTGACTCCATTTCATTGGGCTTGTGGTGAGGCAGAAGCATGTGGTAAGAACACCTGATAGAGAAAACTGCTTACGGGCTGGGAAGGTGGCTCAGTGGTAGAGTGCTTGCCTTGCATACATGAGGCCCTGAGTTCGATTCCTCAGCACCACATAAGCAAAAAGAAAAAAGCCGGAAGCGGCGCTGTGGCTCAAGTGGTAGAGCGCTAGCCTTGAGCTGAAGAGCTGAGGGACAGCACCAAGGCCCAGAGTTCAGACCCCACGACCGGACCAAAAAAAAAAAAAAAAAGAGAAAACTGCTTACCTCATTGTGGCCAGAAAGTAGAAAGAAGCAACCAGAAGAAGAGGCCAGGGACTAGAACACCTATAATGGTCTACTTTCTCTAGTAAGACCCACCTTACATAGTATCTACCACCTCTGACTAGTGTATTCAATTCTGAATCTATCAATGGGCTGCTCCACTGATTATATTGGCAACTACATGATCCAATCACTTTTTTCAAACTATTTCAACATTGCACTGGAGACTAAGCCTTCATCACATCAGCTTTATATCTAAGTTATGACATTTGCATATTATCATGTCTCATCAAACCCCTCATCACCCAATCAAAGCCTCCACACCACCTTCTTAGCCATTTCAAAAGACAATCCAGCAGATATCTGCTAATTCCTTGACATCTCTAAAGGTGTTATATTCATGGTGCAAGCCATAGGAATCAGTAGGATGTAGTGTTCACTCACATTTTCAGAGGTGATAAGGAACAACAAGACCCCAAACTGTAATTGTCAAAGAACGTGATAGATGTGTATGTAAAGGTTCATGAGGGTGAACAAAGCAGTGTCTAAGCATACCACAGAAGGTTACCATGCAGGCTCTTCCCAGTGGGTAAAGAGGTAAAGGACATTCTAAATAGAAGGGAAAATGTGAGCAAATGAGAAGGGAGAGGGACTAAAAGGAATATAGGGAAATATAGGGAACAAGAGAGTATCATAATATCTAATATCATATCCCAACTTTATCATTTTATTTTTTATTTTTTAATATAAGTACTCTATAGAACATAAATTTTTTATTATTTATAAAACTATATGTGTATACTTATATTGGTTGTATTAAATATATATGTATATAATATACATTTATAATATATGCTTACATTGCTTTGTATAATATGTTGCACATAATATATAATATTTATATATGATATATAACACATATACTATAATATAATAATTATATATTATACTATGTAATATAATATTTATATATTCCATGTTGTAAATATAATATATTGTAATATATACTTACATTGTCTATATCAATGGATATAAATATTATAGTAGTTATTTTACTATTGCTTGTTTTTTTCTTTGCTGCTACCTAAAACTAGGATCTAGTACAAAATAGAGAAATTTCACTGGGATGCTGAGAAAAGTACACAGGGTTTGCTAATTTCACAATATCTCATATGTCACATCATAAGATTTGAAACCAAGGTGATTTCATTCTTTTTTCCAATTTTTATTTGTCCTTGAGTATTATTTCAACCTACTTGATCACATTTAGATTACTTCTGTTCTCATTTATTTGGTCAAATCAAGTCACAGCAAGGCCAGATTAACTTAACAGAGGCAGGGAAATAGATTTTATTAAATTTCCAGGAAGAGAAGACCCGGAAATATCAATGAACATAACTAATGACTTCCACAGCCAACTTCACCATTTTAAATAAGCAGCCACGTATCAGTGCCTTGGTTTCTGTGTACCACAGTGTTCTCACACATAAAACAAGGAAATGTGAATCTATACCTCAAAGGTGGCTAAGAGCATTAAATGTGGAAGTACGTGTGGGAGCCCTTAGCACAGGGATTGTTATTAAGGCTTCAGAATGAATGAGGGATATGTGGCAGCAGGAAATGAACTGACAAATTTTCCTGGGCCCTGGAGTCCCAGGATGGATCTCTGAAATCATAGCTGGCCCTTTTCTTTCTTTGGTAGGGATCCAGTAAGTATTTGCACAGAACAGTGCACAGAAAAGGTCAAGGGATTTCTGAATGCAGTGCAGACATTAAACTTCATTTCTTAAATCTGGAACATTTGGACTTAATTGAGCCCTTGATACGTTATCTCCTGATAATCTGAGAATAAGGAAAAAACTCTGAACTAGATATAGTAACACAAGCAGGTAAGTGTTCAAGTGCTTATTCCTGCTTTTCAACAATGTTATTTGTAAGATTTTTTTTCCTTGGAGGCTTGCCTGTAGATTAGCATTCATACTTTAGTTCCAATCCCAGTTTAGGCACTTCATAACTCTGAGGCCTTGAAAAGTCACTTAATCTTAGTCATCTGTAAGTAGGGAAAATAACGCATCAGGGAGGTGTTGGAAGGCAAAATGAGAGTATGCACAGTACCTTAACTATGGCATCAATGACATTCTGTTGAGATATGACTAGCTTGAGCCACAAATTAGAACCCAAAGGAACTGGGTGCAGATTTAATGCCTGTTTTAAAAAAACTTGCCTTGGTTCCCATGTGATTATTCTGCTATTTCTAGGTTAGAGGCCATCTTCTATGAGAGAAACTATTGCATTAGAATGGGAGTCGAGCAGTTCTGTCTTGTTCTACTCTCTGTGAACCTATCACAATGAACAACCAAACAACTGTTTGAGACAGACAGCATACTTATTCTTCCAGTGTTTTGAGCGGGTAGGGGGGAGGAGGCTCATTTGGTATCCTTTGCATTTTTCACAAGTATTGGCCCATTCAGTGATTTCACATGTTTAAAATCCGTTCTTTCATCATAACTATTTGCATGGTTACCAGTTATGAACTTCACCCTTAATATCTTGAGCCTATCTTTTAAGTTACTTGGAAGACACTGTATACATATTCCCAGACCATTGACTTTCGTCATAGTGGACCACAAAAACAATTTAATATATATTATCTAACATGTTAAAATAAATGTGTCACATTTATTTACAAAACTATTACATGGGACTGGAGGTATAGGTTAGGGTTAAATATTTTAGGGTTAACTGTTTGGCTAGCAGGCAGAGGTCAAGGGTTCCATCCCCAACACTGGAAAAATAAATTATTATATGGATTGTTTTGTAAACTCATGAAATTTGTTTCACATATTTGTATGTGCGTGTGTGTGTGTGTGTGTGTGTGTGTTGTTCATACCATCTAAAATGTTTTTCTTTCTGTGGGTCTCAATCTAAAGAATAAGCCACTTATGGTATATATACACAATGGAATTCTATGCCTCCATCAGAAAGAATGACATTGCCCCATTTGTTAGGAAATGGAAAAGCGTGGAAAAAATTATATTAAGTGAAGTAAGCCAGGTTCAAAGAAACATAGGTCCCATGGTTTCCCTTATTTGCAATATCTAGTATATGTCTGAGTCAAGCAGAAAAGGTCAGATAAGTTGATGTTAGGGAAATGAACCCTAAGATATGTATTCAAATGTTTTTTTTCTTTCATGCGATTGTTTCTAACCCCTGCATTCACTGTATTTGATGTCGGTATAATTTGTGGAGGGGAAGGGGAAAAACAAATTGTTTAAATAGGGATACAGGTAGACCCATTGCAACAATGAGATGTACAAGTCGTTATGTCGAAAATGAACTTTACAACTTTTACAACTTTGGTGCGGGGGGGGGGGAGGGTTTGGGTGGGGGGGCGGGGGAGGATAGGAAGGGATGGGAAAGGGAAACAAAGGAGGAGGCTACAATGCTTGATAAGAAATGTACTCATTATCTTGCCCATGTAATTATAATCCCTCTGTACAGTATTTTCACAATAAAAAAGAATAAGCCACTTATGTTATCAATTACTTTATGTCTGTATTAAAGTCTTTGATGATTAGACTGTCATATTGCTATTTTTAACATCTTATAGTGTCCCACTATATGGGGACAGATCTCAACTTTCCTTTAAAGTCTGCTTTCTAAATTCATGCCCATCATTCAAGGAGCCATGGTCTCCTTGCCTGTCAGTATTCCTCCTGTCTTTGTCTCTCAAACTTTATTTTGGTCAGGCACTGGGTTGGCATTTTTAGAAAGCAGATTATTACTCTTAACCCCAGCCTCTTAGAGCAGAGTGCCTGAGTGGGTAGAATGATGTTATGATAATAGGAACACTACTTATTTCTTATAATATGAATACTATATTATCATAAATTCTCACCATTTTATACCATGTCAATAAGAATGTTATCCGGAGTGTTTATTTCATCCATTGGTTCTCCTGTGAGACTAAATTGACAGAAGGACAAAAAAAAAAAAAAAGAATTTCTCCGAAAATCTTTCACCAAACAAAACTTTGAGGGATTCTTGGATAATTGTCACTACTCCCTTTGACTATATCACATCATCCATTCTAAAAATACAAATTTATCATTTAAATCTCTTGGCAACATTAATGCTATGGTCGGTTTCTTTCAAAAGCCATCAATAGCTTTCCTCAGGCAATTCTCAGGCGCTTCCTCTACAATCTGTTCCTTTTTCCTTTATCCTTCACTCAAATATTTCCCCCCTGTGATATTTAGGTACTCAGATTTGGCAAGTTGCTTTTGTGTATTTGTGTGTGTGCATTTGTGCATATGTGTGTGTGTGCGTTCATGTGTGGGTTTGTATGTGTGTGCATTTGTGTGTACAGTGGAGAGGTGATACCTTTCTTTACAGGCTTGCTTTGGGTATAATTTTCTGAAGTCACAAAACTGCATCTGAAAGCCAATGCCCAGTCCAGGCTGTGGAGCTGGCCTGGGCAGCAGGGTGGGAGGTCCATCTGTCAACAGTTCTCAAAAAGCAGTGGAGTAAATTGGAGTCATGTTTCCATTTAACCAAACTTTTCACATAGAAGTCCTAACCCAACTAACTGATGAAATAGTTCATGTGAAAGAAGACAGAGGCTGGAAGACCCTAGGTATCTCTCTTGTATATCTGCCCATCTCTGCATGTAAGAGACTTTACACAACTAAATGTTATACTTCACGATTCCATTAGTCTGGTAGAATTGCAGGTGCCAGGGACACTAACTCTAGGATTTTTTACCAGGGTGAAGTACAGGTGAGGAAAATTTGTGTAGGATTCTTAGCTTTGCAACTAAATTCTGTGTGTGTGTGTGTGTGTGTGTGTGTGTGTGTGTGTGTGTGTGTATGTTTGTGTATGTGCGTATGCTTGCAAAAGGCCTCGGTACTGAGTTTTGAGGGTTTTGCTCAAGGGTGCCATCCTGCCAGTTGAAACACAGCTCTATTTCAAGCTTTTTGCTGATTAATTGAAGATAAGAATTTCACTGACTTTTCTGCCCAGGTTGGCTTTGAACCATGGTCCTCAGATCTCAGCCTTCTGAGTAGCTAGGTTTATAGGTATGAGCCACCAGCAACCAGCTTCAAGTCAATTTGAATCGCTGACTAGTTTTTATGTGTGTCATTCTTTTCCCTCCTCTAGAACAAGATTTGCTGCTTCTCGTGAAGTAACTCCAGTGGAACCTCCTAACTGTAATTTCATTAAAGGAGTCGGTATGCATGTGGGAAGGGAAAGTGTCTCATTTGAACTGCCAGTATATTATTTCACTATGTATCCCACAAATATAACTGCCTAATTTTGTTCCAAAATACAATGGTGATTCAGGAAACTATTGTTGAGTTACTAATTAATTTTAAATGCTATGACCTTTTATATTTGACTTCACTAACATCTAACCAATGTTTTGACTATTTTTCTTTGGTCATTACAGCAGAAACAATAGTCAGTTGTCTTATTGTAATAAGACCAGAGGAGTTGGGAAAAGATGAAAGAGAGTAGATAAAACATTTTTAAATAAATAAATAAATAAAAGCTCTCACTGGCCTTTGCAATTACCACAAGTCTTCTCCTCATGTATCTCTTTTAAGATTGGAGAGGGAAAAATTTCCCCAGAAGCTCTAAGCAGATTTCCCCTTAGATCTCATTAGGCAGAGATGGAGGACAGACTGGTGCCCTAGCTGCAAAGGAAGCTGGGAAAGTAATTATTGGCCTCCATTGTGGAGGTCAAACCCTGTCAACAAAGATAAAGGGGCAGAGGGATAGTGGCTGTTTTGAACCCACAGGCAATGCCCAAGGCTCCACTCTCCATCTGGTTGCTACCAATCAGCTTTGTTTTTGTAGACAGTTTGAAGCTATGATTTTATAATGTTCTAGGTGGGTGGTGGTTTTTGGGTTTTGTGTGTGTGTGTGTGTATGTGTGTGTGTGTGTGTGTGTGTGTGTTTAGAATGATTTATCTCAGTTGACTGCAGTTAAGAAAACTCTCCTAGAAGACTGATTGTTATTAAATTTGGTCAGATATCTTATGATACACAATTTTTCCAGAAAAAAATGTAATATTGATATCAAATATCGCTGGATATTTGGAAGACTTATAGAAGGTGAACACAAAACCAAGTAATCCTTTTGTCTCTAGATTAATTGAATGTGTAAAGTTTTTATGTAGTTAAAATACAACTAACTTAAAGATAGTGACTTTTTGGTATTTATACTGAATAAATGCCTATGGATCATCAAAAATGTGTCCCTATCTTAACTCAAGTGTTTGAAGCTTACTAATATTTTCAACATGGCTTTCTAAGTGTTTACTTCATTTGTCACTATTAAGTGTTGAGTATACTTTGAGTCTATTCTGAATCTTTAGAAAAACAGCAAGTGATTTCCAAATAATCACAACTTCTTTGTATTTTGTGAATTTCCATAAATTCTATACAAAAAGTTTTAGAGGGAAAAATCCCCAAAAGGCAGTCCATCAAAATGTGTCAATTTTAATTATACTTGATATTAAAACTTTAAAATTTCCATGTATCACATTTATCAATTTGAATAAAGAAATGAAAAAAATGCGTGGTTTTGAAGCTGACAAAAATAGCTAATACTTAGCTATATTTTCAAAGTTAGGAATGATGAAGAAATGGATCTTCAGCTTTCTGCAATAATATGAAGCAATGTATACTGTCTTGTTTTTACAGAAAATGGTGCTGAAGATTTAGAGATACTGCCCAATGGACTGGCTTTCCTCAGCACTGTGAGTCTTTTCTTTTCCTTATTATTTTCTAGGACTAGGATTTAGCTAGGATTTTTCTAGGACTAGCTTGTGTGGAATGGCCTGGAGGACATGTGGCTTCCAAGACTCTTGCCAGCATATCATACAAGCTAGCTGGGATATTTCTCGTATAGTACAGTGAGCAGACCTGTGGCTTAAAACAGAAAATGCAAACCCATGTGCAGCCTTTTTTTTTCTTTTCCATGCTTTTAAGGGATTAAAATATCCTGGGATAAAGAGTTTTGCACCTGATAATCCTGGCAAAATACTTCTGATGAACCTGAACGAAGAAGATCCAGCAGTATCTGAATTGCAAATTAGAGGAAGTAAATTTGATTTATCTTCATTTAACCCTCATGGGATTAGTACATTCACTGATGAAGGTAACAATATTTACAACTTACTATTAAAAATATATTTTTAAAAGTGACAATCCTAGGGCTTGAACTCAGGGACTGGGCACTGTCCCTGAGCTTTTTTCTCAAGGCTAGCATGCACTTGAGCCAAAGCCCCACTTCTGGCTTTTTGTTAGTTAATTGGAGATAAGGGTCTCATAGACTTTCCTGGCCAAGCCTCAAACCTCAGTCCTCAGATTTCAGTCTCCTGAGTAGTTATGATTAGTGGCATGAGCTACAGATGCCTGGCCAAACAGGCATCAAAGATAGAAGAGAGGGGCTGGGAAGGTGGCTCAGTGGTAGAGCACTTGCCTTGCATGCATGAGGCCCTGGGTTCGATTCCTCAGCACCACATAAGCAAAAAGAAAAAAAAGCCGGAAGTGGTGCTGTGGCTCAAGTGGTAGAGTGCTAGCCTTGAGCTGAAGAGCTGAGGGACAGCACCCAGGCCCAAATTTCAGGCCCCACAACCGGACCCCCCAAAAAAGATAGAAGAGATATGCCAATGATTATTTCTTCTCATGAATCCAAGACATAATGGTGTTTTTAGATTTAAAATTTATTCCATATATGTGGAATATTTATAATGTATTATCTGTTAAGAATATATTATATACTATATTATATGTAAAGAATATATCTATATATTAAGAATATTGAGAATGCTAAAACATTTAAGATTTATAAAGTTTCTAATTTTGTAAAATACCAACATTTACATTATCAGGTAATTACTATAAATTCAGCCTTAATCTTGTAGGATTTTTATTTAAAAATCTGAAAGTTCCGCACACCTACTGGCAAAGTTTTTCTGACCTTAATTATGCTAGACCCATTGACAGAAAGTCACCATAACCACTTTTCTCTTAGGGCTGTCACCTTCAGTGTCTTCCTGTGTGAAAGAAGGAAGCCTAGCAAGCCAGTGATTAAGTGTTTAGTCGTGCTGGGCAATGGTGGCTCACGCCTGTAATCCTAGCTACTTAGGAGGCTGAGACCTGAGGATCGTGGTTCAAAGCCAGCCCAGACAGGAAAGGCCATAAAACTCTTATCTCCAATAAACCATCAGAAAACCAGAAGGGGTGCTGTGGCTCAAGTGGTAGAGCTCTAGCCTTGAGCTGAAGAGCTGACGGACAGCACTCAGGCCCAGAGTTCAAGCCCTATGACCAACACACACACACACACACACACACACACACACACACACACTTGTATCTTCTTTAAGCCATTTCCTGGTTCCTTTGTAGCATTTTATACCAAAACAAATGCTTGCTGAGAAGGTGAGTAAAAAGTATCTTAGTTGGCTTTTCTGTTCAAGCCTCTTAGTTCAATCTGCTAAACTTCCTTGTATGCTTTGTTTTATTTATTTTTAATTAAGTTTTTTATTGTGAAAATACTGTACAAAGGGAGTACAGTTACATGAGCAAGCATCCTTTGTTTTAAAGAATACCAAATTGACTATGTCAGAGACTTTCATAACCTGCTTTCTCTTCCCAACTCTAACCACATCTTGACCACTTCGACCCACTTCCTTCCTGTGCCACTGACCCACAAGCTGCTTCTGTTTGCTACTATCTCTCAGCTGTTCTTGTGGAATTCATCATTGCACATTTTCTGAATTATACTCAAGCTCACTTTCTCATATTAATGGTTCCCATCTTCATATCCTTTTTATTTCAATTCTGTAACTACTTGAACCTGAGACTTTAACAAGCTCATTTGAATTTTCAAGTGAGTTTTATCCATTCCTAAAATGAGGATATGTTTCCTCCTGTAGAGTTTTGAGATTTAGAGACTGCCCCTTGTCCTTCCTTTAGCCACTTTTCTTTGGCACAACCATAAATGTGCTTTTCTCTACAAGATGAAAATATTCCATCTGCCTGACATCCTAACTATTAGTTGGAGGTGGGTTGAAATTGCTTTTGGGAGACAAAGTCGACAGCTGAGAGTTCTGTTAATGTTTCAATTTTTGTTTTTCATCTTTTCTCAGATAATACTGTGTACCTGCTGGTGGTGAACCATCCAAACTTCAAGACCACAGTGGAGTTGTTTAAATTTCAAGAAGGAGAAAAATCACTTTTGCATCTGAAAACCATTAGACACGAACTTCTGCCTAAGTACTGTGATAAATCATACTTCAATTTCCCTTTTAGCAGTAAAGCATGGTTCATACACAGCTTTGCTTTTTTGGCCAGGACAGGTTCAATTCTTCTTTCTAGTTACCACAAACTCATTTAAATGTTCTTCTGTAGAAACGTTTGATGACTTGAGACTCCCAGAGAAGTTCCCTTCCTCCCTGTTTCTCAGGTTGCTTGGGTTCTGGTTTGTGATTCAGGTCTCAGCATCCCTATTCAAGCTTTTCCCACAAAAAAAATTCTATTCCTCCCTAAGACCAGGCTTAATATTTAAAAATCAGGCAAGCTTCATCACTGAAGTCCACAGCTTGAGCTTATTTGATTATTTTTATGTATATTAAAAAGCAACATTTCAGATGTTTCTGTGAATTCAGAACCCATATCACATAGAAGGCCTGAAGTCAGCTTTCCCCCCTTTACTTCTACCGCTCTGGCATTGCTACTGACTAAAACGACATATGTGTGGAAATCCCTACCTTTACACTGCACTCCTTGACAATATAACAGTTTGTGAAAGAAGACCCAATACAAAGCCAGCTTCTTCCCTTGGCTTGTGAACATGTTGTTTAGGAGGGTAATGATGGATTTTGGACACCATCCTCCAAAATAATTTTTACTTCTAAATTATATTTTTAGAACCCTATGTTTCATTTAAGTACAACATATGGCCACCACCTTGTTTGTAAATCTAGATCCATACTTTTTGCTTGCCCCTAGCAAAGTGCCTTCCACAGAGTAGGTACACACTCTCTTATTTGTGTACCCTTCTCTCCGTATTTACCTGGAAGTTTTGAAGATTAAGAAACGAGAGTGGAGAGTAGTTGAGTCACTGGATGAAGGTTGGCCATCTAATTAGTAGCCAGGTAGGAACTAAGACCTTCGTCTTTTTTCTGCACCCCCAGGATAAGGGAAAATCCAGAGGACAAATTTGAAGTGGAAGAAAGTTTTCGCACAGTCACTCAATACGTGTGTGTGCGCGTGCACACACGTGTGCACGTACACACACACACACACATTGGGGAGGGAGAATAAAGCTTTTGAGTATTTAAAACATGTAAAGAATACCTAGATCTAATATAGGTGAAGACATGTAAAATAGAGTAGTTGGGTTAAAAATAACAATGATGATGGTGGTGATGATGATGTAAACTGTAAGTCAGGTAGGCAATTGCCAATTTAAGCCAATTATTTTATTGACATTTTATAAATACAGTCCTAATTAGATGTTGTTATTATACCTGTTATACACGTTTTAAAAATGTAAGGCCTGTAGTACATGTTAAATTGCCCCAGATGACAAGGCCAGGAAATGGTGCAACTAGATTTTTTTTCTGTACCTGTTCTGGGGTTTGAACTCAGGGCCTAGGCACTGTCCCTGAGCTTCTTTTGCTTAAGGCTAATGCTCTACCACCTGAGCAACAGCTTTACTCTCAGCTTTTTGGTGATGAGTTGGAGATAAGAGTCTCAAGGACTTTCCTGCCTAGACTGTCTTGAAACTGAGATTCTCAGATCTCAGCCTCCTGAGTAGCTAGGATTATAAATGTGAGTTACTGGCACCTGGCTCTGCAGCTAGAATTTTAACCCTAGCACCTTAATTCCAGTGCTTATGCTCTAGAATACATGAAATAATTAAAATATTTTTGTATCATTAATGAATTTTTGATGAATTAATGAATTATTCATTAATGAATGAGACTGTTGCTATGGGAAATCATATGTTTGTCCATACGTTTCTCCAATTACCCCACCCACACAGGCCACTTTAAAAAATCCTAGGTTTTGACAGCATAGAAGTAGATGGAAATAACAATAGTGCCACAGTGTCCTAGAATTTGGCTCTGTTAGCCCAAGGATTAGCCATTATTTGTTGCTTTGTATTTTATGGCTATTTATACCATGAATATTCTAATGACTATAAGTTACGGTAATTTAAGCACGTTATTATTAGTACTATCACAGCCATTGTTATTGGTCATTTACTGTATGAAAGACAGAGTGCCAAAGCCTTTATACTCAATATTTCATTCCATTGTTATTCCAGCCTTCTGAGGTAAAGACAGAAATTGAGATTCAAGGAAGGGTGTTACAGATGAGTGACCTGCTGTGGCCCCACAATGTGAAGATAAAGTAGGGTCAGGGTTCAAGCAGAGTCCATCAGATTTTAAGGCTATTGTTCTCTGAAAAAAAATTTATGAAGAACAGGCAGGTGATAATAAAGCACACTGATTTCAGAAATTTACTTTTCAAAAAGACAGTAGGGTAACATTGATCAAGCCGCATTGTTCCATCACTGACACGTCAAATTGAAATTACTTCATAAAACTACATAGAGAGAATACAAATACATATGCAAATAAAATAAAATTAATTAATTAATTAAAAAAAGAGACTAAAGCCAGCCTGTAGATTTATATCTGAAGACTGCAGATGAATTCTAAATCTCTAGACTATTTTCTTCCGTAAGAGCGATCCAGTGGCCAGCACACATGGAGCGTGGGCCTCCTGCAAAACACACGGCAGGATTAGCTCACTCTAATTCCCACTGCGCCTCCTTCATTTAGAAGATTCCAATTCTTCCGCTTCTACTGATGAGCTGTATGACTTTGGGGGAAGAAATCATTTGACCTCCCTTTACAGATGAGAAAAGTGAAAATCTGCGTGTTTGTCTCCATCGCCCTAGAGCCGGAGCTGCGTCAGAGCTGACGCAGTGGCCATTATGCACTCAGCAATAGAGCAAAGATAATTTTCTCTCTGATCATGGCCCCAGGGAACTTCCGTCACCTCAATCAGCAAGCAATGACTCACTTATGTGTTTGCTATTGTACCTATTAAAGCAGAAAAATAGACTCATATATCTTACATTTCCAGCAACAGTCAGAATCCTAATCAAAAAGAAAAAAAAAAAGGCCAAGCATCTTATTTCTGAGCTGTTCATGAACTTTTTTTTTTTAATTCCCGTTATGAAGCACAAAACTTTAAGCCTGGAAAATGGACCAGTCTATCATCCTCTTTTCACAGATAAAGAACTGAAGGCCAACATGTGAGAAGACTGATTTTCCCTAAATCATATATAACAGTAGCAAAGCTTGAAAGTCTCCACATTGTCACTCCAATGGTTGTCCATGGGCTTAAGATGTCTTGGGTTGGGAGGAGTTGATTCCATGTGATTAAATCTATTGTGTTCTGCTATAATTTAATGTCTACTGAATTTAGTATGGCTACATACATGCTTTCTCTCTATATACATATATATGGTTTAAAGATAGGATATGTATGTAAGATATATATATATATAATGCTTTTTAAAGATATACATAAGATATGTAATAGGATTTTTAAAGATATATAATAAGATTTTTATATTGCAGTGCTATAATTATGTATTATTTCCTTTTAGGATTGCATAGTTAGGATTGGCTTCATATTAATTCTGTGCTATTACAGCTAATATAAAGGTACTATCTCATATCTTGACATTAATGTTTAGTCCATAATGGTATAATTGCACTACCTTCGCTTACATGTATTGTTTGTTTTAATTGCAGTGTGAATGATATTGTTGCTGTAGGACCTGAGCACTTTTATGCAACAAATGACCACTTCTTTACTGATTCATATTTACGATCCTGGGAGGTATACTTGGGTTTGGCGTGGTCCTATGTTGTTTTCTACAGTCCAGATAAAGTTCAAGTGGTGGCAGAAGGATTTGATTTTGCAAATGGAATAAGCATTTCACCTGATAGCAAGTATGTGTACAATTTAAAATGAAGTGGTTGTATTCTCATTTGATGGTTTAGAACATAGTCTTTCACCAAGGAAAGTGATTGCACTCTAATGTGTTATCCTTCCAAGAGGAAATTAGGAAAAATATAAACTACCTTCATTTTCAGGAGATAAAATTTATCAAATTAAAAGTTTCTATTTTGTGAAAGAAAATTGCATTTCCACGTGAGGACAAAGTACATTTCAACAGGGGAAACTGTGATAAACATTTAGTATTACCATCTTTTGTTTTGAAGAAATATTTCTGGGTGTGCAATGAGATTACCAGGGTGAGTGTGCAGTGCCAGTCTGGAACAAAAGGGGCTTGCCCTGATGATAGCCAAGGAAACACTGCTTCCTTCATTAAGAAGGCCTTACTATGAAAGAGTCAGCTTCATTCATTCAGTAGTGTGTTTAATGCTGCACTTCATTTACAATATTGTGTTCTGATGGTCTTCCAACAAGCAATTCAAAGATCAGCTTTGATCTGAGCACCATACCCTTCCCAGTCTTCTATAAGCAAGGATTTCAGAGAAGTACACTTGCACAAAAAACAACATGCACAACTTCTTATTCTTCATATTGTCTTCTGGTCCTTAAAAATAGAAAATAATCAAGCCATCATTTTTCTTTTAGTTCTGAGACACACTGAGCTTAGCCTAAGTAGGACTCTTTATGATGTGTGGTATTGCATTCTGTGCAAAATACTGAATCTGCTGGCTTGGGCTCATGCTCTCGGCAGGAGGGGAAGAAGAATTCTCGCTATGTGGGCCAAGCATCTTATTGTCTCTCATATTTCCTCCAGCCTAAAACAAGAGACTGTGGTCAAGAAGCTTTACCGACTGTTCCCCAAGAGAGAACTCACTGTTCTGAAATACAATACCTGGGGCTTACTCCTACATTGATAACCCAAAGCCTTGTTAATAATTCATATTAAGAACAGGTGTCAGAGTTAAGTTCTGGATCAGGGATAAGTAGTTGGCTATCTTAAAGAATACCTCTTCAGAGATTAAATCTCTTTATACACTGTAAACTCATTGAGCTCTTTAGAGTTTAATGTGCTTTGAGATGGGTTTCATTCTTCAGTCTGTATGAAATCTTCCTGACTAGAAAGAGTTAATACAATTCACTATAACCTTTTAGATTGTGATCTTTCAAGCAGTTTGACGGAACGCTTTCTTCTTTGAAGGTATGTCTATATAGCTGAATTCTTGGCTCATAAGATTCATGTGTATGAAAAGCACGCTAATTGGACTTTAACTCCATTGAAGGTAAGATGTATTAACACTATAAGTTTTCAGGGTGATAATTAGATTTCTAATTGATTTGTGAAATTAAAAGTGAAGAGAAAAGGCTTGTCTAATTGGAGTGTGTGAGAACCAATTTTTCACTCCCTTAGTAAGAGTCTCTGCATTGTTAGGTGTTTGTTGTATGCTTGTCCTCCCCAGCAGAGTGAGAAACAGCAGTAGCCCTCAGGTTCACCTGTGAATCTGCTTCCTTTTGCTAAGTTGAATTGTACGCTTGAATTGTCTTCGTAAGTGCCTTCTCCTCCTCCTGTCTCTGTTTTACTTCCTACCCCCATCTATGTTGAAGGAGTAGCCCAGAAAATAGTCTATTTGGGTTTAATATAGAACTTCTCTACAATATATATATTAAGGTTATGTTCTCACTATGACAGTGTAACCTGGGTGCCCATCATCTGTCTGCCTTCTTGCTTTGGAGTGTTCCTGGAGCTTCCTGGGCTTGGTCTTGCCCCAGGATGAGTGCTGTGACCTCTGCGTATAACCAGCGTCCTCCAGATCTCCATTGCTTTCTCTTTTTCTCACCACTGAAACTGTTCGCAATTTTGTTTCCCCAGCCCTCTACATTTATTTCCTATCTTTTTTACCAGTTTACTTTTGCTTTCTGCATGGATGATCAATCAATGCATTTTAATTGTCCTCTTTATTATCTGACTCCCCCATGAGGGTCTATGCATCATCAGGACAGAGTTTTTTTTTTTTTTTTTCTATTTGTTCCTGGAATAGTTCCCAGCACCTAGTAGACTTGCTTAATTACTATAGCAGGACCAGGCTTGCATCAAGGATTCACTTTTGGGCCCCGTAGTTCTGGTCCAGGCTGAAGATTTGGGTAGAAAAGAGCAGAAACACAAGGAGAGGAAGGAGAGACCAAGAGCAGAGAGGAGCATGACGCAAGGCACAGGCCATCATGCCGCTGCCACACACAACCCTAGCACAATGCACTGTCAGGGCCAATGTATGACTGTTCCAGTCAGCATACCCAAGGTGCTGTCACTAGGGGCTTCATTCAGAGAAAATTACCTCAAAGCAGTATCAAATGTAACATCATGTTTGATGTTAGAAATCATTGGCAGGTCTGGCTGGTATTAGCCGAAATAAAATGACATTTCATATACTCATACAGGCTGAGGGAATAAAAAAACAAACAAACTGGTTATAGTAACAGATGTGCGTTGCAAATTTTAAAAACAATTATGATAGAATTCAATGCAATGTACATTCTACTTACAATGCCAGGGCTCTGTTCCTACCAAGGAAAGCTTCCAGGCAAGGCTTATTTCATACTTGGTTCTCACTTTGGCAGCAGATTACACTCTTCTTTCACCTTAACAACTAATCCAGTAGAAGCCACCCCTACCAAATGTAATGAAGTTCTTTTCTTTAAAGACCTTTAATTAACATTAGTTAATTAATACCTCTGAGTGCCAAGCAATTGGATAAATTAGCTGAGGCTAGTTGTAGAAATTTATGATGGGGTGAATGAGTTGATGGTCTGCCAAATGTACAATTTCTGTACAATAGAATATTATTCAACCTGAAGCAGCACCAAGACTTGGATAAACCTTAAAGACGTTTTGCTAAGTATATCAGACACCAAAGGATAGATATTATGATTCTAGAAGAGGCACATTCATAAAAAGTGTAAGATGTTAGTTATAATAAGTTAAATGGAAAAAGGGATGAGGAGCTGTAGGTTCATGTTAATGGTTCATGGGGTTCTGTTTGGGATGATTAAGTTCTAGATATGGTGATGGTGGTTGTATAATATTACAAACACATTTGATGCCATTGAATTTTAGCTATGGTTAATGGCAAATTTTATATGAAATATGTTTTAATACAGTAAAAAATAATGCTACTTTCTTTAGTCAGTGAATCCATTTCAGTGAGTCTTGACTCTAAAAATTGGAATATCTAAAAATTGGAATATTTTTTCAACAGAGAATATAGCTTCTCAGTGGGCATAAGTGGCTCAAGCCTGTAATCCTAGTTGCTTGGGAAGCTGTGATGTGAGGATTGCAGTTTGAAGCCAGCACTGGCAGTAAGTTCCACGAGACTCTTATCTCTGATTAACAACCGAAAAGCCAGAAGTGGAGCTATAGCTCAAGTGGTAAAGCATTAGTCTTAAGTAAAAAAGCTCAGGGATAGCACCTAGAATCTGAGTTCAAACTTTAGGACTAGCACAAAATTTCTTTAAAAATTACAGCTTCTCCTACAGAGACTATAATATACTAAGTTTCTATACTATCTTTCATTTGTCTTTGTATACATTATTATTATTTTTGTCAGTCATGGGGCTTGAACTCTAGGCCTGGGCACAGTCCCTCAGCTCTTCAGCTCAAGGCAAGTGCTCTACCACTTGGGCCACAGCACTTCCAATCATTTGTCTTTGTAGATGTGTGATATGTGACACATACCTATTATAATGAGTTGCATTGCTAGAAATGACATATATGCAAAACAGGGTTCACTTCTACAAGATCTACAAGCCCCACTGGACCACGAGCTCTTCATTGGCCAGGGCCATGCCTTCCAGGAACCCTGCAGTTTCTAGTTGATGGGTTGAACTGCTTGCAGAGCACAGAAGAGGAATGCAATCAACGTGAATAGATAGGACCTCTTCTTTTGTGTCCTCCTGCACTTTTCTCAGCAGGCTTTCACCATCATGGAATTCACCAGTATTTGTGCTGCTTCTATGGGCAATAACAGAATCCTCATTTTCCTCACTTAAAGATAAAGCTAATGTCCCTCCACAAGGTTGACCCACACCTGTACAGTCCTAGCTACTCAGGAGGCTAGATCTGTGGATCTCAGTTCAAATCTAACCTGGGAAGATAAACCTAGAAGACTCTTCTTATCTCTAACTGACCAATAAAAAGCCAGAAGTGGCAGTATAGCTCAAGTGATCAAGCACCAGTCTTGACTGAGAAAGCTAAGGGAAAGCACGAAATTCTGAGTTCAAGCCCCAGGTACTGAAGTGTATATGCATGCAAATGCACGCACATGCACACATACACACACACACACACAAGTCTAATATATGAGAGGATTGAGTTTGAATCCAGGTGGATGAGAATGAGGGAGAAGGAAGGATTAAGCCAGGGGCAGAATTTGACCAATCGAGGTTCGCAGCACTGCTTGTTTCCAGGACAGGGAATGAAGGCCATGTGTGGGGACAGCTCTCATTTTGAGTAGGAAGCAGAGGGCAGCGGTGGCTCATCGCAGCTGCCTGCCCGTGCAAGGGCCTTTGCAGAAACCTCAGGGTCCCAGGGCACGAGGTCTGTGGATTCTGAGGTATACCACACATATTGTTTCTCTGGTGAGAGTTAAAGGCAAACAAATAGATGAGATTTTTTTCTGGTAGAAGGCAGCCAGGATGATGAATGGTGGAATTAAGAATCATTGGTATTATTTATGATGCTGGTATAAAGCCTCGACAGCAATCTGTGCAGTCATCACACACTTGCAACTTATATTTAGAGAATAAACAGCAGAGGAACAGGGAGCTGAATATCATCAGGAAACTAAAGAACAAACTTTGCCTCCACTTGAAGGGAAAAATTAGACCCTGGGTGATCATTTCTTCTTTGGCTACACAGCCTATGATTAGTTATAAAAGAGTCTACATTTCATCTGCGTTCCTGTCAGAAACACATCTATGCTTCCAGGTTGTTTTTTCCAGATGTTTATAAAAATATCATTTGCACATGCCACTTAAAAGGAACTGCTTTATGTTGTACTTAACAGTTTTATTTGTATTTATTTTTAGTTTTAGTTTTAGGTTCATGCACACATGTTAGGGCCAATGATTTCATTTAACATTTAACAGTCTTTCTTTGCTTTCGGAATCTCCTCCCCTCCACTATGTGTTATGGAAACCAACAGATGAACAAAATACTAACGAAGATGGAAGGCCAGCAGAATTCCCTAAGTACAATTGAAATGAGTCACTATTGTGTCTCTGCGATCACAGTATGATGGCCAGCATTAGTACAAGCTCTTTCCTTGACATGTTGCCACACCCCATCCTCTCATTTTTTTTCTCACCTTCTGCTTTGTGTTCTCTTCATCTTGGTAGTCCCTGGCCTTTGACACCCTCGTGGATAACCTTTCAGTGGATCCAGCAACAGGGGATCTTTGGGTGGGTTGTCATCCCAATGGTGCGAAGATCTTCTCCTATGATCCAGAGAATCCTCCTGGCTCAGAGGTTAGTTTGAAAAATGTACCTGATCAGTGACTTTGCTGTCAGCCGAAATATAATTCTCTCTTATATATGCAAACAAATGAGGAGCTATGAGCAGATCATCCAAATGATCAGAGATAAAAAGAGTTTTAGAGGCTAGAGAGGAAACAGATAAGACATTTCATCTGGGATAATTCAGTAACTCAAGGCTGGAAGATTGGGTGGGGATGTAGTTCTGTGGTAGGGTGTTTTCTGAGCATGTTGTAAGGACCTGAGATGGATTTCTAGCATTGGAAGAGAAGGAAGTGGTGTGTGGCACTTCTAAGAGTGACCTAGCCACTGGTTGTGTGAGGGATGGAGCCAAACAACAGTGACACCACAGAAAGGAAAGCTGGGGTGTAAATATCCCATACCCTGAGTCCTTCCATTCCTTCTGCTGATATAAGGGGCAGAGTGCCCAGGAGGCCCCCATTAAAACAGGCTTTGGTGTAAGTCAGAGCAGAGGGAAGCACAGATCTGCAGGGCTAGATTGTGTAGATGAACCCTTCGATGTTGCCCATACCATTACATAAGTAGCAGGTCTCTCCAAATTAAGAAATCACAATAGCTTAAAGATCATAATGATGCCACACTGCAGTGGTTTAGCCATTCATTTGTTACCTGCATTAGAATACAGTTAGTACAGCCCCCTCAGTGTCTGTGGTGGATTGGTTCCAGGACCCCAATGGATGCGAAATCCAAAGAAACTCAACTCTTCTGTATACAATGCCAAAGAATTTGCTATTACCTACATGTTCTTCCATATACTTTAAACCACTTTTTATTACTTGTAATGCCAAACATAATGTAAAAATCCGTAAATAGGTCACAATGTATTCATTATGTGCTCAATACAGACAAATTTTTTCCCCAAATATTTTCTATCTGGGGTTGGTTGGTTTTGCATATGTGGAACCCACAGATACAGAGGGCTGACTATATGCATAAAGCAATAAGACAAGCCAGTCCTACAATGGGATTGTCTCTCCTCTCTAGACAGCCCTGTGAACTGGAGATAATTCACTTACTGGAAAATATTTAAGTTTACAAGACTCTTCTTCCATCTTAAACAAAATATTCAAAGACCTCCCGAACCCCCTGCTTTTTGACTCACAGTCTTTATTCGGTAGGTAATTCTGCAGTGCAAATAGTAAGAATATGAAGTCTACTCTTCTATAGGCAGTTGAATGTTTCTCATGCCTTATCTTGCTCTTTCTACTTTGAGTTTTTAATTTTTAATATGTATTATTTAAACTGGTTATTTACATCAAATATTTGATATAATTTTGACACATTTATCTCTGTGGAGTATTTGTGTGTGTGTGTGTGCCAGTCCTAGGACTTGAACTCACAGCCTAGATGTTGTTATTGAGTTGGGTTTTTTTGTTTTTTGCTTAAGGATAGTGCTTTACTCCTTGGGCCACAGTTCCACTTCTAGCTTTTGGTGGCTAATTCAAAATAAAAGTCTCAGACTTTCCTACCTGGGATGACTTTGAACCATGATTTTCAGAGCTCAGCCTCTTAAGTGGCTAGGATTACAGGTGTAAGCCTGGCTTCTGTGGAGTACTTTTAAAGTATAGTTTTAAGAATTATTCACCCAAAAGCACACAAAGAAGTCCTGTGTCTCTTGTATTAAAAAATCAAATGTGTATTTCTAACTCTCATACATACTTTATGATCACGTTTAATGGCAATCTTTTTTCCTCTTGCTACTTTTTAGCTTTTCAGATCACTGAACTGTATATTTAATAGAATTGGAGAAATACATGCAGCAGAATGTTCACTGTATAGAACTGAGCAGAATGTTCGATTATAATTTGTTCTTGCTTGTTAGCTCATGTGGTGAACTTGGGTCATTTGCTATATAGCAAGGGACTTGGTTTATTGTTCTGGAAAAATATTTCCTTTCTAATGATGAATTTGGTAAGGAAGAGCAAAGGGAAATAACAATCCATTATGTAATGTGCTACTGCACAGAAGAATATTCTAGCATTATGAACAAGCAACTTAATTAAGCCAAGGTGCATCACCAACTATTTCTTTCTAAAAAACGATTGCATATTAAGGTTGCAGCAGTTTCCTAAACCATGTGTCTTTGGAACCATCTGTGTTCAAGAGGTCATGTTGATTGCTCCAACTTACACTTTATATCTAAGTATTGGCCTTCCTAGACTGGAGTATTTGGAATTTAGTGATGGTATCCTTTCTTCAAGTCAGTATTTTATTCTAGTTGAAAAGGAATTTAGGAATAATCTAGTCTCACCCATCTTCTTGTACAGATGAGAAACAAATACAAGCATATGACTTCCATATTAGGTTGTAGCATATACAATGGGAATAAACACATATTAACTCTTTCATTTATGAATGTTGTAATAAAAATTCAACTAAATGAAGAATATTGAAGTTAAGAAATCTTACCCAGTTAGAAGTGGAAGTTTGAAGTTCAGAAGTATGTATCTGGGCTATAGAGGAAGGAGTATTAAGCTTTTGGTGGTGAAGGGCCATGCTTTGTTTTCTTTGCCTGCCCCTAAAGAAAATCACCCCCTCCCAACACACACACGCACACACACACACACACACACACACACACACACACACACACACACACACACACCAGAAATTGCCTTCTATGGTTGTCTTTGTCTGTGGTATTCCAAGCACTTTAAAATGAAGAAAAGATGGTGAGTTTGAGCCCAGACTGGGCCATGTGTGAGATATTTTCTATAAAACCAAAACCAAAATAACACCACCACCACCAAAAATAAACAAATAAATAAAAAAGAAGAAAAACCAAAACCAACAGTAACAGCAAAGAAATGAAAATTAAATTACAAACATATTCAGTAACAGGCCCGAACTTCAATGTGGCAGCCATTTGGCTATGGCTGAGTAAAAGGCTTTCCTCCACTCTGAATTTACCATTGTCCCCACTGTTCCTTAATACCTGTGCCAGGGTTGAGTTGCTCACTTGCATTTCCTGCCTATACCTGTGGATCTATGTGCCCTCTGCTTTTTGTTAAAGATCCTGTGAGCAAAGCCTATCAGTTTACCATGAGCAAAATGGTATCGTAAACATACAGTAATTTTGGAACAAATACAATTTATGCCACGTATGTATATATATATATATATATATATATATACACATACATATCTTTTTATCTATAAGTAGTTGTACAAAGGATTTTAATTCAACAGGTCATTTTATGACATTTTATGCATCTCGATTAATGTCACCCCTTCCATCTTTCTTCTCCAGGAGAGATGGGAGAGAACAAAAAATATATTTTTATATGAGGGAATAGATGCCTTCTTCTGGAGAAATGATCTGATTGTGCTTACAGTTGATTAATGTTATTTTTTTTTGATAGGTGCTTCGAATCCAGAACATTTTAACAGAAGAACCCAAAGTGACTGTGGTTTATGCGGAAAATGGCACCGTGTTGCAGGGGAGCACGGTCGCCTCTGTGTACAAAGGGAAGCTGCTGATTGGCACTGTGTTCCATAAAGCTCTGTACTGTGAGCTCTGACAGCCTCTTCTCATGATCTAAAGGGCCACAGTGATCCCAGTTAAATTTGAGATCTGGCCCATTGGGAAATATAATTTAACATAATAATTAGGAGGCATGAGGGTGCCCTTGGCAGGGAGGAGAACTTGAGAAAGGATTTTTTGAGAGCATGTTGTCAAATCAATCATGGAAAACTTGAAAACCTCCCTTACCAATTAGAAACCCTTTTCATTAAAATGGCTCAATATACCAATTGTCAAGTCTTAAATAATTTAACTGCATGTGATTACAAAAGTACTTTCTGGAGACATGCATTAAGCATGTTTTTATATGGCTGCTTTGCTTTTCCTTGTTCAGAAAAGAGGATGAGAGGTTCAGGGTCAGCTGTGCAAAAAATTCTTGTGACTCTGTCCACAAAAGCAATTTAGGTGTGGTGGTACATACATAAATATTCTGGACTTCTGTTTGTCATTTCTGATAATGGAATAAAACTTTCTCAGCATCAAGAAAAAAAGAAAAGAGGATGAGATTGGGAATCACCAACAATACCCCTCCTCACTCAAGATCTGAGTCACATGACCTGGGTTGTATACAAAGATACCCAACAAGAGAAGCTGTTGAATGTATGTGTTAGACATTTTCCTCTGGTAAGCCTGGCTTCTTCTGGCCACCTGTAGCAGTAACATATAGAAAAACAATCCTACAATTCTTGTGAGTGTTGTTATACCTTAAAATTATTTCTTGGCATAAATTACAGTTTTGTTTCACAGTCTTGGATAAAGAGGTCTGCTCATTTCCATGATGATATAGAATAAATAATGCCTTTAATTGACCCAAGTAATTTTAAGTGTCCACTGAAGACTAGGTAGGCTGCTGTTTAGGTGTACAGGTGGAGTTTTTTCTTTTTCTCTTTTATTTCTCCTATTCTAACTAATTAAAAATAGAAAAAAATTCAAAAATCAAAAAGACTAATAACATCTTTAGTTATCTCCTGAGGGACATGACTAGGAAAAAACAAGACTATCATTTGGTTATGTATACCAATAGAAAGAGGTTACCTGCTGTTATTTGTCTGTTTTGAAGATAGGATTGAAATAATGGGTTATTCCTTTGGGACATTAAGGTGGTCCATTCTTTCTTTCTTTCCTTAGTTTTTTTTTTCTTTTGTCGGTGGTGGGCTTGAACTCTGGGCCTGGGCACTAGCTCAAGGCTAGTGCTCTACCACTTGAGCCACAGTGCCACTTCTGGTTTTCTGGTGGCTAATTGGAGATGAGTCTCACAAAACTTTCCTGCCTGGATCAAACCATGATCCTCAGACCTCAGCCTCCTGAGCAGCTAGGATTATAGACGAGAGCCACTGGCACCAGGCAGGGAGGTCATTTCTATTTTGTTTTGCCCTTTAGGGGAAAATGTTTGCTGATAAGTTGAGAACTCCTATTTAAAACCTCTCTTTCAAAGTAGCAAGAAAAAAAAAGGGCTACCTTTTCTCAAGAGTCAAATTATTTTAGTCACAGTTCAATACACAACGTCGGATTGCTCTAGGTGCTTAATGATTCAGTGATGGTTGTATTCCCAATCCAGGAAGCTAGACACTGAGATGTTGCTGATAATGATCAATGAGTGTAGTGCAGAAAAAAAATCCAATCTCATGTATTTTTTGTTGTTGGTGGTGGTAGTCGTGGGGCTTGAACTCTGGGCCTGGGCGCTGTCCCTCAGCTCTTCAGCTCAAGGTGAGCGCTCTACCGCTTGAGCTACAGCGCCACTTCCAGTTTTCTAGTGGTTTATTGGAGATAAGAGTCTCACACACTTTCCTGCCTGGGCTGGCTTTGAACCTTGATTCTCAGATCTCAGCCTCTTGAGTAGCTAGGATTACAGGTGTGAGCCACTGAAGAGAATCTCTTGAGTAAGCCTCCATAACATCTGTAATAAAATAATCGGTTTTACTTTCTTGTTATTCCTAAGCAGATTGTGAAAAAAATAAAAAGAACTCTCTGGATTTCACATAGCATACATTCAAGATCACTCAAAAAGCAACACCCTTTGGTAAGAAATCAAAGAATGAGGAATCCAGGCTTCATTTATTCAAAATCTTGTTATGCCAAAGGTTTAATAACAGATGTAGTTTGCCAGTAAGAAAGAATGAAATTAATGTTATTCATTCGTTATGTCCAAGTCTTCTGAATTTTGATGGTCTTAGAAACAAGATTGTTGAAAATAACCCTGAGTTTCAGGATGGGTCGGAGGCTTTCCTAGCTCATCCCTCACTCTGTGGGGACGACTGCTTAATGGACTTGTCACAGACCTTTTCCTGGCTTCTTGGTACCGATGTGACGCAGCAACTGGGGACCAAAAACATGGGCAAGTATTAGGTAACTCCAATTGAAGGGCTTTGATCTTTTAACTTTATGCCCAGTTCCATAATTGGGCTTTCAAGTGTAATTCTAGCTGACAATTTACACTTTACCTGAGTTAAAACTTATTTTTAGTTTCATTTCCATGAAAAATGTGCACTTTGCTCTTGATTGATAGATATGTTTTGACAGTTAATACAGGTTTACCCAGTGAAGGCTTGTTTTATTTGAAGGTGAAAATGGAAGAGGAAAAAAGAATTACTTTGACAGATCTCTGTATTTCTCTTTTTTATTGCATTCGTTGTCTAACAACAATAATACTCATTGGCAAGAAATGTATTTACAATAACAAATTAAATGTAATCACAGGTATGTTTCGACTGGTCATAAAACAAAGGACCACTGTTATATTTTGCTTCAAATGCCTTTGGAAACCAAACCAAAGAGTAATGAATGTCATTTATAATGTTACATCATAATGACCAAGCACAAGAGAACAATTCAGACATGGCACTATTGTCTCTTCCATGCAAATGCTCAGACATCAAAATGTACAAATTAAAAGTTTCAGGTAACATGCTACCCATACTTAACAGATTCAAAATGATTTTCGGACAACTGTTTTCCTTTAGAGAGATATAAAGAAAGATGAAAACTAATTGGATTCCTACAATAGAATAAAATTTTATTCTCCTTTTAGTTTTCAGCTGCCCAGTCTTCTTAATCATATGTAGCAGGTGTATTAGTGGTTTAATTGCAACACCATTAAAACACAAAAGCAGTTGTTATGATATCAAACAATATTAAAGAGAGCAGATACATATGTACTTAAGGAAATTCACTAAGCACTAACTAAATTTGATGTTGTTGGAGGTATTATCTAACTGAAGAACCTCTTCCCACGTTTTAGTAAGTAATTCTAAGTATTTTTAGCCAGCTGTTGTTTCATGAATGAACAAAGATTAAATGACTCAATCTTTAACTGAAAATTCTAGATGCGTGAATAAAACAGCAAAAAGAAATAGAAGAGTATACCATCCAACAACATATACTCACACCACTTGCATTATTTTTGGTGACAATCAAAATGCCCTTATTCAAGATAAGAAGTAAATAAATGGTCATGCGATGACAACATTACCATCAGAGAGCCAGTAGTTAGTTACTTGAGCATCCCAAGTTAGGGATTATGTCATTTCAGAGGTGTGAGCTACCACACAAAAACACATAGTGCAATTTTTAGCGAAGAAAATTTAGGTTTGCAGTTGAAGATGCAACCATCTCTCCTGAACTCTAATTTAAAAAGGTGTAATGTTGACATCAAAACATTTACCAAACATTTGAGGAAATTTTACCTTACTAAAATACCAAGTGTCTAATAAATCAATTCTGCCAAAATATATAAACATGTAGAAGCATAAGTGCATTGAATAAGAACAATGAAAGAAAATCTCTTAAAATTTATGTGCCATTCAAATTATGCACAACACAAAAAGTGGCAATAAGGCTATGATTACAGCTCAGGGTTCCACCTGACATCACCAAATTCCATATATAATGTATTTTATGCCATGTGGTTCCAGTGAATGTCTGTGTAAGGTGGAAGATACACTCACATGTTATAGTTCTGAACATCTACACAAGTGGCATGCACGCTATTGAGAAGTTATCAGTTGTTGTTTTATTCCTTGCTTTATTCATTGCTGAATCCCTACTTGTCTGGGGTCTGGGTAAAGCCAAGGATTAGGAAGCATCATGTTTTTTTCCTTCTTTACTCTAAGGATCTGGAAATAGGTCACATGCCATGCACTTACATACATGAGCCTTCAAGTAACAAGCATTCTTTCCCTCAATTTATACAGAGACCTATGGTAGAGGCATAGGAAGTTCCTACGGTTAAGTAGAACTTGCTTTTACTTTCTAGGATGAAATTTATTCTACAGCCTTTTTCTTGTAGCTTCTCAGTTCAGCCTATTCTATGCTGTTACTTCAAGTTATTAAAATGTGTTTTGTTTAGTGCTTCCTCCCCAGTGTTTTGAATCAAGACTCTATCTCCTGAGATTTTAAATACTCAAGACAAATGCAAACAAAATATGCCAACACACTGGTTTGTTTTGAAAATGAAGCACTGAAGCACATTCCGTTTTCCTATAATACTGATTTCTTTTGAAAATTCACACTCTTGCTTGCCCAACTATAATGAGAACAATCCTGGTAAGAAAATAGGAATTTTACTTCTGCACCTCATCTTTAACTGCAGACCTTTAGAACTGCATACTCTGTTGAAGGTAAATTGGAAAAGAAGAGAAGCAGGGCTTTTCATTTCTAGCTTGTCTTTTCACACAGAGAACACCAGGATGTCAGCATTTGAAGTAGGTGATGTGAATCCTAGTGGCCACTGTCCACCACAGTGAAGTGCTCTTTGTTTCTAGCTCTGTTGGGAGTATGTGGTTACTCAAGTGGAATTTGGCAATTCTTAAATATCTAAGTGTAACAAAAGAGCCATCACACAGCCAATGGATAGAAGACTGTTTTACCACTGTTGGAACTTTATCCAGACTTATCCTGAATACTATTGTTAAAAATCAGTGGTCCTCCTGATGCTTATTCTCTTTAAAAATTCCTGCTTATAGACAATTTAGAATATCTGTACACTGCAAATTTTCATTTATCTTTTTGTTTTTTTTTTCAGTTGTGGGGCTTGAACTCTGGGCTTGGGAGCTGTCCCTCAGCTCTTCAGCTCAAGGCTAGCACTCTACCACTTGAGCCACAGTGCCACTTCCAGTTTTCTGAGTGGTTTATTGAAGATAAGAGTCTCATAGACTTTCCTGCCCCAGCTGGCTTAGAACTGTGATTCTCAGATCTCAGCCTCCTGACTAGCTAGGATTACAGGCATGAGCCACCAGTGCCTGGCTCATTTACCTTTTATAAAGTATAATTTTCAAGCACATGTCAATCCTACTGCACAAAGAACTTCTATGAAAATTCTTTGGAATCAGCAAAAGTCAAGAAGAGCTAGGCACCAGTGGCTCCTACCTGTAATTCTACATATTTGGGAGGTTGAGATTGGGAGTGTTGTGGTTCAAAGCCAGTCCAGTTAGAAAAGTTCCCCCTGAAACTCCTATGCAACCCCTATCTGCCTGTGGGTATGTATCTGTCATCCTAGCTATGATGTGAAGCCTAAATAGAGATTATGGTCCAGATATTATACCCAGACAGAAAATAAAACATTATCTTAAAAATAACCAGTGCATAACAGGGCTGGATGTTTGACTCAGCAGTTCTTCCCTAACAAGCATGAGGCAGTGAGTTTTAATCCTAGAAATAAAAAGTCATAGTGGCTGATTTTCAAGATCAAACAATTCACATTCTTTCATTATTGTGGCTTGGGTATGGGGTATTTTAGAATTTTAGGATAAATGACTGCAGGGTTACAGACAGTGTCCCTACTTTTCTTCTTGCGACTTGGTTCCCAACAAGAAAGTATTGCAAAGTAATATTCTTATTTTGGGCCAGTTGAAAGCTGAATTTGGCACCAGTAGCTGTCATACTGCAATCATGAACTATTATGGCTAAAAAGGCTGTGGGAGAATTGGAGAGCTAACTGCAGCTGAAGTAAGATAGCCACAATAGCTTCACTGTTGTGATAAAGAGACTTTATCAGAGTATTAAAAATAGGTAAAGGGTGGTTTTAGCTCTAACTGACCACTTGAACACAGTTCTGATTTTGGGAAAGAAAGAAAGAAAAGATAGAAAGACAGGAAGGAAGGAAGGAAGGAAGGAAGGAAGGAAGGAAGGAAGGAAGGAAGGAAGGAAGGAAGGAGGGAGAGAGGGAGAGAGGGAGGGAGGGAGGGAGGGAGGAAGGAAGGAAGGAAGAAAGGAAGGAAGGAAGGAAGGAAGGAAGGAAGGAAGGAAGGAAGGAAGGAAGGAAGGAGGGAGAGAGGGAGAGAGGGAGGGAGGGAGGGAGGGAGGAAGGAAGGAAGGAAGAAAGGAAGGAAGGAAGGAAGGAAGGAAAGAAGGAAGGAAGGAATGGAAAGAAAAAGCAAATGAATGAGAAAGAAAACAAATGAAAGAAAGAGGGAAGGAGGGACAAAGAAGAAAAGAAGAAAGAAAAGAGAAGAATAAGAAACAATAACTGTGAGGGACTTTTAAAGGAGATGGTCTCAATCAGTTATAGTATTCTTTAATTGAAACCCAGATCCAATTATTGCTCATCTAATGTTCTGTGTATAACTTAACCTTACCACATACTTTCTCCTTCCAAAGCATTACCTATACCCCCAAACTCCATTAGCTATTGTTGGAATCAGACTGAGCTATCCTTTACTAGAATATAGTTCGTAGTAACCATATAGACCCTTTCTGTTAATAAAAATCTCTAATCTTTAAAGAAACAGGAAACAAACAATTCATGTTAAATTGTATGAACACTGAAAACTACTAGCATTAAAATAGGAATTGTCATCATGCACTATAGTCAATAAAAGAAGTAACAGGAAAGCAAAATGCTTACAAGATCTGAGGTCCATCTGTTTTCATACCCTGTGTCAGTTTATACCTTATATTCTATTGGAAAATCAAATCAAGAATCCTTTCAGTATTTTTAAGTAGTAATGTTAATATAACTCATTTATGCTTAAAATTACCATAATTTAATTTAAAAAATCAAAACAGTTATAAACTAAATGATTTTAGGAATTAGAATGTGATTTTCAACACTGTCATTTGGACAATGATCTAATTATTCAAGTGTTCAAATACAGTTATAGTAAAGAACAATACTAAGACATTTAAGGAGATGCAATACAATAGATCATAACTTATTGGTAGAGACAGACACTTAACGGATATTTTCAATATATACATTCATTTTCAAATATTACCCAAATGTAAACATAACTTAAAATAATCATTCTTCCATTTGCTCTTCTGATATGAATACAACAAACAGTGGAACTTCCAGTGTAATTCAGGTTAGTTTTTTTTAATCCAAAGCAAAACAAAACTGGCAAAAATTTACATAGCAAGCACTAATATTACCAGATTTTTACTGAATTTGTCTTCTAGCATTAGGAAAAGTTTGTTGAATTTTGTAATTCATTAACAGTAGCTCCTGATTTCTTACGATAGTAATAAATAGCAAAGCACCAACATCTCAAGATACAGGTACCCAGGATGGCAGTTTTAGGATCATACCCAAATAAAACAGAAAAATATAATAGAGATCTGAATGTTGCAAAGTACAATAGTAGCCTGCCTGAACATTTCTGAAAATGGAATGAATGATTCTAACCTAGTGACAAAAGGATTGGAGCTTAGCAGACAACTCTGTGATCCAAAATGGGAAACAGGCCTTGTGGGGAAAGAATAGGATTGTAAATTTCAATTTCCAACAGTTTCAGAACTTGGATATTACACTATAAGAACAATAAAATCACAATGTTAAAAATACAAGGTAGGGCTATATGGGCAGGAGACCTCTTTCATTTCTGTTATCTGTAATACTCAAGAGCGGTCCCCAAGCTCTGCGAACAGAACACTTGCAGTGGAGATATGGGCAGTGTTGGGGGACAGAGCCAAGACCCTATAAAATATAAAGGAAGTTAAATACTTGTCCAAGAATTCATCTGGCCTCTAGTCTTACTTTGACACTTGTCCATCCATTAGAAAGTAGATGACCTCATCTTTAGAGCTAATGCAGAAAAAGAAAGACACGTGAGCATAAAAAGCAAAACAAAAGATAAAGGAGAAAAAAAACCCTCATCATTAGAAATTTCTCAAGATGGGTTAATGTTCTCCTCTTCCTGCCCCAGTCTCCTGCATTCAATTTAGATTGATGAAATACTGAAATCCTTAATACCGGATTTACAATAAGCTTTTGTTCTTCCATTGGTAGTGAATCTGATGTACTGCCTTAAACAAACAAACTTTAACTCTAAAACAAAAACCTCTAGTATAAGGAAAGAATGTCTCAGAAAAACCATTCAAAATACCTCTAAAAATGTGAGTGACAGCTCTCCATTACAGGAACATTCTGTGTGTTCAGATGAATGTTACTTAAATCTGTAATCTCCTTAACTGCTATTTCTATTTTTCCTTAAAATTACATTTGTTAAAATCCTAACTGAACCTACTTGGGGAACCGAGAGGAGAAAATGTGTGACAAGTTCCTGATTGTATCACAGGCAAGCTGAGGCCCAGCCAGAATGTTCCCCAGGAGAAGAAACCTGAAAATGCTGGCTTCCTTAAAAATCCATTTTTCTGTTCAGTTTGTGGATTTGAGGGAAGTAAGGAACCATGTTGTGTTTGTCAGTGTTGCAAAATAAACAATAGATCCTAGCATCCCCAGAGCTGTCTTAAGATATGACGTTTTCTTTTTCATTCAGGAGTAGCTGGAGGAGAAATGGTACCCTCAGAACCTCAAAGCATACCCACATCCACATTCTTAGGCGTTTGCTCTCTTTTGTAATTCATAGATAACTATGACTTTTTCCCCTTTTTCTGATGGATAGTAGAACAATGTACTTTTTTTTTTATCTCAGTAGGTAATCATTGGGCTGAGCCCTCAAGTTTCCACAGTGGGCTTGTCTTTCTGTCCACACACAATTGTGGGGAACCTTTCCCACATACTAGATGAGCCTCAGAAGCCCTGGGAGTGAATATGGCTCCTATGGCTCATGGCAAGTGCACTCTTCACACAGATAGATGCAACTGACCCATTTCAGAGTCCCACACTGAAAATTCACTAACAAACCAGGGTGTGTTGTGCTCGTACGGTCATGCTGGTCCTCCAAGTGGCACAACACACCCAACACTCCAGATGTTCTTAAGTAGAAGAAAGAATCACAGCTACTTTGCCTCTCTCATAAATGAGATCTTTCATTTGTCAATAAATCAAAAGCAATTTGGGATTATTTTAGGAGATCAAAATTAAGAGTGCATTCCATTATTGCAGAAAATGAAGTCATTCAACACACAGTTCCTCAATCTGCCTACAGCAGTATTACCCTTGTGGTCAATTTCTTCTTCATGCTCTGGAGGAGAATGGGGCAGGAAAAAGTGGGACTTCTCTTGAGCATCAGCACCCAGCAGAATGGGCGAGACTCACTGCTCACCAGCGCCCTCTGTGGCAGTGGATGTCATCTTTTCAGCCTTTTTGGACTTCCTGTGCATTTGCTCCTGTTCTTTCCTCCTCAACTTTTCTCTTTGTTTTTCCATTTTCTCTTGGGCCTTCCGTGCCTTCTCCAGAGACAACTTCATTTCCTTCAGCTTTTTTTTGACCACTGCTCGGTCCTGGGATGATGTCATTCCAAGAGCCTATGAAGGAAGCATGCACACTGAACTTGTAAATCCGATGACCTTTCTGCTCATGAGGTAACTATCACAGTATGTTCAAACTCATAAATGAACTTAAATATAGATGAAAAAGGGAAGAACTAAGGAAAGTAGATTTCATTTGCTGAAAAAAAATTATGTGTAGGGGAGAGGGAAGTCTGTGCTTTGTTCTTTGAAGTCCCTTCTAAGTATACCTTAGAACCTAAGAAAATGCTTTCCAAATTGGTTTTTAATGAGTAAATGAATTGGAAAAGGGCATGATTCTACTCCAACCTTTGGGCCATAGACATTTAGAGGCAAAATAATTACAAACACATCAATATTTTCAAAGGGTAGGAGTGAGCACCTGCTGCTACAGAGGGCTCCAAAGAAAGGCAGGAAGAACTGAAATGACTTCCCTTCTGCCAGTGTATTCATTTACAATAAAAACCAAAAATGTCTTTGGGGCCAAAATGACTGTGTCAGTATGACTGGCCATTCTCTTTCTGTTGGCAGACCAATAAAGAAAGCCCAATTATAATGAGGTTAGTCAATGAGCTAGGAATTCAGAATAAGGGGAGTTGGTTACATACTTTAAATGTTTCATGACCTTCAGAATCAACAGCAGGATGCATCCATCTCCCCAACAGGGACAGCCTTGTCGATGAGGCCTTCATATTCACAGGCTATTGATTGATCTTTAACCTTTTCCAGACTGTCAAGAGGTACTCATCTACCCGTCAGCCTCACAGGGGTTTGGGACAGTGGGGAGGGGTGGTGGAGCTGACTATATGCTCCTTTTGCCTTTTTCCACAGGATAGGTGCCATGCCAGTCTCTTAAGAGATGGGCTGGATGTGTGGGAATGAGAGTGTGATGGAGGGTAAGGAAGATATGGCCTTGAATATATTTGGGAAAGAAAGTTCTGGAAAGAGTATCAGTCCATTTTGGAATGGTATGTAGGGAAGAAGAGACATGAAGAAGAAATGAGTAAGGAAGGGAGGAGTCAGGGCCTGCATCTTAACAAATGTGATGAAGGGTCCACATGAGCCATCAATACAACTCATACTACATGTGAAATAAATAGAGTTAATATATGGGCCATGTGTTGCCAGGTGAAGCAATGGAGTGGGATCCTAGCTCTCTCCTAATCAGCAGATTACCATTTAATTCAGAACCCTTGAGGGACTTCCTGAAACTTAATTTCCTATTCAGAAAGAATTCATCATCCTTTCTGCTGTTGATGAGAATTATAGGTCAGGTATGCAGAGTGCAAGTACCTAATGAAAACAGTTTAGGTGTCGAGTAATGCAAATTATACTTAGTAACCTAACACAGATATATAATTCTTTACCTTAAGTTTATTTCCATCCAACTGCAAGAGCTGCTCTCCAGTGATGTTTTGGGCACTGAATTCAGATACGTACTGCTCCAGATTTAGGCTCATTAACCAGTGAGAAACCTGCTGCACACTCCATTCATGAACGGCCCGATTCGGACACTGACTGTGTTTGGGAGACTGGCCATCATCAAGGATCTGAGATAGGAATGTTACGCATTGTTAAAGGACTAAAGTGCCATGGCTCATTATTATGCTAGCAAAAGGTAGTTGATAACCTACTAGAGCCATACTTAATATGATAATGGTTCAAGTTGTGTTAAAAAGAAACAGAGTATCTACATTGTCTGAAATGTAAATTTAAAAATCCCCTAAATAAAGCATAATTGTTAATGTAGGAAGTTTACTGTTGCAAAAAATACACTCTAATGTTGCAAGCTTTTACATTAGAACACTCTAGATATATTATCAGGTATAAAAAGGGAAAATTCATAGATCTCTGCATGCAAGGCATCACTCTGCATTTATCCTCTGCCAGGACATTAGAGTTTTATTAAAACACAGTCGATTTTTGGAGGCCTTTTTCACTTGGAAGAGGAGAGCATGAAGCCCATAAGCCATCTTCAGGAAAATTTCACAACCATTAATTTTCACAACCTGTGAGAAAGGTGGAGCAAGAATATCCGTAATTTTTTTTAGTACATAAATAAAACTGAGGCCCAGAAAGTCTACATGATCTGTCCAAGACAACACAGTGAACAGGTGGCAGGGCTTAACTGTAAGTGGTTTATTTCAAATTTCAGGCTCTGTCCACTGTAGAATATTCCTTTTAATAGTACAAAGGGGCAGGATAGCTCCTAGACCCACTGAATTCTGAGGGCATGAAGCAATGACAGGCCTTGGAAGAGACAGGAGTCACCTTGGTGACACCTGTGAGGAACACAGAAGAAGGGATGGGGTATGCTGAGATGCAGGCAGAGGCGATGATACAGAATGGATCATGTCAATGTAATGGTGATGGCAGATAAATCGAGGAGCAACTTTTTGCTATGATGCAAATATGGCGGAGTGGAGCTAATTAACATAGGATGTCCTCCCACAATAGAGAAAAGAATTCTTGTATTGTTTTATAAAAGCTAGCTCAGACATCCAAGTACCACACACAGCCCGATGGCTCACCTCATCATCTATCATATCCAGGCTCTGAGTGACAGCAATAAGGGGATCAAGAAGAAAAGTGTTACAGAAACAGCACACACAGCATAGATAGTTCACACTTGTAATATTAAACTCATACTCAACTTGAAGAATAAGGGCAGAAAGTTTATGAGGAAGAAAAAATCTTTACAAAAGAAAGGTTATGAAGAAAAAAAATATTAACAAATATTTAAGTAAGGGAACAAATTTTCTTAATTACATGGTTTCCTGCCTTCCACTTTGGGATCTAAGTCAATAATGTTATTAATGTAGTTTCCTTTCTCTCTATAGGCAATTTATCTCCAGTTAATGCTTAGCAATGCTAATCTTCCTTTGTTTTGTTTTTTGCTTCTGGGGCTTGAACTCACAGCCTCATGTTCTTGCTTAGCATTTTTGCTCAAGGTTGAACTATACCATCACTTCTGGCTTACTATGCTAGTTAATTGGAGATGAGGGTCGTGAGGACATTTCTGCCTAAACTGGCTTCTTACTGTGATCCTCAGATCTCAGCCTCCTGAGTAGCCAGGATTATAGGTATGAGCTCAGCTAGCAATGCTAATCTTGACCCTCGCTTCTGCATAAGTGGCTTGGAGACTATTTTCCTTCTTTATCAGAGCTATAATTATGGCCTAACATATTCAGAAGGAATTTTAGACTCTTGGGGTATAGAGGATTGTAAGGAGGCAAAGTAGAAAGGAAATGCATAATTTGTCAACTCCCATGTGATCTGAATTGTTTGCCATTTTTGCTTTCCAGTGCCTAGCCTCCCCACCACATACTTCCACCCATAAAAAATTTAAGATGCTCAGAGGTTTTGCTTTCACGCTGAGCAAGAAGACATTGTATTATATGCAAAACCATAATTGAGGATACTTTTACACAAAATCTACCCTGTGTTAGTTTCCTGTGACAGGCCATAAGTAAACTCTGTGATATGAGAAAGCAATTCTGATGTGGTTGCATGGAAGTACCTCATCTGATGACAGTGCTAAGGACTGAGAGAGCCCTGGTGTTTTGGGTTCTACCCCTAAGCCGCTCAGGTCTGCCGAACTGGTACTACTGGGACTGAAGTCATCATTGAAGGTAAAATTCTGTAAAAAATAAATAAATAAATACATGTTCAGTGTTAAATGAGCACAATGAGTGAACCAAAGGTAGGTATGTTTACAAGTTCTCAAATGTCCCTCTTTTAGCAGTCCTAGAAGAATTTCATCTTTGTTTTGGATGACATTCAACCAGACATTGGTTGAGGATGCTTTATTTTTTTTTTGTGGTTGATGGGGGAATTCTAGATACTTTCTCCATCTGATAAGCAGTAGATATTTTAGAGAAATGATTCTTCAATCTTACTCCAAGGGTATAGAATTTATTATCCTCTGCAGCTGCTCAGAGAAGTGATATTAATAAGCCTATCTGCCTTGACCCAAATCATGATGAGCAGCAGTGTTAAGTAAGAACATGAGATGATGTGGAGAGGCTGAATTATTAGGAACAGGTGGCAATTCATATCAGGGAAGTAGCCGAAGCACCCTTGGGATGGATGGTGTGTTTGTGTGTGTGTGGCAATGATATACTGTAAGAAGTGACAGATGGTCTCTTAGAGGTACCCTTCATGACAATGAGTTCTGGGGCAGGGCAGATCTGGTGATGCACTTCTAGTTACATATTGGAACTCAACTCTCTTATAGCACCAACAGACAACCAAAAAGGCTGTTGCACAGAAGAGATACAAATCCCACCAATCACCTGAGGATGGGGAGATGTATAAGGTGGAGCGTGTTAAAAACAAAAACAAAAAACCTTCCCTGGAACTGCTCTGACACATTCAGTGGATATTAAAATTATTTAACCCTGATATATTTATGAAAATTGTTTTAACCCAGTTTGGATTCTCTTTAGGACAGGATAACAGCAAAAGTATTCCAGCAACATTCAGATGTCTTAGTTCGGATATTAAAAGGTTTATTGCTGTGAAAATTTCTTTTGCTAACAATTGTAGAATGTCTGGATTCCCAGGAACTCTAAGAGCTTGGCCAACACCATCTTGTTTCAGATTCTACTTCCCAGGAGGTAGACTGTTAATTTCCCATTAGGATCCTTTCTAGAGCAGTCGAGCACTTACGCAGCAGGTCACTGCACACAGAATATCACGAATAGCACCATGTAGTATTATCAGTGGAAACATTACCCCAGCCCCCACTCCCCAGTTAAACCCTTTGAACAGCTGACCTCAAGAAAATAATTATATTTAAGTAAGATTAATCCTGCTCTGTGTGAGAAAGAAAAGTGAACACAGAAAAAAGAGTTAACAATGTAAGAAAGTTAGCTATCATTTGAATATCAATAAAATGTTAGAAAAAAGTTTGCAGTGTCATGCTGGAAATAACCATCATGCATTTCCAAACAAATTACATCCATGCATTCAGTTCCTAATTCTTCCTGGTGAAGTTTGAACAAACGTCATGACAAAATTACAACAGCTATTTAGCACGGACATTTGATATGAAAAGAAGGAATAAATTAAGGGGCTATGTATGTTTTAATGAGGTTCACTTAGGTGATCAAACACAAATTCAGTCCCAAATTTATGTTTTCTGGCAAATCTTGAAGAGCACAGTGAAATAGTTTCATAAGGCAACTGAAAGCAGAATACTTAGTAAACAGATCTATCATACTATTTCATGATTCAAATGCTTCTTTCCCAGCATGGCATCGCTGTCAAACAGATTAAACAGAAGTAGGTGAAAAGACAGGCAAATCAGAGACATATACAATCTAGAATGAACAGTATTAAAGCAGGTGATGGTTATGTGAGGTTTTCCTTTCCCCCACAGAAGAAACACCATGCATTGCTTATTGCAAGGTTAGCACTTTGGTTCCTTGAATCCAGAGGACACACACAAGTGGAGAATGTCTTCCAAAAGACTGAAGAGGAAGAGGGATTTTTCTTGTTTGCTTTTTTTTCTACCTTGGACCCAGTTTTATCTGAAATTAGAGTCTCAGGAGAAGGCTGAAGGGGATTGGTAGGTGAAGGCAGGTTCCCGAAGGAATAGGATCCTTTCCGACTTTCATTAAACCACAAGAAAGGCATGCAAGGGGAGCGAGTGGAGGCCTGTGATGCAGAGGGTCGCTGGGCTTTCCGGCTTTCCAGTCTGCTTCTGAAGATCCTGTTGTGTGAAAAATAATGGGCATATTAGAGAAAGAAAAGGTAAAAGGTTTATTGAACTAACTTCTGAAAGAACTCAATTTAGTTTGAAACAACAGAAATCCTCCTTCTTCATAGAGTTAAAACTTTGACTTTGGGCCACAGCACTAATCTTAATAGTTTTCCTTTTTTTTTTTTTGGCAGCTAAATCTATCTGAAAAAAAATTCAATATTCTCATATGGCTATTGCCATGGTGAAAGTTTATTAAGTGCACCTAATAACTGCATATGGATATGAATAAAACAGCTGGCACAGTCTTTTAGGGACTACTCTTAGGCACCATCTCAGCCTTTCTGCCCTCTAGTGCCATATTAGCTTCCACTGCTCTTGAGTCACATTTTCTCATAAAGAGCATCCTGCCTACCTTTTTCTGGACTCAGTTTCTACCTCCATGACTTTAAAATCAACACATTCAAATAGTTTGGAAATTTCAGGGCTCATAATACTTGAAGAAGAACATAGGTTATTGGTGTGCCATCTGTATTTTTATAGGAGCACCAGACCCAAAGTTTAAGTTTTAAATTGATAAAATAGCATAACTCCTGGTGTGGTTTCAAATATTATTGTGAGACCTAAATGGAAAAAATACATATAAAAGAATCTTGGGGCTGGGAAGGTGGCTCAGTGGTTAAAGCGCTTGCCTTGCATGCCTGAGGCCCTGGGTTCGATTCCTCAGCACCACATAAGCAAAAAGAAAAAAGCCGGAAGTGGCGCTGTGGCTCAAGTGGTAGAGCGCTAGCCTTGAGCTGAAGAGCTGAGGGACAGTGCCCAGGCCCAGAGTTCAGGCCCCATGACCGGACCCAAAAAAAAAAAAAGAATCTTGTAATTATATCTATGTCATGTAATTATATTTATATTATATTCATATTATTATATTTGTATTATGTAACATATAATTTAAAGGAAGTATAAGAATAGCGAAAGAAAATAGGGAAGTCTGTACAAATTTGGTAAAACATTGAGGTTATTAAGTTGGGCCAATAAAATTGTTGGCCACCTGCAATATTCCAGATGTAGAATTTTATAGTGGATTTCTTGATAGTCTTTAAAGATGATAAACAAAGACCAACCAGAGATATGTCAATCTTTAATTTCCTCCTAAAGTCTAAACTGAATGAATAAATGATACATATACATATATGCACACAATTTGTAGTATACACACATTATATAACACACATTAAATAAGACATATAATATATATGTATGTATTATTCATAATATATGATATAATATATATTTTCCCCTAAGGTCTACTCATTTCCTATCACTAGGAAAAGCAGCACAGCAACTGAACACACATGGTGTGCTAGCAGAGGCAACTAGGTCCCTGTAAGAAGCTATTTATTCCTCATAGTAGACTAGTGCAGTATTTCCCAAACAATCCTGTTAAGAACCATCTGGTCCAGCTGCTCAGATTCAGATCCTGAGTACTCAGGCTTAATGAATCAAAATTAAGGGGAGGAGAAGGGAGGAGTTTACTTGTAACCTGAATTTTAACTCACATCTGTGCTGACTCTTAAAAGATTTTAGTAACTTTATTAATATTCTAAAGGCTAATTGAAGTTTTTCTGGAGCACAGTCCATTATTATTTACTTACAGAAAGTTGTTGCCCCGATCCTCAGGCTCCAATTTCCCCTTTCTAGGATGTTAGCATGAGAACCAGATATCAACCTAACCTTGGTCTATACTCTGAGGTGAAGAACTCTATAAATATAAATCTTGATGCTTATAGAAGAAAAGGACAGCTGTCTTCCTAGTGCCTCAGAGAAAGGGAGAGAAATCTATCCCTTGAACTTACATAAATTCAACTTGGAAAGGACCTTGAGTTCTTGTCTTTGTGAATATAAATATATACCTCCAGAAGGATGCTAAGACTTGAACTCTGGCTTTATAGCCCTGGGATCCTCTCCAGGAGCTTAATCATAAGGTTGGCTCCTTCATCTCCTTAAAATGTAACTACAGACCTAGGGGAGTAAATCTCTTTGGAGCTCTACCCAAGTCATAATTTAACTTCTAAGGCTTGTCTTTTCACTTAAGTCCCACTTTCCATTAAAACTCACAATCTTAAACTCTTTATTATTATTAATTTTTATTTTTATAATTATAATATATTATTATATTTTATATAAAATCATAATCTTATAGTTCTTATGATTTATAATTTTTATTCCCGTCTTTAAATAGTTGTACAGAGGGATTTGTATTCAACATGTCAGCTTATAGTACAATGCATCCTGATCAATATATTTGTATTTTTAATGTATAAAGTTAAACACGTAAGAGTAGTGAGATGTTTTGATGCACCATAGGTAAAAATGTAACCTGAGACTTCTGGGAGCTGTTTTTTTTTTTTTTTTAAAGAATGGAAAAGTGTTTGCTTGTAAGGAATGTAAGATTGTTAGGTTGAAGGTATGTAAAATACTTAAAATAAAAAGTGAATCAAATTATGTGCAACTAAAACTGAGATGGTTATGGGATGGATAAGTCTGTTTATGCAAGGTTAAATTGGCATTATTTAAAAGTCTTCACGGAAGCACCTGCTTGCTAGAGAAAAGGCTTTTTCCTACACACACACACACACACACACACACACACACACACACACACACACACATCTCAATGCCTAATTCTGCAGATGGGCAGGTTTCTACCTAGCTCAGATGACTAATAAGCAGAGACCTCATCTTGCTCAGTAGCATGGCAGAGCTGCCTGCAGGTACTTGGGCAAGGATGCAATCTCAACCTCACTGCCATTCCATGATTTACTGAAAGCCTCAGAAAGAAATTCCACCTATGAAGGATTGTTTGAAGTATAATCCATAGAGCACATTCATTCTTCAGGGTATTACAAAAGTCATCCTTGGATGAACAAGATTGCTAGGAAAATACAGATTGATGAAGAATAGTCTGTTTTATATCCTCTTCCAGAAAGCTTGCTTTAAATATAAATGATAATAATGGCCATTTATGTTAATTAAGGACTTCAAGTATACTGAAGTGTGGCCCCCTTCAATCTTCCCAACAATCTGAAGAGGGCACATGTGGACTCTGTGTGTATGTGTGTGTGTGTGTGTGTGTGTTCATGTGTGTGTGTGTGTGTGTGTGTGTGTGTGTGTGTGTGTCTGTCTTTACATATGAAGAAACTGAAGTACAGAAAGCCTTAGTAACTTGCCTTAGATAATTGGCAGTGCTAGAATTTGAACTCAGGTCCTCAACCAATTTGACATTAAGCTTTTGTCTTTCACTCAAAAAACTACTACCATTTTGATTATGAAGGTATTGCTGGAAACAATATAGGTTAAGAACTAACCTTACTCTTGCTTTTTTATTTTTCTCTATTCTGTTCACTTTTAAAATAAATTATGCTGTTGTAAAGCATGTACTTTTGTATGCAGACAAATTATTTTTATAACAAAGAGGATAGAAATAGAAATAAACAAATGAGTGAATGCTAATTTATAACCAACTGAAAAATGAGTTCAAAATCAAATGACTTCTAATAGAATTGAATCATGTTGATCAACAGTATTCAATAAAAATAATATGAATCACATACATGAGCTAAAACTTCCCAGTAGTCATATGAAAACCTACAGGTAAAATCTATTTTAATAATACATCAATCTAAAACATTATTTTAACATGTAATAAACATACTAAAACTAACAAGGTATTTTATTGTTTTGGGGGGATAGGGTTGAGACAGGGTCTCAAAATAAAGCTCAGGTGGCTGATGGCTAGTATTATAGGCATGACCCATCATGCCTCAGCTATTTCTTTCCCTTCTTACTAAATCTTTGAATTCAGCATCTACAGTACATCTCATTGTGGACTTTCTGGCAATAATATTGGAGCATGTAGAGGTGAACAAGCAAGTTAAATACTGGTCATGCCCAACCCACTTATTTTATTTTATTTTTTTTGTAGGAAACCAAGGTGACCTACCTATGGAAAAGTCAGGATGGCTACCTTGTGTTCCAGCTCAGTGTTCTTTCGACTGGTCACACTTTTGCTGGTGAGTGCAAATTTCCTACCACAGAGGAGGCTCTGTCATTTTCCCAATGTACTGCCACCTATACTTACACAGAGCACACATTTGCTCACAGGACGTTCCATTCAGTGACTAAAACAGGTGCTATTCCACAGGGATCAAGGGATTTGCTTCACTGACGTCAGTAGCCATCTACTCTAGACTTTAGGATAGGATATTATCTGACCCAAAATTTGCTGTCTGCTATGCTGAGTATACATTTGCAGAGGTATAGACCCAAACAGTATATCTTTGCCGGGCTTATTTATTATGATTATATCCTCATCCATTTTCTTTATCTGACTCATGCTGGTTATGTATCTGAGTCATTATGTTGCCACAAGGAACAGGATAGAGTAAATTCTACTCTCTGGGGAGATAAAAACTGAAATCAATTTTTACCAAAGTCTCTCTTTAAGATTTAGCAGCTACAGGTTCTAACTGACTAGGATCTCAATAGATATTAACAACCTAAGAAGAACTGAAGGTAAAGCCTGAGATACAATTATTAACTCAATTTGTGAATCCTTGTCTCCTTTTTCTGAGGAAGATGCATAGGGGTGAGGAGTCTGTTCCTGGCTCATTTCTGCAACTGCAGTGTGACTTCAGCTTTGGTTGATTAGGCTGTGTTCCCCACCTGCAGACACCAACTCAATGGCATTAAGCTCCTACAGGGTGGTAATTCTGTTGTTCCGGGAATATGTTTCAGAAGGTTCTGAGCCCATTATCGACCATATAGGAGGACAAAAGCTGTCATTAGGTTTGATTAGTGTTACCCAATTATTCTGAGAGCTCAACAATGATTATTTTTGAAACAGAGAAAGTTTTGTCTTGTTCAATTTCAATTATATGAACTCCTTACCATCTTGACACAATTGGACCATAATTATATATAATTATAAAATTATGATTATAATTGCCAACTATTTTGTAGCACTGGTACATATGAAATGATTGATAACTATGGAAATGGGAAATGTTTTACAAAGGTTTACCTGGTTAGGCAATGGAGCAAGCACAGGACTTCAGCTGTGGTGACAGCCACCCTTCACTCTTTGTGGCTCTGCTTATAGTACAGGAAGTATGAACCAACACTTTCCAGATGTGCGTGGCTTTTACATGGGATTCAGCCAACAGCCTGCTCCCTGCAAGTTACCATGTTCACACCTCTGTTAGGTGAAGCCTTAAAGGTGAGAGGCCCTGACTCCTGACTGTGTCTTTGATGGGGGGAGGGGAGACACACAACAGTGTCATTTCAGAGGTGTCTTACTTTCTTGCCCACTGTGTATTTGTGCAGCTCCTGCTCTCTCCCTTAAATGGCTTCCTTATTTTCCTACTGTATTATGTTTGACAGTTATGAGTATTACAAGGCACAAAATAGGTGTTATAGTTTTTATGCTGGAACATTGCTCATGGCCTCAGATTTACTCTATTTTCCCTAAAATTCTTTCAGTATAATGCAGGCTTTCTCCATTGTGAAGGATAAAAGTAAAAAAGGTACAAAGGTAACACCAACAAAAGTAAATAATGTGGAAATTCTACTCTCCAGTAATGTAACAGAAGGTATAATTTCTTGCCAAAATTTAAATTATCAGGAAAGAAGCAGGAAAAAAAGCCCTACAAGGTAGATCCCTGATGTTCAAATAATTTTACAATTTTTTAGGAATGGGTGTTTCTTCTTAGCTTATAATATTGAGAAAAATATTGAGATGAATGCCAAATGTAAAGAAATGTGTTACTAAATACTTACATAAATGGTACTGGTGTGGTGTGTTGGATAAAAGGGACACAGCTCCATTTTGACATAGCTACATCAGTGAATCTCCAAGCTACATGGCCCAGAGTGAATCATTACATTTTATGAAGATAAAGTTCTTCCTCAATAAAAGTATAGTACTATCTGTCACTGCAATCTTACAAAGATCATATGAAATGGCAAGTATAAAACTGTTCTGTAACTGTTAATAATAATGCTGCCAACCACTGTCATTATTATTAGTTTTGAATATCAAGTACCATTTAAAAATACTTTACATGAAAACTTAGACTGTACACTAATTTTATAAGGTAGATCTTAATATTACTCTCATTTTACATAAGATAAAAGAGTCCAGGAGGGTGAACTAGCTTGTTCAACATTTAAAAGTGGGAAAGCTACAAGGCAAACCAGGCAAATGGACTTCAGGGATTTATACTTTACTCTGTCTACATCCACAAAACATTAAGGTGATGTAATCTTAAAATAAAATTGGAAAAACTTGGCAACATGCTCGTCAAAGGTCCTTTCCCTATGGGAAACTCTTTACTAGAAAGGAAGCACATTTGATAGTGCTAGCAACAGCAGCATATAGCCAAGCCAGCAAGACATGGTAGTCATTCTTAAATGGATATAGACAGAACCTTCTTAGTTACCAGGAATTTAACTTCAAAATTATCTTCTTTATTTTAATGAAAAGAGGATGCAAAAGCATTGTGGGTAGTCAAGCAAAATGTCTGAGTATTTTTAAAATATCACCTAGACTTTAAATTTATATTTATAAATATTGAATTTGTTGAATCTGTTCATGTGACCTAATTCAGCAGCGATCTGATTCAGAGCAAATGCCTATGATTAAGTCCAGATATAGGCTACAAGTAATGCCATATATACAACTTTCTTTCATCTTATTCTAGGCATATTACTGACCACTGATACTTGGTGACCATTGGAAAAGGAAGGCCAGACAGTTTGGGAATAACCTTATGTTCTCAGTCACCCACCTATACCTGCTACCTGCTGAAAACTACTGGCTTCTTTTTCTTTCCATTTCTTTCCCTTGTTGGAATTCCTTCATAAAGTTGCCCCATAATGACAGCAGATAGTCAGAACGAAGAAGTTGAATTTTTCCTCTTCCTTAAAGGGTTTGCTTTTTACAGCATGAGGTACTTACCCCAGATCTACAAACTTCCGCTTAATTTTTCCTCCTTGTACCACCAACAAATTGGATGCCATTAGTGATTTGGGGCTTTTAGCATCATCTAGGATATAGACATATATGAAAAATGCAAATTACTATATTTTTAGAGCTATGAATTTAAAAAGTGCACCTATGAATCTACAGTGTTTGCCTAAACTATGAGTACAAAAGGATATTAAATGCCTTGCTTGTCTAAAAGTCATAGGAAACATGTTGAGCTAGAGTCACTCAGGCTGGAAAGGTTCTGCAGAAAAGAGGCTCAATGCTCATCACAAAAAGGAGTTGCTTAGCATGACCCAAGAAGAGGAGCTGCCCAGCAAAATACATAAATAAATAAAAATAAATAAAAATTTGCTCTATTTCCTAAACATTCACTTAGGAGAGAAGGAAAAAAATAAATTAAAAGGAGTTGCTTCACCTCCTGGCTTTCAAGTACCTGGACTCTGTCTTTCCTTTCTTGCTTTTGGGTTTTCATGGCTTTCAAGGAAACCCAGCTCTGGAACTCTTAAGCCCAGCAGAGAGAGAACTTCTGCTCAAAGTCAAGGAGATTGAGGGAGAAACTATGAGTCAAAGTTTTCCTTTTGAGTTTCCCCTTGCTAGTTGCTCTGACCAGTTCTGGGAGAGGGGAGAGTAGTATTTGTATCTTTGAAAGGTCTTTTTTTTCTCTCTTTGGAGGTACGGGGGAAAAGAGGGGTGGTTTGAACTCAGGGTTTGTTCTTGCTCAGCTGATACTCTACTACTTGCGCTTTGCCTACAGCCCTGTTTTTTGTTGTTATTGTTGTTGTTTTCTTTCAGGTTACTTTAGAGAGAAAATTGTACAGATTTTTCTGCCTTGGCTGGCTATAAACTGTGATCCTCCAGATGTAAGTTTCCTGAATAGCTAGCATTGCAGGCATGAGCTACCTTTCTTGATAGCTGGGCTCGAGTACAGCTTTGTTGGCCTGCTGTGATGTGGAAGGCACCCAAATCCTTCAGTCTTGAAATCCCTCAGGGTTTAGAGCTACCTGATTTTTGTTTCCTTAAGCTGTACTGGCATTTTAAATGACTGCAGATGCTAGCAGATAATAATACTTAAAACAATTCCAAAAAAGAATCAGGTTTTGGGAATGGGGTTTGATGTCACTGTGGTGACTAAGTCAGAAGAACTCCTATTACAAATGTATACTATTTCAAAAATAAAAGAACAAGAAATTACCACAATGAAATTTTTTTCTCTTAAAAAAATTCTGGCAACATTGGCACAGAATGCTAAGAACAGACCTGCTAAGAGAGTACTTCCTTAATCTCACAGGTTAATGCTGCTTATAGTAGTTGTTTACTTCAACATACATCCATAGAGAATATGAAATTTTGCTGGGCTCCAGTTGTAACTACTGAGATCTGGAGGATTAAAATCTAGACTAGCCCTGGCAGAAAACTTCACCAGACTCTGAGGCAGTGTAGCCAAGGGGAGAAGGGCAGACAAAGGAAGGGGGAAGGAGAAAGGATATAGTCGAGAATTCATTGTAGATATCACAAAATTAAGAAAAATAAGGGGAGAGGTGAGTTCAAAGGGGGTTAAATGTTGAAGGGATGACACAGATCAAAATGCATTGTATACACAGACCTCCCTCCCCAAATCAATACATACCCTGAAAAATTAAGTGAGGGAAGGGTTGGGCTAGGAAAGTTGGTTGAGCGCGTTGAAAGGGGTGACACTGATCAAGGTTTACTGTTATTAATAAACTGTTGTGTTAAATGGAAATTCTTTTGTACAGATACTTAAAGATAATTTTTAAAATGAAAACAAAATAATGAGCAAAAAGCTGAGCTAGAGGTGTGGCTTTGGTGGTAGTTGCTAGCCCAGCAAGTAAAAGATCCCCACAATAACAGAAAAGTAAGTTCACACACAAGTCCTTGCTGAGGAGATTAGCTGCATAACCAATTGCAATTCTCCAAGGACTTAGTTATATGCTACCATTGTAGTTAAAGGTACTCAAATTAAAATAAATCCTTAAATGTATGTAATGAAATAAACGAATAGGAAATATGCATCAAAAATCCACTCCTTGCCTCAAATGTTTATTATGGACAGTTGCATCATTATTCTTTGAGTGACAGAATTAGATAGTCACAGATATGACACAGGCACATAAAAATAATCCATAGATATGGCATAGATGCGTCCTAGGGTGATCTTGTTAATGGACTTTTCCCCCCAAAAGCAGGATTTCAATTTTCTAAACAGGACCCAAAGAAAAGAAAAGTGCTGAATTCTTCCAAATCAATCCTAAAGCAACACTTAATGGCCAGGACTGTGCAAAGTTAAAAGGAGACTACCTAATTATTTTCTGAATTAGAGGTAGCTGGGAGATGCTCTAATGAGTGTAAGACCAGCTGAGACAATGCACACACACACACAAAAAAAAAACCCCACCACTCTGTAACCTATTAGTGTTGTAGTTATTTGAACATCTCACGACTAAAAGCCTGATTCTACTCATCACAATGCCTGCTGCTAGGCAACCTCGCATCATTATCTCACACATTTGTCAAAGTGTGTTCCAAGGAGCACATTTGGAAACATATGGAAATAAATGTTTCAATAAGGCTGAAGTAGTAAAATTAGGGAATAATGTACCACCCATTTTAAATCAATCAAATCTGTCTTTCTAATCTGAGAGGGAAAACATTGTGTTTGTATGATTCCAGGGGAAAGAAAAGGAAAGATCTCATGCTTGTTTATTTGTTTAGTTGTAGGTAGGGCTTCCATTAGGCTTTTTGAAATCGCTCCAATACTCATTCTGTGACTAATAAAAGTCTGAGCTCCCACACTGAGTACATCAGCTCTAAGCTCTGTAAACCTAGCCTCCATTTTCAAAGGTAACAAATGATCTCCTGATAGGTAAATTCTAGTGTTGGGCTTCATTCTCCTTAATCTTAATTTCAATGGGACACTGGGTGTCCTTTACTTCATGATATGGAAGCTCCTATGAATTTTCTCCTGAGTATAAAGTCTTCTCTATTTAAGAAAAAGTTAACCATAGTTTCCCCTAAGGTCTCCATACTTTCTATTAATGAGAAACCACATCTTCTGAGGCTTATAAACTCCATGATTGTTGTTATTTTTCTTTTTATTTATGTATTTATTTTGGGATACTGGAGATTGAAGTCTAGGATTTGGGCTTACTAGACAGGCAAGTGGCTCTAGCACTTGAGCCACAAGTCCAGCCTTCAGTGACTAGTTTTGTTCACTTGCTTCCTCCTGTTGGTTTCTTAATTTACACATCAACGGTTCTTTTATCCTTCAGCCCTGTCATTATCTTTGGCACATCTTCATAGGGAGTCACTCAGCACAAGTCTTCTCACTCAGCTTCCCCACACCTATATCTGTTCCTCTTTATTCTCTGCTCGAAACAATCTATGGCTTCCTAGAAAGAGAGAGTGTTACCTAAAATATTTAAATCCCAGAATTACAGACTGGACCTACTTCTTTGCTTTTAGTTGAGATGACTATTTTGCACAAATGAACTGCTTTATCCAGCTAGTATAGCCCCATTTCTTTAAATGTATATGAAGTGTTCCTGTGTTGGCTCACAGTATCACACTACACCTCACATGCAGCCTTCCTCCCTTTCTCCTTTCTTTTCCTTCCTTCCTTCCCTTCCTTCCTTCCTTCCTTCCTTCCTTCCTTCCTTCCTCTCTTTCTTTCTTCCTTCCTTCCTTCCTTTCCCTCTCTCCATTGCTTTTTCTTTTTGAAGTTCTGTGATGGTCACTTTAGTTGTGCTTCCTTTATCAAATCTGCCTACCAATTTCAGATGGATGCAATCTCTTTCCTCTGGGCAATTACATAGGTTTATCCGATCTATACTTACAGAGCCTAGCGCAACAATGAATAAGGCATGAATTCTGTGAAGCCCTTAGAAAGACAGTTTCCATTTATCATAATATTAATTCAGTGATTATTCTGAACACAGGCTCTGTATCAGGCAATGTGTTAAAAACCACACAGAAACTCCAATTAATAAGGTGGGTTTTTTTTTCAGCCAAAAATCTGATAGCTCTTAATTTACTCTAGTGTTGACCAAAAGAGGTTCATTGCTATCTAAGTCTAGAGATAAAAACTTTAGTTTTTAGTATTAGGCTGATCAAACAACAGGCATATGGAGTGTACTCTATTGTCATAAAACCCTGTTTTATAAACCTATGGACAAATAGTTCCTTTAGTTTAATTGGCATTTAGTGAGAAGTTGAACAGGCAGTTAGTGAGAGGTTTATCACTGAGCTAGTAATTAGGACTTCTCCCATCACAGATTCTACTATGATCTCTCAAATATGAGATAAAACAATCTCTTGGAAATGTGGTATGTATACAACTTAGAACCTTCCTCCCATTACAACTGCTTGAAGATAATCTTTAAAAAATCCTTAGTATATATGTGTATATATACACACACACACACACACACACGCACACACACACACACACACACACACATACACAAATGACAGCCAGTGACTAAGCACTTTTCAGAGTATATATACTTCCAGACCAGAAATGGAAGCTTTATTGTATAATGGGTCAGATAGGAAATACTTCAGCCTGGTGCTGGTGGCTCATGGCTGTAATCCTAGCTACTCAGAAGGATGAGATCTGAGGATGGTGGTTCAAAGCCAGCCCAGGCAGAAAAGTCTGTGAGACTTTTATCTCAAATAAACCACTCAGAAAACCAGAAGTGGTGCTATGGCTCAAGTGGTAGAGTGCTTGCCTTGAGCTGAAGAGCTGAGGGACAGTGCCCAGGCCCAGAGTTCAAGCCTCACGACCACCACCACCACCAACAACAAAGGAAATATTTCAGATTGTTCAGATGTATGATTTCAGCTACAATCACTCAACTTGCCATTGTAGCCTGCAAGCAAACCTGGGTAACAAATGGCCACACTGCAATACATGACATTAGAAAAATAAGTGACCACTGGGATTGGTAGATGACCTTCCCTTCTCAAGCAATGCATTTAGTTATCTAGAGAAACATACTTAATAATTCATCCAGAGAATTATTGAGCATCAATTGTATACCATGCCCTTTGTGAGCAACCAAGAAGATAAAGACTAATATGATAGGGGAGAAAACTTTGGCTTACATGTGACAACTAGGTCTCATGTATATAACAACAAAGAGAAGAGTTAATGAAGAAAACTGCTTGGAAGTCAGACAGAAGAGAATAATTCACTCCAACTGGGAATGGAGTGGGTAAGTCTAAGGCCTCATTCAGGGGATGAGACTGGGTCTTGAAGAAAGATTGGTATTTTCCAGGAGTACAGGTTAGATGAGAGTATAAACCTGAGTTCCAGGAATGGAAGGGTTTTCACAGAACCTTATTCTCTGGATTTTGATAACACTGGAGGTAAATCTCACTCTGTTAACCTATGTCCTAACAGCCTATGTAACACCATAAAAAGAGCACACTGCCATCTCAAATGACACCGAGGGGCTGTTGATTGGAATCTGGGAAGGAGAGCTTGGGGATCGTGAAAGAGTGGTAGTATTGGTAGGCCTTCCGTGAAATGGCAATTTGTCATATTCTGTGTACACATCCATTTAACTGGATTCTAATTTTATGCTCACTGAGCAACTTTCTGATTTATGAACCTACCAACCTAAAGAGAGAGAATGGAACAAGTGAAGAATGATGGTTATTATGTCAGGTGACCTCCCGAAGTAAATCAGAAAATTCATTTTATTCTGGTTCAGAAATTAGTGTTTTCAACTTTTGAGCCACATGAAACCATCACTCAAAGCTTGAGTAAATGTGGGAACAGGGATAAGATGTAGCTTATTGACAAAGTGCTTGCCTAGCAGGTTCAGTATGTACAACACTCTAGGTTTGATCCCTAGTACGAAAAAAGAAAAGAGTTAAAAATGTGATTAAATATATTACTGAGATGTTGGGTTTAGAGAATTGGGAGTCAAAACCATAGCTCCTCAAGGCACCCAGAGTTTAATGTGATAGTTCTCACTCTTCAACTTCAGAACCTGAGAATGGAAGGTCAAAGAACCATTGCCTTCCTAGTTGTTCTTGATCACAGCATAATGGAGAGCCAAGGTCTGCTACCAAATAATCAAGGAAGAAATATGAGAATAAGCCAGGTACTAGTGGCTCATGCCTGTAATCCTAGCTACTCAGGAGACTGAGTTCTTAGGACCACAGTTCAAAGTCAGCTCAGGCAGGGGAGTCCATGAGACTCTTCTCCCTGATAAACTACTCAGAAAAATCAGAAATGGCACTGTGGGTCAAGTGGTAGAGTGGTAGTTGTGAGCACAAAGATGCTCAGGGACAAACCCCAGATCCTGGTTCAAGCTCCAGGACTAACAGAAAAAAACAAAAACAAAATAAATGAGAATAGAAGTAGGGTGAGGAGAGACAGGCCAGTGATGTGGCAGACAGACATACAGACAGACTTGTTATGCAAACTCTTGGAGGGAAAAGATGGAATCTGACATTACTTAGCACATAGCTAGACATAGAATGTATGCTCAGCATCTACTGAATAAACACATGAGTAAATGCACTAATTCCAAATGAACTAAGAAATCAGAGGGACTCTTCAAGGCTGGAACCTTATCAAAACAATGGAAATACCATGATAAAACAATGAAACATCTTTTAACAATTAACATATACTTTAAAATGAATAATAAGAGTGTAAATAGGTCCTATCCAGGGGTGTAGGTATTAGTGGGAAAGGGGAAGGAGAAAGTGGATGAAGGAGGATAAATACGGTCAAAATGCTTGATGCGCTTGGATAAAAATAGAACAATGAAGCTTATTGGGATTGGTTTGTGGAGGAGGGGATAAGGAAGCGTGATGGAGAAAGGAATATTATATATATATATATATATATATATATGCATACATTGTATACATATGTGGACATATCAAAATGAACCCCCCCCTTGTACAAGTAATTGATAAATAAAAATGTAGGGGAAAATAGAGTCATATGTATTCTTCTGGATTTTCTTTTACACTGTCAATGTCTTTCTCCAGAGATTTACCCTTATTGTTTAGTGTAGTTTTTCCATTGTCCCTCTGCACAAACTGATTATATGTATATATTGCAATTCATATATCCATTTTTACTGGTTCTGATCTTATATAACAGGATTCCTAGGAGTACTCCTACAAATAATTTTTAGTAGACCGGCTTATGATTTCTCTTAGGTATATACAAATATACACACTGCCATTTAAGTTTGTATATATTTTCCACAGAAGGATGTGAACAAAATATTATGTATAAAACAAAGTGACAGAGTAAGGTAATTAAAGGGAGTTCATTTTTGTAAAAAGATGTATATATAAGATCAAAACAAACATATACCAATGATTTTTTTGTGTATTCATGTGTACATGTGTATGTGCATAAATTTAATTTCAGATAGGAATGACAATATAAACAAATATATCTGGTTACTTTAAAGGAGCATATCAGCTGTGGAGGACGGGGAAACTGTAGTCTGACTTAGTACGGTTTTGTATAGTTAATTTAAACACAAATTTATTGTGTCTATAAATTAAAATATTTAATTAAAAGGCAAAGTTCTGTCAACACTCTTAAGAAACTCTAGTGTAATTCTAGGAATTTATTTTAAAATTTAATCAACTTTGCTACCATTACACTCTGCAATAGAAATCAGTATTGTAAAAATTTATTGTAAATAAAAATCAGTTAAAGGGTAATGGGTTTGCACCACTTTAACCTTCATATTTTTCCTATGTGATTACACTAATGTTTATAGCAAAACTCTAGGTTGTGTTTTACCAAAATTTTTAGATGATCAACCAAAGAATTTCCTTCAATAGTAAACTGTGGAAAGATAAAGAGATCAAAATACTAAACTTACAGGACAAGATGATGACCTAAAAAACATGGAATGGGATTCTTTTATCCTGAAGATAAAAAGAAACAATATTTGTTCTGAGAAGACAAAAGATTTATGATTGTGTATCTATATCACATAAATGGTGGTGTTAAAACAGACAACGCAAATAAGAATGACAATTAAAATGACCAATACCTTTTTCTTGTATTTTCTGGGTAGTAGCTTGATAGTGGCAAGGAGATTCTTCCATCTCTTGATCAGATTTTGTAGCAGAGGAGAGTGAAGTGTCTCCCCAGACAAAGGGGGAAGACCCCCTTTCGGGGTACAGTGGTCCTTCTTGCAACTCATCTATGCGGTCAGACGAGGAAACACGACTAGCCACTGGGGTGAGGGATGGGACCCCGGAATCTGATTCTGGAGAAGAAGTTCCCAGACCCTTGGGCAGAAGTGGTTTGGTAACATGCATGTGATTATAAAGACTCTTTGACGGCTGTTGATATAAGAGATTATAAAGGAGGTTATGCCATTGAGTACCGGTTCTGCCGACATACTTACTTTGAAATAAGACTGACCTTTGTTTTTAATGAACCCCAAGAAAAGGACTTTCTGTTTGTTGGTTTACTGAAGAGAATGCATGGCTCATAGCTATCAGCCATATTAACATTGGAGCTAAAACCAATATCTAAGACACATAAAAGCATTGACTTCTGCAGGCATTCTTTCCCATTAAGTCAAACCAAGAGCTGAATGCTGTAAATGCCATTATTAAATATGACTATGTGGATACTGTTCTTGGCTGGTTGAGTAAATAGAGGGCAGGCTGTAATTACAAATATAGCAAGTTGCATAAAAACTCAAGAGACAAAGACAAGAACTATCCTAGCTGTTTCCAACTAGGGCACAAAGTCTGGTTGCACAGTAACCACTATTTTCAACAGGCTGTAGGAACAACAGTACACCCACACAGGTCTGAAACAGCCCAGGATGCCCACCTTCCTTTCTAGGCTGTCCTCTCCATCTGTTGAACTGACACTGTCATACAGCCGTGTCCGAGTGGGCCTCTGACGCCTGTTCTTCACAGAGAGCTGGGCTCGAGTTTTCAATGCCTTTGAATCCAGGCGCTCTGTTTCTGGTACTGCTTCATTCAAGTCTAAGGAAAGAATATTACAAAATCATTAGACAGAGAAACCTTGGGAGAGGATTGACAAAGAGACCACAGACACTGGGAGCAAAATCTCAAAGTTATCAGTAACACCAAGTGAGGGGCTACAGCCATTCCAGTCTAACTGATATTCCACGGGTGACACAGGAATGAATAACAAGAGTAATATACAAATCCTAAATGAACAATCCAAAATTAAAAATGACCAAGGTCACAATGCAATTATCCTCCAACGCAATTATTAACAGCACTTTTTTTTTCTTTTTCTGTTTTGTGGGCTGAACTACAGGCTTTGGCATTATAGGAAGTTCTCCCCAACTTGGGCCATCTTAGCCTTCTATTTCTGTTTTTCTTTAAAATAATCTCACTGCTTTGCCTAGTTGGCCTCTAACACATGATCCTCCCACTCCTGTCTCCTGGGCAGGTATGAGTACAGGTATATGTCATGACACACAGAAAAAAAAACCATAAATTTGATTTGTTTCTATGAATGGATTTTGGGGTGTCCGATGATCATACAAGTGGAGAGTGAATCAAAATAGGGTGATCTTAAAAACCCTAAGGATGAAAACAGATTTTCAGAGTCAAGTGCAGGTAGCTTGAGCAAATCTTAACAAGCCATACCACTTTGGTCTTAATATTTCCTTTTCTGACAAAACAGTTTCTGAATATCTCATCTGTTCCTTTCTGAAGCTTGTAGAAAGCTTATAGGAAAAAATTTAACCCTACCTAACTTAAAGTAGCCGAGGAAAGAAAACAAGGTCTATCTACACAAACTGCGAGGAAGTTAAACAACCACAAGTACTTAACATTAGTAGCATATGGATTGAGCAAGATAAAATTTTTCCTTAACTTCTATGTTTACATTTTGTTTGTCTATGCCTCTGTCTTGTCTCTTTTTTTTTTCAGATATCTTCTCTTCCCACCAGAAACAAAATTAGTTTTCCATGAGAAAATGTTTAATGAAATCTTTAAATAAAAAGACTTCATGAAGGCCTGTGTGATGGTACATACCTATAATCTCTGCTACTTAGGAGACAGAAATCAGCACAGTTCAAGGCCAGCCAGGAAAATAATAATACTTTATCTCAACAAATAAGTCAGGGATTTTAGTAAGGTTGGTTGCACACGTATTGTAATCCCAGATTATAGATGTCTCCGTGGGAGATGTAGGTAAGGGATCTCAAAAAGCAAGAAAACTTGTCTGAAAAAAATAACCAAAGAGCTAAAATTTAAAAAGCCTAGGAACATGGCTCAAGTGGAGTACTTGTCTAGCAAGCTCAAGACCCTGAGTTTAAGCCTTAGTGGAGGGAAGGGTAGGGGGAGAGACTCCAAGAGAAAGAAGAGGACAGGACACACACACACACACACACACACACACACACACACACACACAAAATGAATGAGGAAAGGCTACAAGGAGGGATTAATGTGGTTCTCATTAGTCTGGCTCTTACCAGACTTTGATTTTGCTGCCCAGAATCTAAATCAAGACCCTAGTGTTAACAGTTTACTCATGAACATGGCTATTGTAGGTGCTGGTTGGAGAAAAGTGTGCTTGCTGGTATTTAGTGGAACTGTAAGTACTTCTTATATCTATCCTTACCTTCATACCTTCAAATAAAATTGTTGGATGTGAAGGGGAAACAAAGGAGGAGGCAGCCATGCTTGATAAGAAATGTACTCATTACCTTGCCCATGTAATTGTAACCCCTCTGTATGGTATTTTCATAATATAAAAAATAAAAAAGAAATAAAATTGTTAGCTCATGAACCCTATTTTATCTTTTCATTAAAACGGTCACTTTCAAGGGGTTAACAAGTGCATCTGGATTTAAGTTATTGAAAAACAAGCAAAAAACCGATTTGCAGAAAGTTGTGTAATAATAAGACCTCAGACTATGCCTCTACTGTAGGAAACTGAGCACTTGACTTTTGGTTCTAACAAATAAAATTAAATACATTTTTCCCCAGGAGATACATCCATTGAGTGACAGTATTTACAGAATGTTTTGATTTTCTTTCCTATACTCAAATGAAGAATGAATGCTTAGAAAAATATTCTTCTAGAACATATAAAGAACAACTAGGTATTTTCTAATTTGTACTCTATTATTTATATGCAGTGGAGGAAAAACAATCTTCACCACTTTAATTTCCTGCTTCCAATAAAATCTATATTTGCAGCTACACTTTAAGAGTTCATTCCTTGTGATAATTGGGAAAAAGTCAACTTTACAAGCTCTGTTTACATATATACTACGAACACCATATAGACAACAGTACTAATATAATTTGAAATATAGGATGCATACATGTTTTATATCTTTTCTGTCTTCTATGAGGACTGACTGCTCTATGACACAAAGCCCTAGCACATACACCACCTCATTTGTTTCTTATTAGAGCCCCATTAGACACCAAGCAAAGGAGAAACCCTAGGTCTCCTTGGTACAGGCCAAAATTTTCTTAATAGAGACCCAGAAACACAACACATCATAGAAAGGTTGGACAAATGGGATTGCATGAAGTTGCAGAGCTTCTGTATGGCAAAGGGCATAGCAAGGAAGATCAATAGAAAGCACATGGATTGGGAGAAGATCTTCACTAGCCATGCAACAGACAAGAGTCTCATATCTAAAATATACCTGGAACTCAAAAAACTAAATCCCCAACAACAAATCTCAAAAAAACAACTGCCCAATAAATAAGTGGACTAAAGACATAAGGAGAAACTTCTCTGAAGAGGAAATAAGAATGGCTAAGAGACACATGAAGAAATGCTCAACTTCTCTAGCCATAAAAGAAATGCAAATCAAAACAACAGTGAGATACCACCTCAGTGGCTATACTCAAGAACTCTAATAATAACAGATGCTGGAGGGGATGTGGACAGAAGGGAACCCTACTGCATTATTGGTGGGAGTATAAACTTGTTCAACCACGTAGAAAGTAGTATGGAAGTTCCTCAAAAGACTCCACATAGAGCTCCCCTAAGACCCAGCAATCCCACGTTTGGGCATTTACCCAAATGATCACAAACAAGACCATACTAAAGCTACCAGCACAACTATGTTTATTGCAGCATTATTTAGCATACCTAAGATATGGAACCAACCCAGATGCCCCTCAGTAGATGAATGAATCAAGAAAATGTGGAATATATACACAATGGAATTCTATGCCTCCATCAGAAAGAATGACATTGCCCCATTTGTTAGAAAATGGAAAGACTTGGAGAAAATTATATTAAGTGAAGTAAGCCAGGCCCAAAGAAACATAGGTCCCATGGTTTCCCTCATTTGCAATAACTAGTATATATCTGAGACAAGCAGAAAAGGTCAGATAAAATGATGTTAAAGCAAAATGAACCCCAAGATAAGGACTCAAATGTTTTTTTTTCTTTCTTGCTGTTGTTTCTAACGTATTTATAAGGTACCACGTGATTTTTTTGTTGTTTTATATGTCCCTCCCCCATGGTATAAACCATTTTCACTGTATCTGATGTTGATATAATTTGGGGAGTGGAAGGGGAAAAAAAACAAATTGTTTAAATAAGGATACAGGTTGACCCATTGCATGTACAAGATGCTATGTCAAAAAATGAACTTTACAACTTTGGCGGGGTAGAGGGTATGGGGGTAGGGAGTGGAGAGGGGAAGGGATGGTTTGGGGAAACAAAGGAGGAGGCAACAATGCTTGATAAGAAATGTAGTCACTATCTTGCCCATGTAATTGTAACCCCTCTGTATGGTATTTTCACCATAATAATAATTTTTTTTAAATGTAAAAAACAGAAATGTACTCATTACCTTGCTCATGTGATTATAACTCTTCTGTATAGTATTTTCACAATAAAAACATTTTTAAAAAGACACCAAGCAAGCATATTTTTAATCTCTCCTAAAGCTCAGAAAATTCAAGTCACTTACCCTCATCTATACAGCTAGTTAGTTGATAAACTCTCATGATTATATTGACTCCTAGGCTACTAGCTATCCACTCCAATTTATCTAGTGTTGAAAAAAACCACTGCTTTTAATACCATTTTAATATCATTAGAGATCAAGGTATTAGGTTATTAAATCACATTGCCAGTGTAGAAAATTCAACGTTCAGTGAGTTACTCATGAATATAATCATTAATCTTCCAAATATTTTTTTCTGAGAATACAGGAAAAAAGGGAAGACATTTGTACAACTACAGAACAAATTACTTCTCATCAGGTGATTTCATGCATCATTTATTTAAAAACAACTTTGGCTACTAAGTGACAAAAAAGCCCACGGAGGAAGTGCCTCCACCTTTGTAAACACAATTCCTTTGCAATCCAGTCATGGCCCTTGAAGAAAGAGGGTATCTTCCCTCATTCAGGACTGCAGTAGCTTCTCCATCATTGCTACTTACAAATAAAGTGGAGGAAAAGGACAGTGACTTGTGAGCAGGGCTTCAGAATGCAAAGAATATATTCTGAAACTCATGATTCCATTACTACTAAGTAGCTCCTACTGCTACTGTCAGACAGTCCAAAATATCAACAGGGTATCTTTGCTTTTGCATCAGTGATCAGACGCAAACTGCTTGGGCACACACACGGAATTAGATCTACTAAAGATGCTGAAGTCTGAAAAGCAGCACTTTGAGTTCAATATTCAAGTGGCAATAACAAACTTTATGCAATTACCAATTTCTTTTTACATTTTTATTTGTTGTGTAGTGCTGGGGCTTGAACTCGGAGCCCATATACTGTCTTTTCAAGTTTTGGGTTATTTTTGCCATTCCTAGGATTTGAACTCAGGGCCTGGGCACTGTCCTTGAGCTTCCTTTGCTCAAGGCTAACACTCTACCACTTGAGCCACAGTGCCACTTCTGGCCTTTTATATTTATGTGGTACTGAAGAATGAAACCCAGGGCCTTCATGCATGCTGGGCAAGCAGTCTGCTCCTGAGCCACATTCCCAGCCCCTTTTGAGCTTTTTTTGCTCAAGGCTAGTGCTCTACCACTTGAGCTACAGCCCCACTTCTGCCTTCCCCCTCATTTTTGGTGGTTAATTGAAGATAAGTCTCACAGACTTTCCTGCCCTGGCTGGCTTTGAACCATGATCCTCAGATTTCATCCTCCAGAGCTTCTAGGATTATAGGTGTGACCCACCAGTGGCCAGCCAATTAACAATTTCTGATTATCTGAAAGCAAGAATCAGAGCCACTATATTTATAGCAGTGTTTGTAGCATTGACTGAACTATATACTTAATTGACTGAACCAATACTTTCATTTCTGGAAAGAACTAGAAACCAGGAAAAAACTAGAAGCAATTACTAAAAGACACAGCAAGTAGTATCCTTAGAACCATTAGATAGAGGAACTGAGCCCATGATGTGTGCTGCTGTGTCAGCACACATAACTATATTTTTCCATCCATTCAATTTAAGTATCAGATGTGATAACTCAATAGAACCGTGGGGTTCTACATTTTACTCTACCCTTACCTCTCACGTTAAGAATGTTCATGCTCAAACAAGATTACTCACTTGAACCTATCAGTGGTACAGACTGGATAGAGTTCAGACGTCTGCTATGGCTCAGGCTCCTTTTAGAAGGTCACTTTCATGTCTGGAAGTAAACTTCACTTCTACCTCCCTAAATGTTTATGATTTTACCTTCTGCACTAAACAAAAAATACATGTCCAGGGCTAACTGCATATTAGCAAAAGTATGTAACATCGGAAAGTAAATAACACCAACACTTGCTTTGTACATAACCCAGGAATAAGATTCTTACCCCCCAAAGATTTTGGAAATGGCAACAGGGCAGGAAAGATCCTAGTCACGCAATGCTTCAAAGTGATGTGCTACACTTGGCTGTCATTCATTCCTCACAGAGCTGTTAGTGCACAATACAATGATGTCCCTAAACCCCAAGCCTCAGTTCTTCCTTTCCCTCTTCTCTTCAGGTATCTTGTTTTGTTGTCCATAGGGTCAGAAGAAAATTTCCTTTTCCTCCTCTGCCTCTTCCACTTTTATTGGTGGTAAATTGGGGCTAAGAGTCACACAGACTCTTATTCTTTCAGAACCTCCAGTCAGTAAAACAGACTACCTCTGACTCAATAGTAGCTAGAAATACAAAAGGGAAGACTTAACTACATAAATAAATATAGACAGATACATTCAGAGGAGACACACAGGAGCTAATGACAGAGCAGCATGCAGTGGGTGGCACTCCACCTCACCTGGATTTTCAGATGAGTTTCAATATTGCTTTAAATTGGATCCTCTAAAAGAATATAATGGATTTGATTATGATTTTAGCAGCTGTTATGAAAAATGCTCTATGAAATTAGGATGTTATATATCATATTATACAGGGACCAGCTCCCCACAGCAATGCTGTGAGTCATTCAGTTTCTTTCAGGGGATTGACGTTATTTTTGACGTAAATGGAATGTGGCCCCAGGATCAGATACAGGCAGCCAGGGAGTGAGGGGAATGGAGCAGCATAACAATGGGGTCCCTGTGCATCGTGATGTACATTATCCCCCTCAAAACCAGCCATCCCTCACTGCTGCTATTGTCAACTGAAATACTGAATACAATGAAGCACTTGGTGGCATTTCAAAACTTAAGCAGTATCTGCATATTATTCACAGTCATTACAAGTTCATAAAAGATGGACCTGCTGGGATTTGGGTTGGTACATCATACATTCAGGAGGTGGGTTTAAGCAGCTCAGAGAGAGGAGTAGACCTGAGTTAAGTCTTTCTTGAATAGAATCTACTAGCTACTATGCCACAAAAATTGGGCTATTTATCTAGCTTCTCAGAGGTCCTGTGGTGAGGACCTTCAACTGCAAAATGAGGGTGATAATGACATAACATAGTCACTGTATTGTTATGAAGATTAAATGCATTAATAGATCAAAAGTGCTTAGAAGAGAATTAGATAATATATATTCAATAACTGTCTCTATTTGCTGACAAGAAGCGATGAGCTACACATGAGGAAAATAAGCTGCTGAACAACTTGCACATTCATGAAACTATTTAGAAAACAGTAACACTTGGATGTATTTTCTAATGGTAAATGCATGCATGTAATTGCATAGAAAATATGGAAAGATATCTTCTCCCACTAGACCATTAGATAAGGGGTTGTAGGTTAAATGACACTTATTGTGTTACTTCTGTTTTTGCATGTGTATTTTGTTTTATGTGAGTTTTTGCACTTATATATTACTTGTGTAATTACAATTAATTTAAAAAGGGGGAAACACATATTTAGCACATTTTCATTTAGAACCATCTCAAATCCATTCTAACTTAATTAGCTATGTCATTTTAGAATTTCTAATTCCAGATCTTAATATGAGCCCAGGAAATGTAAAAATCCATGATACCGAGAAGGCTCCTCTTCCATTACATCTAGGGTGACTGTTCCTTGCCTTGGCTGACTGCCAGATGATGTGACCTAAATAAAGCCCTATGGCTTGGCTTCCAGGATTGTATCAAGAAGATGTATTGAATCAAATATCATGAGACCATGTTACATAACTGTGTGTCATCTTAAAACAGCATTTTGGTTAGGAACCTACCAATAGGCAACTTTCATCCTGAATTCAGTTGTAGTTGATTTCTTTGCAGTCATTAAAAGCTACTCTGTTTTGTACTCCAGCTAGTATTTATGGAATTTTCTAGGAAGAGAATTTCTTACCACTTCATAAAAGTAGATTCTTTGAATTAGATTGACATTTTGGTATGAATTATTTCATTTGGTAATGGCTAAAGGAATAGTGAAGCATTCTTTCCTACCGGTTCTTTACCCATAAATACAATCTGAAAAGTATCTGGATGGTCTTTGAAATCAAATTTGGTGATTTGTTTTAGTGTAATACTTTACTGATGCAACTCAGTATCTAGCTTAGCCATCTTTAGCATGAGATCAAGCTAAGCTCCTGCAAGGGTCCAAATTTTGCTGTCTATATTTCCAGAGTGACTCTTTAGTAATGCCACCAGACTCCCACAGAGGTATTAGCTGCCCCAGAAAAACAAATGACATATCATCTGACAATTGTACAAGTGCTTGATTTCTGACCATACTGAAAGATGCAGCATTTAGATTTGGACACTAGGAAAGGGCATTTAAGTATTGTGCAAGTCTTTCATTACCATCCATCTTTAGATTCTGATAGAGAGAGATCTGTAGAGTGGAAAAGCCAAGGAAATATAAAATCTAATCAAACAAGAGAGTGGTTAGATCTTGCAGCCTGCAGGGAGAACGCCCCCAAGAGGCCATGTGCATAATTGGGTATGGGAGGCAGGATATGTAATGTTCTCTTCTTGACACTGTGGTGTCATTGACACTACAATCATTGATAAGCATCTGCATTTTAATTCAGGCTGCCTTCAAGAATTAATCAGTTTCCCAGTCAAAAGTCTCTATATTAGTAACTTGAAGCATGCTAAGTAGGTGACCCCAATAATTACATATTGTAATATAAAAGCTTCCTTGATTAGTGCAGGAAGAATTCAGCTCTCATGTCTCTGGTTGAAAGTAAATACAGCTACCTAATATGAGAGTTGTGTTCCTAAATACAGAAGTACCTTTAAACCATGAGAAGACTTAGTTAAATATAGCATTAGAAACTGAAGAAAACTTAGAGCCCAAAGTAATTGTAAGTATACTTGGAGAAAATGTATAAGAATTTCTTAAGTACTTAGGAAGACTATAAATCTACCAACAATACTTATGTAGAAAATCAAATATAACAAATAAATTCAATTTTAAATGCATCTAGGTGTTTAATTAGCTAAGTGTATAAATAAGGAACTAAATATGATTTAAAAATCCATTAACAGCAATTTGCAAGCCAAATTAAAAAAATTAAAGAAGTAGGCTTTCAATCATGTCACCTGAATAAGTCAAACATAAATTTTAAACTAAAATAAATGTCTGAATTACTTTTTGGGTGTTCAAAACCACTGATCTAAAAACTTACAAGCAATACTTTGCAGTGTGCTGATATTCTGATGTTTCCATTGTTTCCGTAGAGTAACATTTTGTTATAGTTCTTGGACATAATTACCATGCCGTAGAAACAAATTATTTCATGTTCACCTACAAGAACTCAGTCACTCACAACTTGATTTCTGGTATTAATTTTTAAAAAAGGAAAAGATCTAAGTATTTTGGGTACTGTATCTACTGATCCAATGTGGCTGGTACATTTTTTTAGAACCATACACAGAGGAGAAATTTCTGATCCCAACTCCTGATAATTTATTTGCTTCAGTTTTAATTTTCCAGATGCTTAAACCCTCGTGGCTGATCATACTCTCTTTATGAGAGATCTCCACTAGATCTCCCAAGGAAAATGTCCATAGGAGCCCAGGGCAGCACTGCAGGGACAAGCCACACTGTATGGCGCCATCTTCCTTATTTAGATCCTTTTTCTACTCCAACTTCCTGAACTTTTCTTTTAGTCAGTTTTCTTCCAGCTGCACTATAAGCTCCCCTTCCAATCCATGTGATTAAAATTCCCTGGTCAACCATACCATACACCTAATGGAAGACATACTTTGGAACATAGTTGTCTTATAAAGTTTCCTTAGAAAGGAATGATCCCATGTGGGTTAAAATCATCTTTTCTTCCAGAAGATCAGAATCTGTCTTATAGTCCTATTAAAAGAAGGGAAAATTATAAAGCCAAAGCAAAATACCATGTAGTCCGCTTTTCCAAAAATGAACAGAAAATGTACTTAAAGCTCATTTGTGTCCCCTACTGCAATAGCTAAAATGTCTCTTTTTAAGTGTGTGTGTGTAGTGGTGGAGGGGTAACTGGGGATTGAACCTGGGGCTTCCGGCATGTTAGGAAAGCACATTACTATCTGATCCATACCCCTGGCCCACGTGTTGACTATCTTTTGATACTACTGTATACTTTGGTATGATTTAAGGATTTGAAGCTCTTGGGAAGACAGTGAAAAATGAAGCAAGGATAACCATCGTTTCCTTTTAAATGTCTCATCAAGTAAAACAAGTTTTAGTGGTTTCTATTTGGACAGATTCAAAATTTGCACAATAGTAGACAGGCAATTTAGGTGCTTTGTTTTTTGTAAGAAGAGAGATACTGGCTTTAATGATATGCCAGAAAGTAATCAATAAATATTGATTTCTCATTCATTTGGCTTGTTCATTACATTTTTCCACAGTGATTTTCTAGGAAATGCTCACTTTTTAATTAGTGACATTCAATGATATTTTACAGTCAAAATTATTGGTTTGTTAAATTAAAATAATAAATTTGTGCAGAAAAAGTAAAAATTATAAACTTCCTAAGAAAATTATATCTGCATGTATTATTTTTAAAAGCTTGAGTCTATTCCAGAATTACTCCCTACCCCAGTTTTGAACTAACCAATGTGACAACTTGGAATAATTACCTCATTGCTCTGAGTCTAATGATATTGTGTGGAACGTTCCAGATAAAGTACTACAAGCATTCACTTTCCTTTTAATGGCTGTTCTTTTAATGAGTTTAGGCTTTAATCATGCCTTTTAACCTTACTTTAAAATCCTAGGCTCCAGTGCTAAAGGCGAATGCTTAATGTACTCATGAACTCTATCAGGAAATAAATCTATAGAGAGAGAGTTAAGGGTCTAGGGTGGCCTCAATCTACAGGTATCTGAATCACATGCATTGAGGCTCAAGAGGAAAAACAAAAGAACAACAACAAAAAGTTTTCTTAAAGCAGTCCAATGACCTCCAGAACCTCCCTATTGATATAAATGCCTGGCTGGGTACATGTCTTTCTCTTAAACAAAGCTTACACAAATAGTTGAAGCCTAATATTCTTCAGCAGTTTTGCCAGTTACCTTCCATTTTCTTTACTTCAAAAACTTGACTTTAAAATAGTTTGTTTGTACAGAGCGTATGTCACATGGAAAAGAAAAATGTTCTTAGGCACCTCCATCAAGCCTAGTTATTCTGAAGCTCCTTCTATGCCTTATTTCCAACTGTACCCTCTCCCCTTCTCCTAGTCATTATACAAATGCATTCCTAAAGAATACATTGATTGGTTTTGCTTTCTTCTAAGCTTTTATACATTTGGTAATGATTTGTACATAATCTGTGAATTGAAAGTTTGAGTTTTGCCTACCTGTATGTTGAAGTGTATGGTGAAAATAATTAAAATGCGGCTATAATGAATGCTTTTGCAGTGATTTAATTGTTGTTTTGGGTGGCACTGGGGAGTGAACCCAGAACTGTGAAAACACTAGGCAAGTGCTCTACCATGAGCTACATCTCTAGCCCCAGTGGTGAACATTTGGATATGTCTTTGGTGCAAGTGGCAAGAGTTCTTAGAAGGTGAATATATACTCCAAAGTGAACTTGTTGGGCTACGTAACTTGCACATCCTCCCTTTTACTGCATAATACCACACCGTTTTAACAAAACACTTCTATGATTTTTCCTTTTCTCCCTCCTCCCCATATGCTAGCTATCATGTTATTGTGAAATTTTGTATTTTCTAGTTATATTATTATTGCTAATGAGAGCGAGCATTTATGTTATTTATTAACCATTGGGTTTTCCCTTTTGTGAACTGATTATGTGTTCTGTCCATTTTTTTATTCTTAGTTTTTATTCTTAGTTGTGTCTTCTTCTGATTGGTGTGGGGCCTTACCATATTCTCAGTGGTAATATTTTGTAATACATTATATGTGCTACAGTTTTCGTCTGTCACTATTTGGCTTCTCTGTCCATGCTCTTTACAGGGTCTTTGGAAAATTAGATTTTTCTAGACCTTATTGTGGCCAAATATATCAAAAATTTCCTAGAATTTTATACTTGAAGATATCATGCATATATTATATTTTCTTACAAAAGCTTTGAGTATTGCCTTTAGTATCTGAGGTTTAATACCTTTGGAGATTGTTTCATTATGCTGTGTGGTGGGGTGTGATTTGATGGTTTCAGAAGGCACAGATGGTCTGGTTTCCCAGAACCATGCATGAGGCCATCCTGTCCACAGCTGCAGGTGCATCCCACTGTCACAGTGACACAGATTTATCAGTCTGGACTTTATTCTGCTGCACTGATTTACTTGCCAGGTGCTAGAGACCCACCACCTTGATCATTTTTGCTTCATAATGAATGTTGATATTTGGAAGAATAGGTCATCTTATTCTTCCTTGGCGATATCGTGACTGTCTTGGGCCAAATTTTTTGTCCATACACATTTAGGAAATATCACACCCAATTCTAAAGGCCATTTCTTAAAAATGTCTTTTTAATTCTGATTGAAATTGTAGCTTAATTAAGCCTCAGAAATGTTAAAATCCTATGGCTAGCTTTCTCCTCCTATTACATAGATCTTCATTGTCTTCCTTTCTGAGGGCCTTGAGCATTCTGCTCTAGCTCTCTCTGTATTATAATGTTAAATTGGATCTTGTTAGCATAACACATTCTCTTGTTGTTTGAACTGATTCTTTTTTTTAAAGAACTATTTTTATTGTAAAGATACTATACAGAGGGGTCACTGTTACATAAGTCAGATAATGAATACCTTTCTTTTTTTCTCCTTTGTTGCTGTTTTTGATTTCTGTATGCTTTGTCTTGTATATGTTTATCTGTTTGTGGAGGGGAAGGGGGAACACAGAAATGGTGGGACAAAGGGTGAACAAATGCAGCAGTGACACTAGACACTGTTGAAAAGGAACTACACAAGTTGTTGCAGAAGGGGGAGGGGGCTTTAAGGAGGAAAAAACTGGGAGAAAATAAGGGAAGAGGTGATTTTTAAATGATTCTTATTTTACTAAATCCTATGACTTTTGAATGTTTTCATTTATTCAGAAAATATTCAGGAAATCAGAGAACAATGGCAACTTTGTGCCTTTCTTTCAAATCATTTCTTTTGCATATCTGGTAGTTCTTGCTAGGACCCCTAGGTTAGTATAGAATAAGAGGCAATAGTACACTTAGTGGTGAAATATTAAAAGCATTTTTAATTTTTAAATTAATTCTTGATTTCATGTAATATGATTTTTGATGGAGACTTCTGCTAAATTCCCATTATTGAAGTAAGGAAGTTTCTCCACAGTTTTAGTTAGATAGAATTTATTATTTATGAATCAGTATTAAACTTTATTAAATGTTTATCTTTACCCATGGAGATAATTGCGTTCATTTTTCTTCTGGCTAATATGTGAATTATGAGATTTTCTAATGTTAAGTCAATGTTATGTTCTTGCATAGATACAAGTTGGTCATGATAAATTATATTTTGAAATTACATTTCTGGATTTGGCTTGCTAATGTTTAACTTAGGATATTTTAACAGTTTTCAGTGTAACTGGTTTTCCTCAACAACCTATCTTGAGCCTTGAGATCATCTTTGAATCATTTTTATTCCTTCTGAAGTACATCTTTTATACATTTTCTAAGGGCTTCCTAGAAAATTCTTGGGGTTTTCTTGTCTGAAATGTACTTCTGTCTATATAATTTTATTTTTGTTTTGTTGAGATAGTGTCTTTCTTTGTAGTCCAGGCTGTCTTCAACCTTAACAATCCAAACTTCCTTTGCCTCCTGTGTGCTGGAGTTACAGACATGTACCACTAGTCTCAGCCTTCTATTTTATTTTAAAGACACTTTTTTTTTTTTGCCAGTCCTGGGGCTTAAACTCAGGATCTGGGTTTTGTACCTAAGCATTTTAGCTTAAAGCTAACATTCTACTATGTGGGGTACAGCTCCATTTTTGGCTTTATAGTGGTTAATTGGAGATAAGAGTCTCAAGGCCTTTCCTGCTCTACCTAACTTCCAAATGCAATCCTCAGATCTCAACTTCCTGAGTAGCTAGGATTACAGGCCTCCAGCTTTTAAGGACATTGTTTTGCTAAATAAATAGATTGACAGTTATTTTCTCTAAGTATTTTGAAGATATTGTTCTGTTGTCCTCTGGCCTTCATTTTTAATGTAATCCAGTTTCAGTGTAATTCTTTCATTGGATACTTAAATTTCTTGATACTGTCAGTGTTTTCACTCTGTTTTAGTGTCTCTTCATGTCATAAATACAGATTTGTTTTTATTTATTTCACTTAGAATTATTTAGGCTTTAAAAATCATCTATCCTGAAATAGAAGAAATCTTAAAAAAAAATCTATCCTGTAAATATGTCCTTTAAATCTACCTCTAAAAACCTATTTTAAAAAATGTAATAGTTGATAAAAATGACATCCATATAAAGTAGTTCACTGTACCATAAGTGGTAACTTACTATTAGTTGAAATTAATTAAAACTTTCTTAACTTACAAGGAAAGGTTTGTATACCCTGGAGAGTTATAAATGAATTAAGATCAATGATAATTATAAAATTCCACAGTAGTGTGGAGTTCATATAGCTAGTAGTTGGGCTTGGTAAGTTTATATCTGGTGGTCCCATAAATTAGAAGAAGGAAAGAAATGCCTAAAGAAAAAAATGACAGTATCAATTTGAGATTCTACTTAAAACTATTATAAAAACCAGCATTACAAAGAATTCTAAAGGAAGGAATACAATCTGAAGAAATCCATCAGAATCAAAGAAACACATCAGATGAAAATCACTAGGAGATCAATTTAGTAAACACAGGAAGAGGAATAAAACAAAATACAGAAAATCAAGAAAATGGTAGGAAACATGACACATCTCTCTATAATAAACCTAACATTAGTGAACTCAATTCTCCAGTCAAAAGAAGAATAGCAGATTGGATCAAAAAACAAGATCCATCTAGAATCTGTTTTTTGTTTGTGGTTATTTTTTTAATTGATTAAAGTTTCCACTAATTATGATATATGTTCTTTAATATACTACCTGTATGTCACATTTATTGAATAAATAAAAGATATTAATCTCTGATCTTAGGTAAAAGAATTGAGATACAGACACTGGCACCATCATAAAGGTTGTCTAGCTAATTTATGATAGAAAATAGCACTATTGCAAAAAAAAAAAAAAAGAAGAAGAAGCACCATCTTAAGCATAGGGCCTTTCTTTTTTCCATAAAAAATCATTATAAGCTGGACACCAGTGGCTCATGCCTGTCAACCAGCTGCTCAGGTGCTTGACATCTGAGGACTGCAGTCCAAAACCAGTTTGGACAGGAAAGTCTGTGACGTGAGACTTTTTTTTTTGTCAGTCGTGGGGTTTGAACTGTGGGTCTGGGCACTGTCCCTCAGCTCTTCAGCTCAAGGCAAGCACTCTACCACCTGAGCCACAGCACCACTCCCACTTTTCTAGTGATTTATTGGAGATAAGAGTCTCAAGGGCTTTCCTGCCTGAGCTGGCTTTGAACTGGGATCCTCAGATCTCAGCCTCCTAAGTAGCTAGGATTACAGGTGTGAGCCACCAGCACCCAGCTGTGAGACTCTTATTTCCAATAAATTACCACAAAGCCAGAAGTGAGCTGTGACTCAAATGGTAGAGCACTAGTTTTGAGCAAAAAAACTCAGAGGCAGCACCCAGGCCCTGAGTTCAAGCCCCAGGACTGACATTAAAAAAAAGTAAATAAAATAAAAATGAAAAACCCTTACATCAACGGAGAGTTATTGTAACTGTGGTAAATTTTTACATGGCTTCAAAAAATTCAATATTGAGAGTCACATAATTATCCAGCCCTAATCAGGGAGCTCTGTTCCAGAAGAACAGAGACCCACATGATGAAACTGATACTTAAGTTCTTTCCTCCTTCCTGCCTCCTCATCTTCTCTTCTTTCACCATTTCTTTCTGTTCCAGTATTTCATTAACCTGTAACTGACAGTCCTGCTGCTGCTATCTGAGCTACCTCAAGGCCCCAAGCTTGCTACAGCCCTCATCTTAACACTCGCGATGCTGGAGAACTGGTGTAGCACTGGGTGAGAACTGGGTAGTTGTGGGAGCTGAAGCAGAGGACACTGCAAGCCTGGGACCCACGGTACTACGAAAGGAGGTAGGATGTCTTTCAATGCTGAAAGATTGTGAGGAAGTCCACAGCCTCCCTCTCTTTGCTAAGCCTCTGGTTCTTCTGCGTTCCCTAGCAACAGAAGCAAAGGATCAATTTGGAAAGGTGTTTTCCAGAGCATTCTATCTAGCTCCTGACCAGACTATTTGAGTTTATGTGATCAAGCAATTGAAATTCAAGGAGATTTGTTACTGACTGCTTGGCAACACTGCTAGAGGAACACCTTCGGCTCTGTGGGCCACCAGTGTGCAAGGACGAATTCCACCTCTATTGCACAAGTGGGGACTGGTTTCACTAAGAATTAGTAGTCTCCCCACCTCACAGGGGACCAACAGTGTTGCTAGGGAAACTGGTAATTATGTGGCAAAACGGAAGGCATAGAATGGAAAAAGCGTTCAGAAGAAATACAAAGTTTAGATCCAAATCAGCATGTTAATAGAACAACTCGCTGATCTTCCGCAGTCATATCGTTTAATAAATACCATTAGCTACAGGTTTGACAAGATATAGCTTTCTAAATGGAAAGAATTGGATAGTAACAGAAAGCTGTGGGTTACTGATTGCATTCTGTGTCACAGCAAGAACACATATTTTTAATAAACTACAATCCATTTTAACACACTCAAAAGGTTTAAAAAAAAGCCCACATTAGTTTGGTTTCTGACCTTTTTTAGAAAAGACATTAATCATATAGTGTCCCAGGTATATAATTCCATATATTCAAATAAAATCATTTTTGGGGGAGCCTCATAGACTAGGTCATTCCTGGGAAGGGAAGAAGAAAGGATTATCACTATTTTTATATCATTCATTGTAAAGCCAACCCAGAGAGGTTAAGTTATCTTCCTGAGGTCACACATTTCCTCAGTTACAGTAGTGTTGTTGCTAAATTGTCCTTTTAGGTGTCCAAAGGCATTTTGGCAATGAATGGATTCAAAAGTCTAGACATGAGTTTCATTTTAATACAGACATTTCCAATACTTTTCATTTTTAATGGCCACAAGGTTGAGATTCTATTAAATGCTTATATGAAGGCATTTAATTTTGATAAGATAAAAGGTAAAAGTCAGACTCCCACTGTGCTAAGACTTTCCTTGTTTCTCAGAATAGGCAGGCATTTTCCACCTTTGAACCTGTCGGTTAGAAAAAGGAGACAAGCCCAAATTACACAGTCTTTAAAAGTTATTTTTGAGGTTGGGTTAAACAAACCTTGACTTAGGCCATCCTGACAAGATGTATGCTCAACCTCCACATTCTCCATGCTGTCTCCTTTACAGACTTCCCCAAGAGATGTTCTTCTCTCAAAGATGTTGTTGTTATTGTTCACTTGAGTCCCATTTTGCTTAAGTAGTCTGAATACCTCAGCTTCCAAATCTCTAATCTAGGGGGGAAAAATCCATTCATGAACTCTTCATCCATCACCCTGCTCCCAGTATTCAAATGGTCTCTCACGGGTAGCTTCGAAAATACAACTCACCCTCACTTGGAGGCCTTGAACTTCCACAATGTGAGCTTTTTCCAGATCTTCTAGTTTCTTCCTTTCTACTTCCTGTCTTTTTAGGAAGTCAAGTTCTCTTAAGAAAGAAATAAAAGATCCGATTGTAATTAATGTGAACATTCTTATCTGGAGCCCTAAAACTGCAAAGTGGGACAGACGGAGGAGCACTAACTCCATTCTGAAAGCTGAGAGCAGAATATAAAGATTTGGGAAATGTTATTATAAAATTATTACATAAAAGAACTGGGTATGATGTCTTTTTGGTGAAAAGTTACAACAGTGATACACTGAATTCACAGTACCAGGGAATAATTTCCTTCTTTTTAACAACAAGGTTTTCATGGCAGTCTCTTTTAAACATTAAAAATATGATTTCCATGCCAGGAAAGAGAGGTATGATGAGTCTGATGCAAAGACATAGCTTCTCAGGCTTGGATGGAAGATTACATTTTATTTTAGCTAGCCAAAAACAAATTGAAACAAAAAAAATCCTAAAAAAACCTCTAGTAAAAACCTTCCTGGTCATTTCCTGTAACATTACACCCAAATGTAAGTGGTAGAAGCAAAGCAGCTGTAGCCCAGAAAAGAGTCGCTGAAAGGCAAATGCTGAGTGTGGTGATGGTGTCATACTATAGTGAACAGCATTTGTGATTTTTTTTTCCCCAACAAATGAGAAATGCAGAGAGGCCGGGGAGGGGGGAGGGGTGTTAGTAGGGAGTTGGCTAGGTCAATATTTACAGGGCATGCACTGAGGGAAGGTCTGCGGTTACTGATCCCATAGACAGACATTGAAGCAGCCTGACCTAGGTTCCAAGTGTTCCTTTGCATATCCCACATCCCATATGAAGGCATTATTTACAGCTTCAATGGGGGCTTCTTGCTCTTCAATCAGAAATGTTCCCAAGTAAAAATAAAGAAATTCAAAGTTTGAATAATAACTATCAATCAAAACACTAGGAGGCAAATATTAGGGGTTAGTATGCAGTGTTAGAAGTTTGTATACAAACCCTACTCTCGTGTAAAAAACTGACAAAGTAATTTCCAAAAGATAATCACTAAGTCCAGAATTAGTGATGAGTTCTGAAAGAGAAAATCCTGAGATCATCTTTTTCATGCCACTAAATGTGACGGAGCATTTGGATATAAAATCTTCATTGGACACACATAAAACTATTCTTTAATACAGAAGCTGCTTACTTTTGTTGAAAATCCTTGATCAGTTTCTTTGCCTTGTTGTATTTCTTTTCTAAGGCCTGATACTGGCTTTGAGTCTCTTTGAGATGCTCATTCACTGTGTGGCATAATGTTTGAGCCTCGATCCAGTAGCTCTCCAGCTTCAGCATTCTTTCTTTATTCTCTTCTATGTTCTGCTGGAGCTGGTTTTTTTCAAGTTCCCACCTTACTTTTTCATTCTCTGCTGCTTGCAGCTGGAGAAAGTAAATGGAAAGACAAGAGGACTTGGTTATTGCATATTTTTGGTCAAATCACATTGCTACGTATACTCAATCATAAAACACCTGAGATGAGAAAAGCAGTTATTATTTTTCATAATCCCATAGAGGAGAAAATGGAAGTCTTGAAAAATAATAAAATACAGATTTGTTACCAACTCCCACGAACTCTCCTTTAAGCCATACTAGTTGGATTTCTGTAAGTAGAAAAGGGCATTTTTGAGTTTGGTTATATCTGTTGACTGTCAAGCCATTTTCTTTTTTTTTTTGTAAATATAAAATTATATAAAAACTTTAACTAGGAAAGAAGCAGGAGAAGGCCAATGAAGAGAGGCAGAACCAATGTGGTGTACGGTTAAGAAGGTTCTGTCAAGTCAATCAGCTTAGATTTGAACCCACTTTTGCCATTTCTGTCCATTAAAACTTGAGCAAGTAATGGAGTTGCTCTCATAGTCAATGATATCATTCATACAACAGACTTGTGAGAGGAGACTAGTATGCTTGGAATAGCTCCTCCGACTAGTATTTGTGACTGGTTTGCTATGATAACTTTGCTTTTTTAATCTTTTGATAGTATTACTATGTTGTTTATTTCAATTTATACGAATATAGTCTGTAGTTGATTATACCAGAGACAGTGTGATAAATTCCTAGATCTTTATGAGCTCCAATTCATGTAAGAGTACAAAAGGGAATTATCAGCAAAACTACAAATTAGTAACAGAAAGGCTGTCTACAGTTTCTGTTTCCAAGTATCTTTCAAAATACCTGCCACCCTGGCCCAACATCCTCAGTTTGATGGACATTTAACAAGGATCATTGAAGTGGGAGCTAAAAGTCACTTATGAGCACCACCACTCTGGTCTCCAAACTAGTGCTCTATTTTCTTCTTGGGTCTTCTTTAAAGTTAAAAAATATAGTCATTATAAACTATCTCTTCAAAATTAAGACATTCCAAAATCAGATAGCATTTAGAGAATGGAAACATATATTTACATATGTACATATATATTTATATGTAAGACATGTATACTTTCTGTGTAAAATTTAACTGAATACATTTGTTAAATGGATTACAAATTTTAAAAGTAACCCACACTACTCCCAAATCAGAAATTCTATTACTAATATCAACAGTAAACATTGTCAGTTAATATGTAGCTATCATATACCAATGTAACAGTAAAAAATGGTAATTATCATGTTTTCTAAATTAACCACTTATAATCTTACACTAAGCTTTGTTAAAGCCTTTAAGCTCACAGAATCTTTTTCCTCTAATTATAAACAACAATTTTAAAAGTGCCTTCTACTTTTCTGTCAAGAAACTATTTCAATTTAAAATAGGACCATTTTTCCTGCGTCTTTTATTAAATAATACTTTGTATTTTATTAAATATACTTTGTTGTTTATTTACCAACCACTACTAATTTAAAAAATTGCTATTCACAGTGCTGGGCTGACACCATGAATGATGTATAGACATGTTTTGACTAAAGAGCTCTGGAGTATATTAGCTAAGAATATCATTTAGCCAAAACAGCCTTGCTAATTCACCTCAATTTAAAACACATGGAAAAATCAAAACAATCATTCAATGTGATTAAGGAAACAAATAATTAGTGGTGGGAATAATTATGTCTTAATTTTCAAAAGATCAGAGAAACAATAAAGAATATTATTTAAAGTTATTCCAAAGATATTCTTAAACTTTTGAAATGATTTTTTTTGCCAAAACTAAAAACAATTGCTAGGACTGTGTCTCATCCAAGTGCCTTGTAACCTGTCAATCAAAAATGTCCTGTTGAATCTTGTATTATTTCACATATAGACTAAAAATATATGCTGCTTCTTATCAAAATTTTTCCTCCCTACCAATCTAAAAACCTGAACTAAAGTTGCCTAAAAACTTAGTGTAAGACCTGGCACCTAAAATCAGTTATGCAATATATCATGTTAAGTTTATAATTCTTAGAAACTATCTTTTATCAGAAATAGTGCTGTATATTAAATAGTATGTTTCTGATGAATAAGCTAAAATGAATATGTGATTAAATCTACTTATAATAAGGTAAACAAAAAGAAGGTAAGATGTATCAGGTGACTCTTAAAGAATTAGTGACTCTAATATACTTCAGAGAACTACTGCAAAAAGTGCTTCTTGAAGAAATCTTGAGTAAACTGACCACATATGTGCGTGCTGAGTGCAGACATGTTTTGTTCCCTAAGGATATATCCATGTATGCACTAACAGTGGAAATGACCTGGTCACATCTTTGTTCTCTCATGTGCACAGGAACAAACCCATTAGCCATAGGGCTGGATTCATTCACAGTAGATGAATTCTGAACACAATTCAAGTACCATGTATTGGGGCTTACCTTGCTCTTCAATTTTTGAATCTCTGCTTCTGTAACTGCATGTTTGATTTGCAACTGAAAAATTGAAAAGAAAAAAATCTCAAGTACTATGTTTTAAAATCTTCATCATCTGGGAGAATACCTTATTTCATAGTAAAATGCCTGGCAAAAAGTTCTGCAGAGCAGCAAGTTGTAAATGAAACGTCTAGTGTGTTAAAAAGGAATCACAGGCTGCAAACTAATTAAACACAGGGTTTATGGCTCATACTCCTAACAAAAGATTAGGTTACCAATTTAATTGCTCAGGGGCCAAAAAGAAGAAAACACATTTCTTGTATTCTTTGCAGCTCTTCCTTTATGATTTGAGTGTCCAGATACTGTTTCTTTGCTGAGCCTAGCTGGCTGAAATGCTTAAAGCCATTAAGTCAGTCGGTGGGAGACAAAATGAACATTCAATTCCACATCTGGAAGAAAGGTGGCGCTGTGGATCTGCGAGTCGCTCGCACATCTTGACCAGCAAGCAGCTCAGCGGCAAAGCGGGAAAGAGGATACGAGATTTATATATAGATATATTTTTTTTTACGTTGAAATTTTAGATTGTTTTTCATTTTTTAATTTATTGTAGGAAAGCTATAGATTCAGACTCATGTCTTCCAAAATACCTACTTGCATTGGAGATTTAGACCCAAAAAAGCTTGAATCGCCATATGTTTGCTTTGGCTTGCCCCTCCCCCACATTTTCTCCATAAGGGAAGAACAATCAATGAATCATTCATTTCCTTAAGGGATAAATAAACATCCTCCAATTTAAGGAAAATAATCTGTATGCTGACAATTTCTTCTCTGAACTCCCCAGAGCCGGATGACTCTGGAATGCAGATTTTATTTATTTATTTGCCTATTTTGAAGCATGTGCAATTTCCATCAATTGCAACTACCCAAAGCAGATCTGCAAAAGCCTCTGCAGACTTGAATGTTTTTGCCTTTATGCATATGAATACTGCCCCTAAGTGTGGCACAGAAAGACTATAAACAGCATCCCATCACTTTGGTCAGGCTGTGCCACTAAATTGATTTGCCGTAAACTTTTTAAGTTCTTACTCAGAGCACTTTGGATTTAGAACTGTATGAGAAGTATTATAAAGTTGTGCTACCACTATAATCAAGTAAGTCTACAAAGTGTTGTTTTTTTTGTTTTCCCAGAAGCAGAGTGAGGAATCTGCTGGCTGAGGAATGAATGAAATGGGGAATGCTTAGAACCTCCGGAGCACCCCATAAACTCAGCTCTCTTCTGTATACTTCTTTGTCTCTATGAGGGAAAGAGGGAAGAATCCAGGATAGGTCGATTCAGCACTCAACTGTAGGTGTTGGTGGCCCAGACCCGAGCTCCAGATGCCTGGCCCAGTGCTCCCTCTTCTTGCCTTCTGTTCTCCTCCTGCTTTGGAGACCATGCAGTCTGCTTGGCCTCCACTCTGCTGCTGAGGGTGACACTGAAATTACTATAAACCGGGCTGTGTCTGTTTCTATGGCTTTTCTCACTTTCAGTTTTTGGGACCTGGTTATTCTGGACATCTTGCTAAGGTCCCTATTACTCCATCATCACTGGATCCTGAGGCTTCTGGGGTGCTAATAATAGTCTCTAGGCCAGAGGCCTCACCCTCTTAGTTTCTTTCTGACTGTCCCCTTTTTGGAAGTACAGGGTTTTGAACTTAAGGCCTTGCTCTTGCTAGGCAAGTGTCCTACCCCTTGAGCCAGGTTCAGGTCCTCTTTTTAAAGTTACTTTTCAATAACTGGGGTTTATGCCCAAGTTGACCCAGATTCTTATTTATACTGAGTAGCTGGGGTAACAGGAATACATACCATGCTCAGCTTTTATTGGTTGAGAAGTGAGTCTTACACACTTTTTGCCCAAGTTGTCCTTGAGTTATTAGGAGGTTTTTGTCTACTGTGTGCTAAGTGTGTAGAGTTCCTGAACTTTCTTTTGCTCAGACTGAATAAACTCATCTCAATTTACCATGTGCTAGTGATTGCATGAGCAACTGAGCCTGGTGCATCCTAGTTTCTTACCACAGTCCTGGGGTACAGGCTCATTCACGCACCTTTAGCAGATGTTCATAGTGCTAGTTTCCAGAAAGGCACCTATCACTACCTTCCTTCATGACTAAAAATAGAGTAAGATACAAAAGACATGGCAGTGTTGCTCTAAAATCCCACAAAATTCTCTTGCACCTAATTGAAGAGGTGTGTGCCTATTCAAAGCCCTAGTATAGATGTGTCTTTTCCGAGTCTGACAATGCCAGGCCATCTAGCTGGGTAAGTCTGATGTCCAGTGAGTCCAACTGTAGTCCCCTAATGAGCATACTAATACAAATGCTGGACTCATTCCAGACATGGGAACACTGGGGTTCAGAGAAGTCAACAGACTTGGTCCATTTTCCCCAGTGAAGCACCATTAAAACTAGGACTAGAACCCAGATGTCTTGGTTCTGATCCAAAGCCATTTTCCTTAGGAAAAAAGGATGAACTTAACAGGCACTTAAGGATGAGCTGCTATGTGAAAGAGGAACATAGTATCCCTAATAAGTATCAGGCCAATATAAATGCATAAAATAAAAACATTTATAGACATAATTATATAAGGTGAATAGACACACACATGGAATTATTTTCCAGGGAGACACTAGCTCCATGCAAACATGCCAGGGCACCCAGAAAATCCATTCCCATAGATATCTCTACTGACAGGAACTGCTGCAAGTAGTTTTTTTTTTCTATGTGCCAAGTGGGCAGAGTTACTGAACTTTCTTTTGCTCAGACTGAATGAACTCATCTCAACTTACCATGCACTAACTTCCCTTATACTCTCTTTCCTCGCCTATAAAATGCTATGTCTCACAGTTTATAACATTCCTTATTTGAAGGTTAAATGAGAAATCTGTGTAAACCATTGGCTAACACAGAATAATTCCTCAATGTAGTTAGTCAGGATCTCACACACGCACACACAAAGTATCTAACAAACTAACGTATGATTATCCAATTTTCCCTCCCAGTTAAAAGTGCTGAATGATGTAAAATGTCACACCTGAAATAAAACTCATACCCTGATTTTATTTGAAGGGGAGCATAAAATCCAAAGGCCATTTTTTTTACAGTGAACTTTGCACTGTGGACAAATGCCAGGCCTTATTTTCTTGGTCATTAACTCCCAGGAGGGTACCACGTCTATAGCCTGTAACTTTCTTTTGCTCAGGTCACTGTGACCTCAGTAAATTGTTTCTCTAGGCTGGAGGAGAGAAACTATGAGGTGGTTCCTGTCCTACAAGTGTGATACTTGTGAAACAATGAGCCCCGAGGAAGTTGTCATTGTTTCAGTGTGTGGATATTCTCATCATAAATATATAAATAAGAAAGTGAAATAAAAATGCAAAGGAGCCTATCCCCTCAGATAGCTACATCATTGGTGAGGCAAGGAGAAAGAAGGAAGGAAAATGCTCCTGGATATCTCAATTAGCCTTCTGTCCTCTAGGGAGTGGATCATTGCTTTGTTCTCTTTGTTGTCTCTCAGATCCAATTGTGGGTCCAAGCATCCAGAAAAATAGGCAAGATTGGTGTGAGATACCTCCAACTCATAAAAGGCAAACTTTACCCAAGAGTGGCTTCCCCCAAAGAGGTCAGTGTCTCTGAATACACAAGACCAATCTCTTTCATCTTCTTTGACATCTTTAACGTATATGACACAGACACCTATCCCAGAATCTTAGCTGAAATAATCCTATGATTCTTAGATTTATCATTCTGTATGATTACTTGTTTTTTTACATTTTCTATTTATTTCTTTGAAAAAGATGAATATGAAGCATGAATGCATATGACTGAATCAGTATAACACAAATATAACTACTAGAAACAACTTTATAACAGAAATATACATATCAAATACATATGTATAAATATACATATTTATAAATAAATAAATATATATAAATATACATATCAGCTTGAACTTTTGCCTCCCTCTGATTATCCTGGCCAAGCATGGAAAACATTTTTTAAGCGAAACACATCTTAATAGGAGAGATTTAAGAGGATTCTGGTATCTTCTCTCCCTCTTTTTCAGCTTATACTAGAGTTTGAACTTAGGACCTGGGTACTATCCTTGAAATTCTTTGTCCAACATGGTGCAGCACTATGCCACAAGCCAGAGCTCTATTTGAGGAAGTTTTTTAAAATTTATTTTAGGACCTTTTTTTTTTTTTTCCGGTCATGGGGCCTGAACTCTGGGCCTGGGCGCTGTCCCTCAGCTCTTCAGCTCAAGGCTAGTGCTCTACCACTTGAGCCACAGTGCCACTTCCGGCTTTTTTTTCTTTTTGCTTATGTGGTGCTGAGGAATCGAATCCAGGTACTCATGCATGCAAGGCAAGCGCTCTACCACTGAGCCACCTTCCCAGCCCTAATTTATTTTGGGTGTTTTTTTTTTGTGGTTAATTGGAGATAAGATTCTTGCTATCTTTTTTTGTCTAGGAGGCTCAGCTTCTCAGCCTCATGAGTAGCTAGGCATGAGCTATCAGCACTCAGCTGGCATCAGAAATTTTATAATCAGGTAAGTATAACATTCTCTGTGCTGTCTTTGCAAAGGCAACAAGAATTTCATTTGGATAGAACTTTCTAAGAAGGTTTCAGGATCAGAATTTCACAATTATTTTTGTGAATATTGCAGTGATGTCTGTTTGGCCCACCCAGTGTAAAAGCTGCACAAATGATAGAAATGAAGCTGCGTTGGCTGACATACCAGGGCTGCTAAAATGGAGCCCTGATTTTCCCCATGTCACTTGTGCCCAAAGATTGATACATGTTTACATTAAGTTGAAGAGATAGCATATGCAAAATCTCTGAAAGAGGCTGGTTGAGTTTCGCCATAGTCTAGTCCTGATGACATCACCAAGGGCAGCATTTGCCACTCAGGGTGATGGGGCTTCTTTACCACAAGGATACTTAAGCACAGTACTGTGAAACTAATGCTTAATGATGAACATATGAACATGATGGATGTTCATAGCCTGTGATTTTTTTTTTTGGGTCCGGTCGTGGGGCCTGAACTCTGGGCCTGGGCCCTGTCCCTCAGCTCTTCAGCTCAAAGCTAGTGCTCTACCACTTGAGCCACAGCACCACTTTCAGCTTTTTTCTTTTTGCTTATGTGGTGTTGAAGAATCGAACCCAGAGCCTCAGGCATGCAAGGCAAGCGCTCTACCACTGAGCCACCTTCCCAGCCCCCTAGCCTAGGATTTTTTAATAGCATTATTATTTGTTTTTTTGTTTGTTTATTGTGGTACTGGAGTTCAAATTCAGGACCTTCAGTAGCTAGACTGGTTCTCTAGAACATGAACCATGCCATCCGTCCTAGGTTTTCTGGGTTTTGCTGGTTATTATCAAAACAGAGTCCCCATCAATTTTTCTGCTAAGCTTAGGTTAGAATCTTGATTCTTTGCTCTTAGCTTCCTGAGTAGCTAGGATTACAGGCATGAGCCATAGACACTCAATTTACAGCATTTAACATAATATATATTTACCACTATGTCAGTAACAATCAGAGCTTTTCTACTAGTTAATGATAAATCCCACAGACTCCTTCATTTATAAGTTCATGTATTTATAATTTTTCAAACTTCTTTTTCATAATTAAATAAATAAAGTAACCCAATGTCTGGACTTCCTCAAGAGGAATGCTTTACTGGTGTTAACAGCCTGGAGTGCTGAGGAGAATTAAGGGGCAGTGTGTGAAGATGCGACCAGGCTAGCAGTTCTTGATGCAGTCTTTCTCTTTTTCCTGCTAGCTTGACAGTGAAATCACATTGAGAGAATCTCGCAGCCCAAAAGAGGTTAGATTTCATGTGTTAGATTTCACCTAGCAGTCAAAATAAGGTAGCAGAAACTAGCAGTCCACCCAAGCGTGAGTCTGAGGACAGGAGGCCATTTTATGTCACTAACACTCACTATGGAGAGCCAGTCTGTGCAATGGGAGAAGTGGATGCCCTTTATCGACTTGCTCAGGAGTAGGACCTCACAGTCCAAGTTCATCAATAGGCCTCATTTGTTCAAACCTAACGATCAGAGCAGAGGGGGAGAAGGGAAAAAGGAGGCAGACACACTGCACTGCATGGGCATGGAATACTCCCAGACTCACACCCAGGAGAGAAAACCAGATGGAATGATCTTCAACACTTGTATTAATAGGCCTGCTTGCTCTGTTTTCCTTTATTTACCTTGGACTGAACAATGAGTTTCACATCCACAGTTGGCAACTATTCACTTAAAAAAATTATAAACCTTACTCCTAGACTCGTGTCAAAGTAAATAAGGAAAACATTGAAAACACAAATATGTAAACCTGCAAAAATGATGATGCAAAAGAATCTGATGGTTACTGTTGGAAACCCACCAATGAAAGAGAGGCGAGGGAACAAAGGATGAAGAAAGGAACATGAAGCATTTGAGAAGAGAACTAAGTCAGGATAATTTCTAAAGAGCACAAAGCAATTTGAATTCAAAGCACAGTTAAAGGCAAACAATATGGAATGACATTGATAGAACAGAGAAAATCTGAGAAACAATCCCTGATATAGGAAAAGGAGATACAATCAATCTACACACACACACACACACACACACACACACACACACACAAATCAACAAGTAAACATGGAAATGGACTAAGTACTGGTGACTGTGTTTCTAGAAAAGTAACAAAGTGAAAAAAAAACTGAAGAAAATAGTTATGGACTAAACTGAAAATAAATAATCATAGAACAAATAAAACTTGTTAGAAGGGAAAATATCAATGAATGAAAGGAGACCAACAAAGAACTTGTAATTTAAAATTATTAAGTGAAGGCTGAAAAACATCCAAATGCCAACTTGAGTTTTCCGTACTATATGATTACAACAATGAAATGTGCCTACTGCATTTCAGGAAAAAAAGTTTAGGAATTCAGTAGTTTATCATTTCTATGTCATAATTAGAATGTCATCCTTGATATAGGAAGCTCACAGAAACTATACTCTTTATTTAAAGATGTTTCAACATTAAGAAATAAAGAAAAATTGAACATCTAAAAATTAGGAAATGATGCTATAAAAAGAATAATGTTGGAAACTGATTAACCAAAAATATATTAGTTGTAAGTCTGCTATAAAAATATACATAATAAATATATTATAAAGCAATTTGAAAACTAAGTTTGAAAAAAATGTAGCAAATTGCTGGGAGTGTTACCACACAGCTGTAATCCCAGTATTCATGAGGCTGAGAAAGGAGGATAGCAGCTTCATGGCCAGCATAGGCTAGCTAAGAATTTTGAGAGAACCGCCTGGACTATAGAATGAGATTTTGTTCAAACAATGAACAGATTTTTAATAATAATCTCTCTCAGATCCTGAGAGGTCAGAACTCTCAAAACCTCAGAACTTCCATATGGTGCATTTAAATGGTATTGTTTGTTCTTAAATCTTAATGTTACAGAAATAAAAAATACTTTTAAAAAATAATATAAAAGAAACAAAGCAGAAAACAAAATCCAAGCAATTAGACCTTGAATAACCATGTAGATGAGTTTAAATTGGCAAAATTCTCTTAAAGACTATATCCAAGACTATAAATAAAATAAAGTGCTACAATTAGGATTTGCTAAAATTGTGTACATATACATGCATATATATACATATATACATACATGCATATTATCTTCAAGCTCTCATTTATCAACTAACAAAAAATCTTATTAGAAACTGCTAATGAAGCAGAGCACAGCTGCTTCAGATGTCTGGAAAACCAAAGATCTAAATCAACCAGAGATGGAAACAAGCATCTTAATTAATTTTCAATCTTCTCCACATAAGTGTTCATCTGGAGGTAAATCAGGAATAGTCTATCTCATGCCCTGAAGCTGTGATCTCCTTGCCACTCATTTAATGATACCAATAATTAAGTTAGTATCAGCACAAAGATGTTAGGGAGTTAATACCAGGGCAGCAACCATAATCTCACTATTGTTAAGATAGTAGGACAAAAAAGAATAATAAGTGAGATGAAATAATCATTCTGTAAACTCTTTAGTTACAAATATTTTAAGCAAATCTAAGATTAAAAAAAATCTAGTGAGAGGAAGATAGGTGGAGGACAATATGCTATAGTTATTATTAAAGGAAAAAATAGTTCTTTATCTGCTTTATATATTGCTAAAAAAAAGACCCTAAGACTGAACCAAAATAAGTCAGGAGAATAAAAATGTTAGACATATCTAATGGCAAATATGTATAAAGATTAAAAAAAAACAAGAGAGAGATGAAAAGTAAAAACATGAATAAGATGCCAAGCCAAAGTACTAATCCTAAAAGGACTAGAGTAAATACAAATAGATCAAACTCATCAATTAACTGACAAAGACTCCAGAGTATTTTGTATAAAATTAAGAGTCAGGAATGGGTTTGCTGAAGGAAGCATGTTTGAACAAATGGATATGGAATGTATATAAATAAAAGGATAGAAAAAACAGATACTGTGAGGGAAATACAAAGCAAAAGAAAGCCAATGTTGAACTTTTACCATAATAAAACCAAGTTTGGGGCAAAATGAATCATGACAGACAAGAAAGATGTTAAAATAAATCAATGAGAAGGGGAAATATCTGAATTAAAATTTAAACACAGAAGTTGTAGACACATGCTATATAAATCCTATTTATATATGAAAACCTCCATAACTACACAGAGACTATGGGTGCTTTGTTTATATACAAGGAACGGGAAAACAAAAGCTTATAAATTAAATTAGAAAAAGAGTTTCAAAGTTCTAAACAATAGTTACTATATGGAATATCTTAGAGCAGTATACGGTAAAGGCAGATCCTTATAACAAAACACAACAGAGTTCGATATGTCTGGGAAATTTAAAACACCACAGAATAATTCTTGTGTTAAAAAGGAAATCACAAGAAAACTAAGAAAGAAACATATGACCATGCCATTCTACAAGTAAAAAAGACACATAGCTAAAGTAATATTCAGAAAAATTCAGAAAAATATAGAGTTTCACCACACTTATCTGAATGCAAGAATAAAAACTAAAGAAGTATAATTGATTGACAACAAAAAAGGCAGAAATGGAGATACTAATAGGGAACAATATACTCTTTTTTAAATAAAAAAAGAAACCATAAGAATGTCAAAGCTAGCATAACAGATAAAGTCCTTGAAAAAGAAAGAAAAAATGAAAATATTCTAGTAAAGGACACAAAGCATATAAAAGAATAATATTTAGTGATGTTAAAACTACAACATTTTAAAAACAGTTTTATAAAAATAAATATAAAGTCAAACACATAATGCCAAAATTATAGGCCTCAAATTTGAGAACTTTAAAACATAATAGCTATTATAAAATATTTAAAAATTTCCCTGCAATAATGAACAGATGATTTATAAATGAAAAATAAAAAACTGCAGTGAATAGGCAATATGTCTCTTCTATAAGTCTTTTCTGAAATAAGAAAATGTTTCTAATTTATAGTGTTGCTAATGTAATCTTTGTTTCAGCTTTTGATAAATTCATTTAGTAAGGTTTTCTGTTATTCTTGGTTACTTATGTAACTAGCAGAGGATATTATGAAATTATTCAGAAGGTCAGGAAAAAAATGCTTGGGTTAAATATATATATTCTGTAAACTTGGATTAAGCGATTCAATGTGAAAAAAGAAATGTCAATTAATTTACTTGCTTAACCTACTTACAATAAAGGACAAAGGGTATTAAGAAAATGATTCAACTGTTCCCTTTAATAAGATGTAAGTAATAGAATTATTAAAAAGATGTGATTTGCTCCACCAGTGCTAATGTTTTTCTAACACAGTTACACTGAAGAAAGATAAGTTAGAAAGGTAGAAAGGTCTGAAATTGTTCAAGTTGTAGAGGCAAAGATTCTGTGGCGAATAACTTGTTCCACCAATCGGAGGGAAATGGGCGAATGAATATTAAAGTTCCAGTCAACCTGTCAACAATATGTTTGTGAAAACTGAATTAGGTTCCTATCTTCATTGTACAATTAATTCCTAGTCCACACTTGATATCACTCATTCACTGTTTAGTCTGCCAAGAACTATGCTGAGACCAAGATACAATCATGAGCAGAAACAGCACTCTATGTTAGTCTATATGCTTTTCCCAGTAGTATTTCAGTTAAAGTAGCTAATATAAAACTGTGAAGACTACAATACAACAGAATCCATCCACACAACAATTCTGTGTAAAGTGCCTCTTGTGGTACTGGACATGTCTGCGACCACACAAACAAATAGTGTTGTGACAGTGCACAGACACAAATGCTAATGTGCCATGTGGTCACCACCAAAAGCAATCTCCTGAAAAAATTAAGATATCAGGAATATATTGATGTTATATGTTAAATATAAAACAAAAAGAATTACAAATGATGTGCTATGTGTTTGTTCTTAAAGTGAAGGTAGATCTTCAATTCTTTAAAACCAAAGTTACATTAAAAAAAACCATAAGTGTGATTAATCAGGCTAAAAATAAATCAGCCATGTCCTTTAGAATGCGTTAGGTCATCAAAATGCTTCTGTAGAATGGTAGATAGCAAATCATATTGCATTTGCAGTCCAAACGTTTTGCTGTTGTGGCATAAAATAAGTCACAAATGAATAAAAAGATAGGCCTGACTGTGTTTGAATAAATTTTATTCATACACTTTTTTAAAAGGCAGTAAATCGGATTTTTCCAATGTTGCATAACTTGCCAACATCTGGTCTGGTCTAGATCACACAGTCGTCCATACAATGATGCAAATCTAAAAGAGTATTGATGGAACATGGTAGAAAATGAAGGATACAAGCATCCACATATCACTGCTACCTTTTTGTCAAATCCTATAAAAATCCTATAAAAAGAATGTACACACTCCTTCTAGGTCTATTATCTGCTAGATACAAGGGTCATAATGACCTGACAACATGCAAGAGCTATATCATAGGCCCTTACTAGCACACTACCTTTATCTCATCATCTCTAGTATTTATCCAAGACATTTAAAGCATATTTCTGACCTTCTACATAACCTACATTCTTTGACTGAATCAGCTGCAGGTAAAACACCTTTTCCTCCCATCCAGCCACTTCCCGTAGAATGGTGTCTCTTTTCTGCACTGTTCTGTGACGCAAGAGCATTTGATTGGGGACTGACCCATCATGGTTGCTATTTTACATATTAGGTTGCTAACAGTTAATATGGAAGACAAGTTTACATGTGTAACGATATTTGTACACTCAGGATCTACTTTTTTGACAGTCCCTTACCTCTGGAGGCTGATCTCCTCAAACTTTAAGACTATATCACTTAGCATTTCTGATTGAGTTTAACTAGAACTCACTAGTGTTGAGAATGTGGGGTCAGTCTACATCATCTTTGCCAAGGGATTCAGTATTTAGCACTGGCTGCAACTTACAATGTTGCAGATGTTGAACAGCCTTCTCTCACAAAGGGAATCTCCTTCTCTCTCTTTACCTATTAAGGTAAAAGAGGGCAAAGCTCTTGTTGTTGCAAAGTCCTGTGATTTTCACTATCCCCTTGTTAGTTTTATTAACTCTGTTCAAAATCTGTTCACTGATCGGTTCAACCGAACCCTTAATGTATACCATCTGATTTTTATTAGGAAAAAAATAGAAAAAAATCACTGCCTTAGAGAAAAGCTCACCAAGTACTAAAACTTGTGCAAACTGAAAATAATGTAACTTGAACTTATCATGAAATTGCACACAAGTTGTATTATGGCCTGGCTATGTTGTAAACTGCTACTATGTAACAAGCATTTAAATTAGCGACTGTACAACTAAATTGACTTTAATTTTACTTTGAAATAACGCTACCTCAATAATGTTTTTAAATAGCTTTCATTAAACAACATATTCTTGACATATTATGCAAAAACTCCCACATATTGAAAATGAAACGGAAAGGGGTAGATATGTACTTTGTGGATCAGTGGCTTACCTCTTTGAACTTGTGACTGAGCTTGCTTGTGTCCAAGTCGGATGGGGAAAACATGTCCTCATTCTCAGGCAGCTCAAACACTTCAATAGCCATGTCACCACCAGGAAGAACAGGCCCTACCTCATCTTCTTCTTCATCTGTTGCATATTCTCCTGTCTGAAAGGAAGGGGACTTCAGAATCCAGCTGTCCAGTTGGAGGTGGGTTATTTGGAAAACTTTATAAGATAGGAATAAAGCAGGTTGCCAAATGGTAAAAGTCAGCTTTTTTAACCCAGCATGCCTCATGCAGCCAATGTTATAAACAAATGTTAGTTTATCCAGCCAAAGGAACAAGTCTGCCATACAAATGTGCATTTCTAAGAATCAGGAGCATTGAGAGTTGGTTTTTCAATCTGAGTTTTTTGTGATTTTACTAAATAAAATTCTGATGCTAAGGGAAACACGTCATTTCTTTAAATTCCCCCTTGTTGTATGACTAAGTCACGTAACACTGGAAGCAAGCAGAGAGGAAAGAGATTTGGGCCTGACATGGATGGAAGGGACCTTAACCAAGCCTTACTTTGATTCTACTCATCTTAGAGTTCAATCCATTCTATTTTGTTTATTAACTACTGTGAAGGTGAACTAGTGATAACTTGGAAGTTTCTAACCCTCAAACTGCGTATGAGCATATGCTGACTCCATAGGACTTTTATAAGTCTGAGTATTTTGTCAAAGTAAAAAAAATATTTTACACCAAATTCTAGAGTCGTAGGTTATTTTGAAAAAAAAACCCTAATATCTGCCAAAAGAAGTATACTGTGTCATAAGAATTACCCAAAGTTGGTCATGATTGCCCCTTTTAAATAGATCATACACTTTCGTTCTTTTCTTTTCTTTTCTTCTTTTTTTGGTGGTTGTGGGGCTTGAACTCTGGGCCTGGGCGCTGTCCCTCAGCTCTTCAACTCAAGGCAATTACTCTACCCCTTGAACCACAGCGCCACTTCTGGTTTTCTAGTGGTTTATTGGAGATAAGACTCTCACCGACTTTCCTGCCCGGGCTGGCTTTGAACTTCGAGCTTCAGATCTCAGCCTCCTGAGTAGTTAGGATTACAGGCGTGAGCCACCGGCGCCTGGCTCATACACTTTCTAATACAACAAATCTTCCCTAATGCTACATAGCTCTGCTGTTTGCCTCACTACTTTGTAACACCTGCTGGCCCCTGTAGGTAGAGTTCATGACCTCTGTAATAAATGTGCCTCTTTGCCACTAACTTCCTTAACATTATTGGAAAGTAGTGGCTCTTCTGGCAGCATCAGGCTATGAGACTGTAATTCAAACTAATTGTCTGCCATGTTTGCCTTAGATAATTTCAAGACAAATCACTGATTCACACAGTTAAAAAGACAAAGGACCTCTAATCCATCTCCGTTCCATCAGAGAGTTCTTTTCACACATGAAATACAGATAGAAATTCATATTGCCTGCAGAAAACTTCCATTAACACTGTACCAAATGGTCTATTCCTTTGATTAAGAAGGCCTAGCATCCTGACTGTTGCTTTTCCTTTTTCTTTTCCTGTTCAATATTTTTCCTGACATGAAAGGTATTTGCTCATTAACCTTGATGTGTTAATTCCTAGTGTCTGAAATACCATTATTCCATTGCCTTTGGACTTTCTTTCTCAAATGATGGCAGGCTCCTCAATAGTCTGATTCTTGGCAGTTGTCCCTGTGGCTGTATTCTGACTTCTTTCCAAGTGCCCCATGTTTAATTTGTGGTGTTTAGAAGGAGACACATTCTGAGTGTCATTGGCCACATAATAAACAAATAGCCCCAGCATCCTAGATGCTGCTTCTCAAAGATGCAATTAACACAAAGATCTTGACTTTGGTGATACTTTTTGACAGAAGTATGTTCAGGATATTCAGGGACAATGGTGTTTGTTTTTTTTTGTTTTTTAGTCGGTTGTAAGGCCTGAACTCTGGGCCTGGGCGCTCTCCCTCAGCTCTTCAGCTCAAGGCTAGTGCTCTACCACTTGAGCCATGGAACCACTTTTGGCTTTTTCTCCTTATGTGGTGCTAAGGAATCAAACCCAAGGCCTCATGCATGTAAGGCAAGCACTCTACCACTGAGTCACCTTCCCAGCCCAACAATGTTGTTTTATAACTGGCTACATGGTAGTTAAAATTCCCTTTTTTTCACGCAAATAAAATCAAGATGTTTGACTAAAAAGAAAAAAAAATCATTCATCTTCAATCTATATAGATCCCTAGGACCTGGGAATCTAGGACTCTTCCATAAATACTATTCCAATACTATTTGGCACATGTCTTTATGTGTCTGTGAGGCTGTACTCGATTTTTCTCTGCATACTCCATAACTGGGGATAGTTGGTCTCAGGTAACTTGTGTTTGTTAGTACAAAAGAGCCCACAAATCTTAGAAGTGCTCTAATTTCAGATTTGGTGTGGCATTCTTGGTAGTCCATTTCAAATATAAATATACTCATAGATATTCAGAGAAAAGGAGGGGGAGAGAGAGATATAGAGGTACAGAGAGAGTTAACAGGCATTTTGTAAATACTACTGAGCTAGTACTCATATAGTAAGAGGAATGTAGCAAGCCTAGTATATAAATAATCTCAAGAGATGCTAAAAGTTTGTATGCAAAGGTACAAATGTATGAACTTGTCTTTAAGCCTATAATCACAAGTACTAGTAAAGCAAACCTTTGTTTTTGAAGGTTAATGGCATTACATAAAATTCAGTTCTATATAATCAATTTGATGACTAGCATAAATGACTCAAAAAAATCTTAAGCTAAATATAAAGTCTGACTAAGCCATAACAATATGGCACATTCTAAACATGAATTAAAATGAATAATCTGATTTTTTGCTGGTTTGAAAATACTTATTCACTGTGGGTGCTAATTATATGTACAGCAGTACTAGGCTTTGAACTTGGGGCTGTGGTTTTGCTAGGCAGGTGCTCTACCTACTTGAAACATACCCCAACCCTTTTATGTTCTGGTTGTTTGTCAGATAGGCCTTCACTTTCTGCCATATCAGGGATTATTCATGCAAACCATCATGCTCAGCTTTTTCTGGTGAGATGAAGACTTGTAAACCATTTTCCCAGGCTGAACTACAAATGCGATCCTCCTTATCTCTGCTTCCAGAGTAGCTGGGATTATAGACAAAGGATATAGAATCCAGTGTAAAGGCAACTTTTTATTAGTGGGAACCAAATAGTAAGAATATGTAGACATACTAGAATCTGGAATACTTCTGAGAACTGTAGTTATAAGTCCTAGCTTTACAGAAGGGAAAGGATTTGTATGTTATGTCATGGAAGTGGTGAAGTGGTGATTGGAATAAGTATCTTGATTTTTGGTCACTTAGATCTGGGCTCAAATCCTAGCTTTGAGACTTTAGGAAAGTTAACTACTAGATTTAAGCTTTACTTTCTTATCTATGAAGTGAAAAAAAACTATAAAAAGAGCCCCTTATCATAGTAAAGTTTTCATGAGATTAAACTGGACAGTATCTGGGATGTGTTTTAACACAAGGCCTGTCATATGGAAGATGTTCCAAACTGCTGCTGCTGCTGCTGCTGTTGGTCACCAGATTATTTGCTGAGACTTGGGCTCACAAGTTCAATTCCTTAGACAATCTCCATGAATGAATCTTTTATAAGGAAATTGCTCCTCCTGAAATAAAATCTTTTGTTTTGCTAAACCTGTCCCTCTGTTACACATGTGCAGTAGCCACTTGCTTCTAACAAACAAGAAATCTTCCAGACCTTTGTATTCCTCACACACTGGCCCCGACTGCTGCAGTAGTCCAAGAGGAGTATCTACCACATCAGAATACCTAAGACATCTGCTGCCCTAAATACTTTACTAGCCCACTCCCTTCTGTTCCCTCTGTGTGGGTCACATTACCGATTCCATTTTGGTACTTCGTTGTGTGTCTTGTTTCATGAACATCTTTCATCTGGAAACTCCGCGCATGTGCCAGGTACTATTTATCTCTACAGTCTAGAGTGGGTAGGCCAGTGTTTGGCACAGAAGCCACCAAAAATGTTGCTGAATGAAGTGAGCTATAGCCACATCAGCACAGCACAATAGAGCCTGACTTTCCTGTTCATCTCAGCTTTCCAGTATGAAATGTAGCAAAGCCCAGCTGCAGATGGGGTCTGAATGACCCTTTAGGGGCTTTTTACTTGTTGTTAGGTTCAACCATTCATTAACAGTCTTTTTTTTTTTTGCTGTAGCAATGTTTGCTGTGGTAAAATCAGAGAAGCTAAACAGTGCTTATCATAAAAATAGCCTTAATTATGCAGTTTTGTGGCATTTTGTCTGAATCTGGTTATATATATATATATATTTTTTTTTTTTTCAAAATCAGTTCGGAGAGAGAAAAGAAGAAAGCTGCTTTTTCTCTGGAGGAAAAAAGGCTTCAAATGAAGATTGATGTTTAAAACATACCAATCTTCACCAACTATTGATATGGCTTGTAGCAGCAAAACCACCCTCTTTCCAGCAAAGGAATCTCCCTATTTTTGACCAGTGATTTCTGTATGCTCTAAGTTTTGTAATGTTGGGTCATTTCATCCCCTTGAATATGCTCAGCTATAAAACACTTTTTTCATAGGGTTGTCATAAATTGCAAGGTTTAAGCACAATGCATAGAATATGCTAAATGACTGTGTGATTTTCTGACTACAATTATACATACTACCCCTTGTTTCTACAAGGCAACAATAAAGTATTACAACAATCAAGAACATAGCTTTGGGGCTGCAAAGACTAAGTTCCCAGAAAAGGAAAGATTTATCTTTTGTGTGCTCTTGCATCAAATAGCAAAAGTTATCCTTCTTTTAGAGTTAACTAGTGAAATTATGTATTTTTCAGTTAAATCTTTCCATCTATGCGAACTCATGTTTTCTTGTGAGACAGTTCATGAGCTAGTTTTCAATACCCTTTCTTTTAGAAAGTATACTTCAAGAGCAGGGGCACTATTTCCTTTGATGGTGAATAGATGCTAAAATGATCCCCATCAATCCCTGCTTCCTGGGTATTTATAGTACCTTTCTCTAGAGTGTAGCATGGATCTATCAACTCACTTTTAACAACCAGAATATAATAAGAATAAAAGAAGTAATAGTGTTACTAACAACACTAGGATTTCACTGCTGAGATTAGCTTATACAATGTCACTTACATTTCTTTTGTCCTTTTGCTTTTTCTGTGCCATAACTATTGGGTCAGAAGCTGCCATGCTGTGAGTCTGAAGAGGCCTCACATTACAAGAAACTGGCTTCTGGCAATAGCCAGCAAAGTCTGGCTGTGCAACAGTCACAGGAGAGGGAGGCTCTCCTGAGCCCTGCGACAGCTGCAAGTGAGCTTGGAAGCCGACCTGCTCCCAGTTGAGCACTTAGATGACCACAACTTTGGCTGACACCTTTCCTTCCAGTCTTGAGAGAGATCTCGAGTCAGACGCATCCAGCTCAACTGACTCACAGTCTTAGTAATGCATAAATATTTATTGTTTTATGTTGCTGTGGATTTTGGTCATGAGGAATACTCCAAGGTTATATGTTCATCATATCACTGAAAATAATCACCTGAAACCAAAGTCATTTATGCCTTTGCTCTTCAGACATTTATAGAAAAGATGCATAGAGAAATCATCTCTCAATAGTACTCATCCTCATATCTATATTGTCTGTAGCTGTGGTAGATTTTCCTATGTCTATGACAGGCCCAATGTGAGCAATAATGAGTACCTTGAAAATAATTTAAGTTCTTTACCAAATTTATATTTTGTTTCCACAGCAAAAGAGCAAGTTTCTTGTGGGCATCAAACTAATTTTCCGTGTCTTTTTAGTAAATGTTGGCTACCATCAAAAAAGGTAAATGCTGCTGTCTTTAAGTTTCTGGCAAACATATTCTAAACAAGGAACGGAGCAATGAGCCCTAGTTTTCCCACTAAAGACCCTGAACTAACCAGTTAACACACCAAAGTGAACCTGTACAGTTCAAATATCACGCTACAATTTGAAACTGGCATCTTCCTTTGTTTCATTTTACAGGCCAAGGAAACAATGAAGCACTTATTCAGATGCCAGCAGAACTGTGGGAAGAAACTAAGAAATCTTTATGTTCCTGAATGTTTAATCTTCACAACAGGATAACTACAGCCACCAGAGAGGCACAAGTTATTATCATTGTAACAGTTCTATAATCATACAATTAATTCCATATTAGAAAATATAATGTATTTGTATTGAAATGAATTCGTAGAGCATAATAATGGTCGATCATCAACAAGAACCTGGAATTATAGTTACAGAAGTTAAAGCAGAACAAACAAAAGAAACCAACAAAAATGTCATCAATGGCATTTTTATGCAAAATCTACAGACTGATGATAAATACAATCTCAATTTTACAATCTCTTTCCAGGGGGAATTATGATCTTTACCTCACATGATTATCTGGTGCTTTGCAGTAGCAATTCCTTCTTGCAAAGGGTTTGTGAAACCCAGAACTCAACCCTTACATCAGTGTGCTGGCATTTTTAAACAAGATAATTGTCGTGCTATCTTCCCACTAACTCCCATAGCCCCAGGTCCTCCATGAGCCCCAAACTCCTTATGAGTCAGTAGGTCTGAGGCTACGTGGGGAAAAATATTTCTATTTTTGAAGAAATATCATGAGATTCTCACATGGAGGTGAGTTTTAACCTACTTTGTGGTTCTCATAGAGCAGACACTTATATTCACTTTACATTCCCATGACGATTAACTGTATGATATGCACAGAGAATTTAAAATCTTTTAAAGCACTGAATTGACTTGACCCAAATGCTTCCTAAATAAATGTTAAAACATAAAGAATAACCACTACCAATGGACCAGCAACTTAATTGAAGAAGAGGAATGGTACCGACCATACCTCCTGGACTCCATCTAAGCTGCTGACTCTTCTAAAGAAATTTTGCTGAATTCTATTATTGTTAGGGCTTTGGAATTTGTTTCATTTTTGTTTCACTTGTTTCAGTTTTACCTTTTTGTTGCTACACAATGTGTTCTTATGTTGATAAATTTTCTACAAATGGAATCCCATTGTGCACATTCTTCTGTGCCTTTTAACTTTTAGCAGTGCATTCAGATTTGTAGGTTCTGAAACAACTTCCATGTACTCTTGCACTGTGTGAAAGTACACAACAAATTCAATAGATCTGGCCTGCTCTTATTAGTAAAGATGTCAGCTGTGTTCCTTGTGTTTTCTTGTTATAGAAGTGTATCCTGCATGAGTGTGATTATTCATAAATATAAGGGTTTTACTAAAATGTTTGGCAGCTTGTTGAATCCAGTTGACTGGATAGTGTCAGTTTTCCAAAGTGGTTGGGTCAACAATAAAGTTCCTCTTTCTCTATGTCCTTCTGGAACTTAAACTATCTGATTTAAATCAATTTAGTAGGTTTGAAATGGCATTTCATTTTGTTTTAAAATTTCCACTTACTGGATGATTGTTAATGTGGCTAGGAGTCACCAGTCCCTGGAGTTATTCTGTGAACGGATTGTGCAAGCCAGTAGTCCAAGTGGAATCTTTTCCTATTGGCTTACTTATTTTCCAAACATTTTCATCTATTTTGTGTGTCATCCTTTTCATTTTCTTAAAGGTATTTTTCTTCATGTATGGAAGTTTTTTTTAACAACAATTTTCTCAATCTTTTCTTCTGTAGTTTTGTTTTAAGAAACTACTTTTTTTTTTACACTGGGATCATCAAAAACACTGTTCTACACTCGCTTCTGAAATTCATAGCTTTGTTTTCCTATTTGAAAAACAAATTTCCTTGGAATAGAATTTTGTAATTTTTAGTAATATTTTTCTCATGATTATCTTTGCATCACTTTCTGTATAATTTTTTGTCATCATTATTCGTTTTAGTGCCATAGTGATAGCTAAGTACATACTCTAAAGGTTTTATCTGCATTTCTTATTTTTAGGTCAAGTTGCACATTAGTGGAAATTTTATTCCAGCTTGGTATAATTGCGAATAAAATAGTTTTTAGCTGACCATTCCTCCATCTCTTCTTTCTCAACATTTCAGTTCCCTTTCTTGCTTTGTTTCAACTTATCCCCATTCTCTTCCTTCCTCATTTTCTTCCACTGTTTCATTAATCATGGCACGTAATTTACATGTGAGTTTTGCACTTTGAAACTGTAACTCACATTTCTTGAAATTTGAACATTTAGGCTTTGACAAAGGAAGGATATAATCTTTTTCTCCTGAAACCTAGCATACATTCAAGCTGTAGTGATAATGATTTCTCAGAGACAATGTTTTCTTCCTTTCCATAAATCACTAAGATAGGACATTGGTAATTTTCTATGGATTCCTTTGGTTGGTGAACATATTTCCCTACGCAGATTTCATTTCAGTTGTATGCTTGAAGTTCTCCAATTAAGACATCCCATTTTGGATGCATATACAATAAAATGCACTGATATTAGGTGTATGTAAGTGAACACTTTGGTCACTAGCCACAACCACATATAAGATATAAATCATTTCTGTTGTTCTAATTAGTTGTCTCATGGAAGTTGGTAGTCATTTTCATCCAGTCTGGCACTAGAAGTTAGTTTTCCTAATTCTATAATGTCATTTGAATGTACTTCTCTATGTCTGGCTTCTTTTCTTCATCCCAATGTCATATGTATGTATTTATCATTAATTATTAAGGTGATGCTACTCTGCTTTTGCTTCTATAGAAGATTTCTATTTCCTTCAACTCTACCATTTTCCCTTCTTTATTCAATGTTAAGTAGAATAAATCTCTATATACTAGGTACATTCTTATTGTACCTAGAGAGGAGCTTTTAAGCAGAGGAGAATGTCTACTTCCTTAGGAAAGTGTATGTGCAGGGGTGTGTGTGTGTGTGTGTGTGTGTGTGTGTGTGTGTGTGTGTGTGTGTGTGTGTGTGTGTGTGTGTGTGTGTGTGTGTGGTATGTAGTATGTGTACTTTGCTTAGCTTAGATGAAGCATGGATAAAATCTTCAGTTGAGTATTTTCTAAGAGCCCTATGTTTCAATGGCAATAATCACTATTACATATTCTTACAAACTTGAGGATCCACAAATCACAAGATATAATTTAATGACTATAAAGATCTAACAAATTTGGAGCCTATAAATGGCTGTTAAAAAGATTTTATGTTTCTCTAATTCCTCAGGCTCTTATAAGAATCAACCCACTTACCTCTTAAACATATTTGACCTCCATTTCAAACTCCATTACCTTTTTTTACTAAAATTGTTTTGTACTTAAAATGTAGTATTTTTTAGACATTGTGCAAATAAGTAGTGCTGTACTTTAAAAGTTAAAAGTATAAGCTTCATGCTTTGAAAAACTAGAGAACTTAGCATCAAAACCTTCTTTATCTAAAAAAACCCATTAGATTCAAAGACAATATAAATCCTTACATATACTGTATTGTGCAACCATTAGACAGCCTCAATATTAAATACCAGTTTTCCTCATGACATTAAATCATAAAATATTTGAAGTGTTAGTGATTAAAAGCATCCATGCTTAAATATTAGGAAGTGACAGCAAACTGCGGAACCTCTACAAAAAGACTTGTGATGGTCTAGAACTAACATGTTTTCCTTCAAGTCATTATTTTCAGATTATTATTCAGCACACCAATCCAAAGCTTTGGGAAAGCTTTTCAGAGCACAGGAAGTTAATAAGACACACAGAATATTTAATTTCACATGTGAAGCAAGAAGGTACAAATACACATTAGTTTCTACCCCAAACACAAACCTTAAGGGAATAGTTGTTATTATTATTGCAGTTGCCAGACACTCCTTGCAATTCAGCCACAGTGTTCTAAAATGGTTGACAAAAACAGTTAAAGAAGGTTCTTTTCACCTTGGAAGAGCAGCATAAAGGCAAGGACAGGACAAGTACTAGAGTCCTAGTGCTAGTTGTAACACAATGTCAAATACCAGGAAGATGTCAGCTACCTGGGTGGAAGGAGCCTCACTTACAGTTTAAAGGTACAGCATAGTTGTCAAGGTTGTCCATAACACCTAGGACCTCCTGACTACAAGGCACAAGCTGTTTCCAAACATCAAACAGCAAGTCAAATTTAATGTTCTCCACTGAATTGTACTTCACATAAAATCTACATTCGCGTGTTTTCATACTTAGCCGAACTGTATAGCTTTCGCCTTTGATTGTTACATGTTAATATAAGCAATAAAAACCCCATATAGGCAGCTATTTTAACTTGTACCCAATTCTTTAAAAGATTCTAAGAATTAATACTGTTGTGATATTGTTATAATGATGATAATTTCCAGTAAGGAAAACAAATCACAAAAGATTAAATTGTTTTTGGTGAAGGGGCTTCAGTTTCTAGAGTGATGATTACAAGTGTATCATGAACAGCTGCTAAGAGAATTTGAAATGTCATCGACAATAAAAGACTTTACAACATAATAAATACTCTTTTAAAAGGATCTTTAAGAAATCCAAATAATCGTATGATTTTAAACATCTATATAAAATTACCCTTATTCATTTCAAGGACCCTACTATTTTCTAATTAAAAAAAAAGAGGTGTAACACCAGTATGTATGGTATTTCCAATCTGGGTTCATACTACTTCAAACTGCATAACATGCTTTGATAAAAAAAAAGGTACCCATACAATACAAACAAGTTATGAAAAAAATATATACCACAATCGCATGTCTCACCACTAGAAGGTTAAACATTGGTAGGGATCGATTATGCCGGGACAGGGGAATAAATGTTATTAAAATGAAAATCTAGTTGAAAATTTTACCATACCCCTGGAATTTGCTGGCCTAGGGCTGACTGTCTGAGGGGTTCACTGAACTCCTCCATGGTTACCTTTCAGAGTGTTAAAAAAGAAAAGAAAAACAAATGAATAGTAATTCCATGAAATCCAGACATGCAACCACTCATCACAGATTTGATGAGATGTACATTAAAATGCTTCCAGTGGTTCAGATTTCCATCTTCTTCAGCTTTTAGGCACAATCATCTTTACTTTTTTAAAAAAATTAACATGTTTAACAGAGAGTGAACAGAAATAGGAATGCAAATTAAAATGGAATTGGCTGTTTGCTTATTTTAAACTCTTCTAGTTTAAATATTTGGAGAAAAAATAGAAAAGGCATAAATTTAAATGTTTGAGGATTATCTATACATTTCAAATTCTATTAGAGCATGACTTACAATTTGAAATATGCCAGTATAAGTGAAACATTCTAAGTCGTTACTCCTAAACTTTATTTCTTCTATTCATTCCTTTTCAGAGTACCATTGTACTTTTACAGTTTCAGGACACATTTCTCACACTATGGTGCTTTCTGCATAACCCGTTCATGCACGTAGCTCCCTTGTGTTAATGTGTCAAGTTCCAAGTTACAGTCAACCTTGGATGGTTTGATCAAAACCAGAAGCTCTCTGTTCTTCTGTAGACAACGCTGATCTGAGGGCTGGCTCTGCAAATTAGTTGGATGAACTTGGTTCCTCTGTATTTAATTAGAGATTTTCCTGGCTATCTTTAGGGAATGTCTCAGGGGATATTAGCATATAAAAGATTTGGAATTTGAAATCCCAAGATGATTTTATAAATGGTAAGAAAAGTAAAAAGCCAGGTGACTGATTACACACTTCCCCAGCCTGTTCTAATAAAGATATGTAAATCAACAAATTGCTTCATTGCTTATGGAATTAAATCTGGTTTTCAAGGATCATTTAGCCATTGGAGATCCAATTCTGGTTCTTCTCATTTACTTTTCTTCTTGAATATTTTCCTTTTCATTAACAGAAAAAAAGAGAACAAATAGAAAATACAGAGATAACACTCAAATCAATTTTGTAATATTTGATAGCCTTAGTTTAAAATTTTGAAACAAGTGATAACATGGGAGGTTTTAACAATGGAGTGAATTTTCATGATTTGTTCAGCTTTCATCTCTCCTATTGACAGAGAAGTAATGGCTGTTTTTACCTGTGCATGTTTTAAGAAGGCATTGTGTAACACACACAAAAAGGAGAACACAGAAGCCACAGGGGAAGATGAGAGAGCAACCTCAAAGGAGTAGACTTGAACCTTCACACTAAAGGGAGGATTACTTGGAGTAACACAGGAGGCATCTGATTTCTATTTCTGCAACTTGTGGAACAAAGTGAAAATTCAGCTGAAAGCAAAACTCAAGTTTTTGCAAAACATTTCAGCATTCAATTACTCTTAAACTCTAATGAAGATGATACTAATGGATTGCTGCCTTGACGAATTCTCCAAGTGTCCAATTTCCCTCTTGTTAAGGAAAATAAAACAAAGATTCAGAGAACCTAAGTAGTACACTCCCACCACTCAAAACAGGAACTCTGCTAACATCTTTTGTTACCTTTTTCTGTACATGCCTTAGTACAGAAAAACCCACCCAAGACTCCCCTCAAAACCTCCCCTCAAAAAAAGACTCCCCTCATTGCATGGCCCAGACTTTGGTGCCAGGAAAACTATTTTAATCCCAACTTGGTAAACTACTCTTTCATCACTAGGGAAAAAAACCCTTTGCCTTTCTAGGGGCAAATATCTCTTGTGATTCTTTTAAAGATTAAATGAGGCTAGGCGCCAGGGGTTCATGTCGGTAATCCTAGCTACACTAGAGGAAGATCAGGATGATGATAGTGATTCCAAACTAGCCTGGACAAAAAAAAAAAAAAGTTTGCAAGACCTCATCTCAAGATAAAAAGCTGGATGGTGTAACTACTATGGGAAGTATGAATAGGAGGTCCAAGCCAGCCCAGGCAAGTAAGACCCTATCTAAAAACTATCCAGAACAAATAGGGTCAGGGGTATGGCTCAAATGGTGGAACACCTGCTAAACCAGCATGGAGCTCTGAATTCAAACTGCAGTATAATATCACCAGTATGTCAAAAAAATAAAATAAAACAAAACAAATATGGAGATCATGTAGAAAGAGACCCTTGCCAACTATCTGATAAAACTATTTAATTGTTCCTCTTACTGCTAAAATTACCTTCTCAGATGACCATCAGCTCCACTGGCTTTCCAAACAGGCTAACAAACAAAACCCTAGCAATCTTCTACTTAGTATAGGTTCCTGTATAAAGGTTGAGCAAAATTATTTTTATGTTACTTTAAATTATTACATTTTATAAAAATCATTCACACATATCTTTAACTTCTAGCACATGTCCATAAAGTGAGCAACACAATACACACACACACACACACACACACACACACACACACACACACACACAAGCTTTAACTGCTTGACTGAAAACTCTGGGGGATAAATGAGATCAATGATCAATTCCTCAAAATAACTGGAGGAATCACATGATAAATGATCTAAAATGTTCCTCAGAAAAGTGTGAAAACACACACAACAGTTATTTTCTCTCCTTATTTAAATCTAATGTCTTTTTTTCTTTTTTTTTTTAGAAACAGTCTCAGGAGGGCCTTGAACTTGCAATCCTCCTGTCTCGGCCTCCTGAACATTGGGATTATAGAGGGGCACTACCACACCAAGCTCTAGGCCTGATGTGTTATTTAATGCTAATGGAATATGAGAAGCTAGAAAAAATTTGGAGGCTCAGTCCAATCCTGTATAGACTCAAGGCCACTCAGGTGCTAGCCCTAGCTTGGCCTCCTCCCTTCCAACCACTTGAGGTCACTCTACTCCCCTGAATCTACATACAAAATCTTTGCAGAAGAATGAGAGGCAAAGAGTTTGCCAAGAATGATTCTAGAATTCTATAGTAGGCTCGCAGTCTGAGTAAATCAATGCCCCTAATAAAATACCAAACACTGTAGCAGAAGATTGAAAGCTAAGTTTACAAGGTCAAATAGGTTAGTTTCAAAACCCAAAGTAGTAATTTCATATCTCAGTAAAATTAGAAAAAACTCATCATTTCAAATGGACTTTTCAGATGAAGGACTAAAGAAGGAAATAGAATGCTAAGATTAATTGACTCTCATGAAGATTTTCTAATAAATTACTCTTTGATCAAAAGTTAGTTGGCATACCACTGCTAATTTTTGACTATAATGAATGAAGAATATACACATTTGGGTTAAAATATATATCACAGATTAAATATACATTCAACAATATTTGAATGGCTATTTCTTAATTTTTTTCTATATACTTGTTAGCCACCAACAAAAGTGGTTTTTTTTTCCTGGAAAAATAATATATTCGGATGAGCAGAGCTTAAACATGTAAAATTTCACTATGCTTATATCAATTGAGATAAAAATGAATATTTATCTGAATATTCATTTATGAGTATGGAATACTACAACTAAATTGTTGATGGATCTAGTAAATATGGAACATATGCATGTTTGAATGTGCTTATAATAAAGCATGTTGTCCTATTGTATCAATGTACATTTGGCATGACATTAGAAATAGACCAGCATCTGTGTTACATTACAGCACACAAGAGTTCCAGAGAACCGTTTTCACTTGGGGGTTAGCTTCTACTCATTTACTTGATCTTCTACAGAGAACAGGATGTAAAATTATTCCAATATGTATCTACCCCATGAAACATTTGCTAGTGAAAGAGGTTTGTTCTGTGTTTTGTTAGCACAAATCATAGTGAGCAGGTCTAAAGAACTTTCTCTTCCTCTGGGGGTGGGGCTGCCTCTGGAAACACTCAGCCATCTTTAGTACTTTTCTGTGTATGTTTATATATGTATAGGTATGTTTTTCCACTTAAAAATGTTTATTGATTCCTTTGAAAGAGTATCATAGGCTATTGTTGTACATTTGGAATAGATTGAAGAAAACATAAAACAGAGAGACCATTTAACTCCAGCAATAAAGATAACTACTCTTCACATTTTTGGTGTTTCTACTTTCTTGTTTCTATGAATTTCTTTATAATAGTATGGGTAAAGTCAGAATACTATAAATAGGATTTACGACTTGATACATACATATCTGATACAAGTGGCATTTCCTTTCTGTGAGGATGAATTTTAGTACGATATGAAACTGCAAAGAACCTACTACACTGTTGCAGTCACACTAGAGTCAAAACGGTGAGAATGAATGAAGAGCAAGTTTGCCGTCTTCCTACCTCATCATCATCAGCATCATATTGGGCATAGTGCTGCTCAAGCAGCTCTCTCTGGCGCCTCTCTTGTTCCAGCGTCTGGCTTATCAACTGGGCAACCTCGCTCACTTGTCCTGGTTTTTCCCGTCCAATGACAAATCTGTGGAAATAGTTAATGAAGACTAATATAGTGAGGACTCTCCAGCAAGAAGGAGTGTTGAAAAAAGTGGCCAAGAACCAGATCAAAATGTAGCATGGCTCTGGTATTTGAGCCCAAGTCCCTTTGGGAAAGGAAAGGTTCCCTGAGCAATGACATTACAGACACAGATCACAAAGGACAAGCACAGGATCAAGGAAAAGACCATTAAAAAATGAACACTTTAGAAGAAGCCATCATGGATATAGTCCATTCAGTAGTAGTTTACACATTTGGATGTTTTTGGGGGAAAAAAGTTAGCCAACATACAAGTTTCTGTATTTAAATTGTACTAAATAAATTTCCAGAATTTAAGAATCATTTCCACAACAATGTCCATCTTAGTGAACATAAAAACTGTCTCAAAAACATTTCAAGGTAGAACATGAAGTGATTATCAGAGGTATAAACTGATATATTTTTCCCTAAATTACAAAAACTTTGGAATTATAACCACATAAGCAGAAAAAGCCAGAAGTGGCGCTGTGGCTCAAGTGGTAGAGTGCTAGTCTTGAGCTGAAGAGATGAGGGACAGTGTCCAGGCCCAGAGTTCAGGCCTCACAACTGACCATAAAAAAAAAGAATACAAAATAGAGATAGTATTTTGTTTTGTTTTTAAAAAGAAAAACTAAAATAGTAAGTGTAAATTAATCACTTCAATGGGAGAAAATATGAGCAGCTCAAGAAGTATCTGTGGATATTAACTCCTCAAAGAAAACAATCCTAAAAATATACTTATTGCATGTCATATCACTTATCAACACTGGGTATCCTCAAGAAATTAATATTCACTTAATTTCTTCACATTAATATATGGTTCTATTTTTAAAACACTAATAATATGTCTCTAGGATGCACTTAACTCTTAATTTTATTATTTTGAAAGTTATGTAGTATAACCTTGTTTTTATAATTTACTGGCACTTTCCTTTCATTTAAATTTAATATTTAATACTTAATTTGTATTTATTTAATGTTCATTTTAATATGTTGCTTACTTATGAGATGTAGATCACCATTTTGCACAAATATAATGAAGCACTAAATGCTTATACTCAGATATTCACAGTTGTGTGTGTGTAGAAATACTTCCATGTAGGATTTAATTTTTTTCTCTTATTTTTTTCTTAAAGTGCTAACATTTTATTTTTATATCATGTCTCTAACTTTAAATTAATTTCATGTATTATGTGGTTAGCATGAGGTTTATTTTTCCAAAATAAATCAACAGTTGTTTCAACACCAATTGTTAAAAGATTGTTCATTGCAATAACTGAATTACATGAATACATTTGTTGAATATTAGTTGACCACGTATGTCTTGACTGATTTCTGACTTCACTGGTGTGTTTATACTTTTGCTAACAACATAGTTTTTTGTTTGGGTTGTTTTGTTTTATTTACTTATTTTGGGCCCTGGGGCTTGAACTCAAGCCTGGATACTGTTCCTTAGAGTCTTCTGCTGAAGGCGAGCACTCTACCACTTGAGGTACAACTCCACTTTGGGATTTTTCAGTAGCTTCATAGAGTTAAGCGTCTCACACACTTTCCTGCCCAGGCTGGCTTCAAACCCTGATCTTCAGATCTCATTCTTGTAAGTAGTTAGGATTACAAGCTTGAGCCACTGACACCTGAAAGTTTCTCATTTACTATATAGTAAGTCATAAAAAAAGGTATGAGTCCTTTAACCTTATGTGTCATTTCCTCTGCATTTCCATATAAATTTTATAGTAAGTTTGCCAATTCCCAAAAGCTCAATGAGCCTTGCTTGCAATTGCTTTGAATCTACAGATCATTTTGTGTTGTGTATGTGCTAGTCCTGGTGCTTGAACTCAGGGATTGGGTTCTGTCTCTGAGCTTTTTCTGTTCAAGGATAGTGCACTACCACTCTAGCCACTTCCAGCTCCACTTCCAGCTTTTATTTTATTTTATTTTGTTAAGGTGATGTACAGAGGGGTTACAGTTATGTAAGGTAATGAGTACATTTCTTGTTACCCTTCCCCTCATTTTTCTCCCTCTTTTCCTTCCCTGTAATCCACCGTCCCCCCCGAGATGCACAGATAATTTCCAACAAATTTTCTTGGTAGTATTGCTGTTGCATAGATTTTTTTCCCCCTCTGTCCTTTGTCTCACCATTTTGTTGTTCCCCTTCCCTTCCCTAGTTCAGATAAATGTATATACAATAACCAGGGTACCAAAATCCAATGCAGTGACAAGAGGGAATAAACCAAAGGGGGGGGACACAAAAGAAAAAAAGAAATCATTGTGTATATATACCACATTTTCTTGATCCATTTACTGAGGGGCATCTGGGTTGGTTCCATATCTTAGCTATGATAAATAATGCTGCAATAAACATAGTTGTGCTGGTAGCTTTAGTATGATTTTGTTTGTGATCATTCTAGTAAATACCCAAAATTGTGATTGTTGGGTCATAGGGGAGCTCTATGTGGAGTCTTTTGAGGAACCTCCATACTACTTTCCAAAGTGGTTGAACAAGTTTACACTCCCACCAATAATGACATTGCACCATTTGTTAGGAAATTGAAAGAATTGAAAAAAATTATATTAAGGGAAGTAAGCCAGGCCCATAGAAACATAGGTCCCATGGTTTTCCTTATTTGCAATAACTAGAATATGTCTGAGACAAGCAGAAAAGGTCAGATAAGTAGATGTTAGACTTAAATGGTTTTTCTTTCTTGCTATTGTTTCTAACATATTTATAAGGTGATTTTTTTTTGTTGCTTTGTATGTCCCTCCTCCACAGTACAACCCCTGTTTTCACTGTATTTGATGTTGGTATAATTTGGGGAGGGGAAAGGAAATAACAAATTGTTTAAATAGGTAGACCCATTGCAACAATGAAATATACAAGATGCTATATTGAAAAATGAACTTTACAACTTTGGTGGGGAGGGGGAGTGTTAGATGGGAGGGCAGGGATGGTAAGGGGAAACAAAGGAGGAAGCAACAACGCTTGATAAGAAAAAAAAAGAAATCACTCAGTACACTGAGAACAACAACAACAAAGAAACATCTCTTGTGTCCATGTCTTGGAGTTCATTTCACTTAGCATCATCTTATATGGTCATATGTACATAGCTATTGAGCTATTTTTCTTTTTTGTATGTTTTTTATTATGAAAATACTGTACCGAGGGGTTACAGTTACATGAGCAAGGCAATGAGCACATTTCCTGTCGAGCATTGTTGCTTCCTCCTTTGTTTTCCCTCCACCATGTTGCTTCCCTCCTTTGTTTTCCTCCTACCACCCCTTCCCTCCCACCTCCACAACTACCCTTCCTTCCCACCTTCCTCACCACTGAAGTTGTAAAGTTTGTTTTCAACATAGTGTCTTGTACATCTCATTGTTACAATGGGTCAACCTGCATCCCTATTTAAGCATTTTGTTTTTTCCCTTCACCTCCCCAAATTAGAGAAGTGTATATATAAGACGCAGGGCACCTACATTAAATACAGTGAAAACAGGGGTTATACTGTGGGAGAGGAATATACAAAGCAACAAAAAATCATATGGTACATTATAGATACGTTAGAAACAATATCAAGAAAGAAAAGATATTTGTATCCCTATCTCAGGGTTCATTTTGCTTATGTGGTCATATGTACATAGCTTTTGACCTTTTCTGTTTGTCTTAGACATGTACTAGTTATTGCAAATAAGGGAAACCATGGGACTTATGTTTCTTTGGGCCTGGCTTACTTAATATAATTCTTTCCAAGTCTTTCCATTTCCTAACAAATGGGGCAATGCCATTCTTTCAGATGGAGGCATAGAATTCTATTTATATTTTTCATAGTTAATTGGAGATAAGAATCTCAAGGACTTCCCTGCCAGGGCTGGCTTTGAACCAGGATCCTCAGATCACAGCCTCCTAAGTAGCTAGAATGAATCGGGTGAACCACTAACCATTAGGCTATGGATAATTTTTAAGAGAAGTGACAGCTAGACAATATTACTCATCTGATCCAAGAATACAGTATATCTGTCTTTATTTGGATTTTTGTGTTCACAGAATATTACATTGTAATGTCCAGTATACTAGAGGAACAGCTTATTTGTTATGCTTAAGTATTTCATCTTTTCTGGAGTAGTTGTAACTTGTTTTAATTTTTAAATTCTAGTGATTTGTTGCTAGAATACTAAAACTCAGCTTTGAATACCAGCCTTATTTTCTGCAACCTTGCTAAACTCATTCTCTAGTCTTTTTTTTTTTTGGCAGTTGTATGACTTGAACTCTGGGCCTGGGCGCTGTCCCTCAGTTCTTCAGCTCAAGGCTAGTGCTCTACCACTTGAGCCACAGTGTCACTTCCGCTTTTCTGGTAGTTTATTGGAGATAAGAGTCTCACAGAGTTTCCTGCCCTGGCTGGCTTTGAACTGCAATCCTCAGATCTCAGTGCCTGACTTCACTCTCTAGTCTTATAGAAAATTAGTTTACTTATTTATTTAGTAGCTCTTTAGGATTTTATGGTCACATCTATGATGAAGGAAGACAATTCTTTTTCTCTATTTGGCATCTATTATTTATTTGTTTCTTTGTCTATTGACTGACTTACTGTGCTGTCTTAAGACATCCAAAATATGTTCAAAAGAATGTGTATGAAGAGACATCCTTGCAATCACTACCATTCTAAAATATGAGCCTTGGGTTGTCTTAAAAATACATAGGAAGGGGCTGGGAAAGTGGCTCAGTGGTAGAGTGCTTGCCTTGCATGCATGAGGCCCTGGGTTCGATTCCTCAGCACCACATAAGCAGAAAAAGCCGGAAGTGGCACTATGGCTCAAGTGGTAGAGCGCTAGCCTTGAGCTGAAGAGCCAAGGGACAGCGCCCAGGCCCAGAGTTCAGGCCCCCACAACCGGCAAAAAAAAAAACCAAAAAACCAAAAATACACAGGAAGATTTCATCTAGAGATACTATTGTTTCTATAATTGAACTACAAAGTTCCTTTCCCCTTCCCCTTTTTTTGTTTCCCTCTTCACATTCCTATAGTAAGAAAGTTTATTAGGAAAGAAATACACTTCCGGTAGACTGAAATCAGATTGTTTCAACCATGAGAATAACCTACAGATTGCATAATATCCTCACAAATGATCCCTCTTTCTCAAGTCAGAATTATTTGTGATACCAAAATGAAATGAAGTGCATTAATAACAAACTTTTAGATGAAGCAAGCACTGTTTTACATGCCATAAACAATTAGCAGTTTATCTGGGTACTGGTGGCTCACACCTGTAATCCTAGCTAGCCAGAGACTGAGATCTGAAGATCTGGTGGAAGGCAGCCAGGACAGGAATGTCCATGAGACTCACCAAAAAACTGGAAATGGTTGAATGCTAGCCTTGAGAAGAGGGGAAAAAAAGCACTGAGACAGCACAAAGTTCAAGCCCCAGGACTAGTACACACACACACACACATACACACACACAAATAGAATTTTAAATCCTGAAGATATGGTCAAAATCCTAGCTTGGGTTTCTGAGTCTGTCTACATCATTTAGCATTCTGCACTATTGGCCTAATATTGGTTTATATTAAAAATAGCTTTATAGTCTGATAAAAAGAAAATGATTACAATTTAATATACAGACAACAGAATAATACAGACAACAGAACTCATTAATAGTTTCACTTTTTAAAGTGTTATTTTGAAATATATCTTTCTCTTTTCTCTAGCAGCTATTTTGAAGTGGTATAGCACCCACTATATTTTTCTTTAAAGTCTTATAATCTAGTATAAATTATGGTACAGATAAATATGAACTAAAGGGAAACTATGGCAGTTGAAACCAACTACTATCTTGGCCTATTTTCTCCATGTGAAAATTAGTGTCTAGTCTTGATGTTCTGAAGCAATGATCAAATATTAAATTCCGTGTATACATGGAAGGACTTGAATATATATTATTATAAATTTATTTGTATCCATAAATATTTCCATAAATATACATTGAGTTATATCTATAAGTATAATTGAATTCATGTATATATTTTCAAAATAATATGTGTATGTTTCCATATATGTATATATGAATTGAGTTACATGAGTTATAACATCAATTGTCTTTATGTTCGTAATGATTGCATTTCTTTGTTGTTTTGTTTTCCTTGTTTTTTGGTAATTATTTTATTTTTATACATTTTTTATTTTAAAAATACTGTACAGAGGGCACATTTCCTATCGAGCAGTTGCCTCCTCCTTTGTCTTTCCCCTACCATCTTCTTTTGTTTTTATCTTGTTTGTTTATCTGTCTTTGGGAGGGTAATTGGGGGTACAGAAATGGAAAGACAAAGGGTGAAGAAATGCAGCAATGGTACTCACTAGAGACTACTTGGGGGGATTGGAGGAAAAAACTGAGAGAGAGAAGGGGTGCTATTGACCAAAAAGAAATGTACTTGTTACCTTACTTATGCAACTGTAACCCTTCTGTACATCATGTTTATAATAATGATTTTGAAAAGACATATTGCTTTGTTAGTTCACAGGAAAAATATGTCTCATTAAGATTACACACAGAATATGGTAAATACTGAATTCAACATAAAATATCATAAGTAAGATAATTTTAATTATGGATCCAGACTATGGATACGTTAGTAATAGTACAATTTAGGAGTTGTAAGATTCAAAAAAGGAAAGATGGCTTTGGTAGTATGAATGTTAGTAGAAATCATTCAAATACTAAATACTACTTCCTAGTTTGGCAACCTTGAAGCTAACATTCTTAACCCTCTGCTTCTATATTTGTAAAATGCACACAATAACTACAATATCTAATTTGGGGAGGGGAAGGGGAATAACAAAATACTGAAATAAGGATGACCCATTGCAATAATAATACTCACAAGACACTATGTTGGAAACTTAAAAACTTTTGGAGGAGGGTGGAGAGGAGGGGGAGCAAAGGGATAGTAGGAGAAAAATAAAGGAGGGAGTAAAAATATTCAAGAAATGTACTCATTACCTTACCCATGTAACTGTAACCCCTCTGTACAGCATCTTTACAATAAAATAAAGTTAAAAAAATTATAAACCACATAAAATGTTGAATTATGCATCTAGTGCTTTAGAGTGTTTAATGAATGTTTGCTATGGTTTATTTGTAGGCTGTGCACTAACTATCCAGAGATGGCTGAGTGCATTTACAGTGCTAACTATATACACTGTTCCATTACCACCTATTTATCACAGTTTTAAAACAGAGTTAAAATTTTAGGACTGGGAATGTGGCTTTGTGGTAGAGTGCTTGCCTAGCATGCATGAAGCCCTGGGTTCAATTACTTAGTACCACATAAACAGAAAAAGCTAGAAGTGGCACTGTGGCTCAAGTGGCAGAGTGCTAGCCTTGAGCAAAAAGAGGCTCAGGGATAGTGTCCAGGCCCTGAGTTGAAGCCTCAGAACTGACAAAACAAAACCATCACCAACAACAAAAAGCTGGGCACTGGTGGCTCATGACTGTAATCCTAGCTACTCAGGAGGCTGAGATTTGAGGATCACAGTTCAAAGCCAGGAAAGTCCATGAGACTCTTATCTCCAATTAACCACCTGAAAACTGGAAGTGGCTCTGTGACTCAAGTGGTAGAGCACTCTCTTTGAGCTGAAGAGCTCAGGGATAGCACCCAAGCCCAGAGTTCAAGTCCATGACTGACCAAAAAAAAATTAAAATTTCAAACCAACCATAGGAAAAGGATAAAATACTTGCTCTAAAGAGTAACCTGAACATAATGTCTTGTACATCTCACTGTTGCAATTGAGGGTGGGGGGAAAGATGGGAGGGCAGGGATGGTAAGGGGAAACAAAGGAGAAGGCAACAATGCTTGATAAGAAATGTACTCATTACTTTGCTCATGTATGTAATTGTAAGCCTCTGTACGGTATTTTCACAATAAAAAAACTTTTTAATAAAAAAATAAAACAAAAAGAAGATGAAGTGAGTGGATGAGCTGCTGGGCTGAGAGTGGCAGTTTCAAAGGGTATTGGGAGACCTGGAGAGTCTTCCCGGTTTCACAAAAAAGAGTAACCTGAAAACTTTAATTTCTTTTGCCTCTGAAGTATAAAAAGATGGATTAAATCATTCTTCTCTGCCTCCTTCCCTTCTTTCTTTCCTTTCTTCCACCTTTCCTTCTTTCTTACATTCTGCAGGGATCAAACACAATGCCCCATGCATGCTAGACAAGTATCTCTGGCACGACTGTCCACTGAGTGACAACCAAGCCCTCACGACCACTTCAAGTGAATGATGAAAACGGACAAATATACAATTTAGTCAGCAAAAATCAATTCCTCTACATATAACAATTCATCAAATCAACTTATTTTTCTGAACAACTGATTATCCATTTGCTTCAGCTGTGATAACAAAACATATATTCCAATTGGCCATTTCTTGTTTCCCTTCTTTCTTCCTTCCTTCCTTCCTTCCTTCCTTCCTTCCTTCCTTCCTTCCTTCCTTCCTTCCTCTCCTCCTCCCATCCTTTTTTTTCTTTTTTCTTTTGTGGTACTCAGGCTTGACCTCATGGTCTTGAGTTTGAGAAGCTAGTGATACCACCTGAGCCATGCCCTTTAGTCTAACATTTTGCTATTTAATTGGAGATAGAATCTCTAAGGCTTTTCTGCCTGGGCTGGCTTCAAACTGATTCTCTAGTTTTCAGCTTCCCAAATAGCTAGGATTTCAGGCATGGGCCACAGGTATCTAGTGAATAAGTCTGTTTATAAACATAATATTTCTTTAAAATAAGTTTTTCTGGTTATTTTGAAGGGCTTTTTGCTTGTTTTATTGTTTTTTTTAACTTTGCATTAACCTAAATCAAAGCAGATCATTTACTTTGGGTAAAATCGCTATAAAAACAAGGTAACATTCCCCAAATCCACATAGCTATTTCAAATAAAAATAGAGTGGTTTCCAAACTTAGGATAGATAAATAATAGTAACAACAAACTAAAACCTACAGTTAAGGCCTATGTCTTTACAGAGCTATTTCCCACTGTTTAAAAGACTTACTATGTTTCAGCTGGTTTATTGCACTAAGAGAAATACACTCACCCCCTCCTGAGATATAGTAAACAAGGGCAAATGGGTCAGTTGTCTCTTTTCTTTTCATCTATGGCCAGACCAAGCAATGTCTATGTCTTTGTGAGTTTAGATGTCTAGACTACATGGGATTTCTTTGATTAGATTATCAAAGTCTCTGGTGAGCTGTCAAACAAGACATAAACAACTATAAAACTGCATCTGTTAAACTAAGTAACAAATAGCCTTCATGTTCTATGTCAGTGACATGGGGATTAAGTAAAAACCTGATCCCCTGTGGATGGTTGATTTTCTCATACATGAGGCTGGTCAAAAATGGCACTTAAATAATGCTGAAATTTAAAAATTCTTAATTCAGAATAAAGAAAGGAAAGTCTTTATAGGTTAACCCACTGTAATAATGAAATGTACAAGACACTTTGGTGTGTGGGGGAGAATGTAGGGGAAAAACAAAGGAGGAGGCAACAATGCTGATAGGAAATGTACTTATTACCTTGCTGATGTGACTGTAACCCCTCTGTACAGTATTTTTACAATAAAAAACATACGAAAAAATAAAGGAAAGTCCTATACCAGGATATAACAATTCTTATATAACCAAGACTTTGAATCAAATATTCTTTAAATAAGTATTTACTTTGCATCAAATCCTGAATGTCATTGCATTAAAAATCAAAAGAAAAACATACACTGAAATGGTATTTAATATCCGGTAGTAATATGTTGTGTGCTGTCAGTCACAAGGTCATGCAGTGATTTTAAAGCCTTTTCTATAAATGCAACGTTACCTTTCCTTTCGCTATTTGATGTTATAGCCCTTTTATAAATGGATACCTTTTAAAATTCTGACTATCCCTTTCACTTCAGAGGCAAGGTAGAAGGATTGTGGTCCAAGACCAGTGCAGGCCAAGGTACAAGTCGCTATCTAAAAGCAAAGAGGCCTGGTACATGGCTCTAATAGAGTACAGACTATACTCCTATATCACAAGCAGTCAGTGGTAAGGTCTCTCATTAAAGCTTATTGATAATAAAAATTAAAGACATACAAACAAGCTTTGGCCTTTTATTATTGCATACTCTTCTAATTTTTTCTTTTATTTTGGAAGCAGTATTAATAAGCCATATTATATATGTAACATTTTTTTGAACTTACTTCTCTAAGATTTTTTTCTTTGAAAAGTTAAATCCATATATTTAAGATAAATTGCAAAGAATTATTTCTTTTGAAACTATTTTTCTCTAACCCAGTAGTAACTGTTACATTGTTTTTTTTCTATACTATATTGTAAAATATACTATTTGGCCGGGTTCCAGTGGCTTATAGGATTATATGCTTATAATCCTAGTTACAATGAAGGCTGAGATCTGAGAATCGTATTTTGAAGCCAGTCCAGACAGGAAAGTCTGTGAGACTCTTATCACCAATAACCAACCCAAAAGCCAGAAGTGGAGCTGTGACTCAAGTGGTAGAGTGCTAGCCTTGAGCAAAAAGTCTCAGAGTGCCCAGGCCCTGAGTTCAAGCCCCAGGACAAGCATAAAAATACAATAAACTAAAATATAGTATTTAAAACATTATAAATATTATAGCATTTAAAATAATATTTACAAAGATAGCATTAAAATTGAATTCTTTTTTTCCTTTTAGTTTTTGATAGCACTAGGGTTATAGGATCTCACTTTATGCTCCAAATGACCTGGGCTGGAATTTTCCTCCTTGTTTAGCTGGAATGAGAAGCTCACATTGTAATGCCCATCTTTATTGGCTCAAAAATTTTGTGAACTGTTTGCCTGAGGTGACTTGGTTATAGTCACAGGCATGGCCTTGAACTTGTCTAAAAGGATTCTTTTCTTTCTTTCTCTTTTTCTTCTTTCTTTTCTTCCTTCCTTCCTTTATCTTTCTTCCTTCCTTTTCCTTTATTCTTTTCTTTAGCTCTATTCTTTAGCTGTTTTGCTCAAGGATGGCACTCTACCACTTGAGGTACAATTCCACTTCCATCTTTTTGGTAGTTAATAAGAGATAAGAATTTCATGGACTTTCCTGCCTCTGTCAGCTTCAAACTAAGATCCTCAGATCTCAGTCTCTTGGGTAGCTAGGATTACAAGTATGAGCCACAGGTACCTGGCAGGAATCATTTAAAAAGAAAATAAAAATTTAAATGATAGATGTTATTTCACCCACCTCTTCCATAAATAACATTTCTCTATTTAATAATTAGCTTTGATGTTTCAAGTTTAAATATTTATTCATACAAACATTAAAAAGTAATAAATAAAAATGTTAATCTATATATAGTGACATAATCAAATGTCTCATTAAACCAAAATTTTGTCCACTTAGATGTTTGAAAACCACTGGTTTTAATCTTCTTTTTAATGCAGCTGTTGATCATTCTTACTTATGTGAGATTAAATTTTTCTCAATCTGAAATGCATGGTCTGAAATCCCTGGTGTGGCCTCCTCTCATCTAAGAGGAAGAGGGGTAGACTTAGCAGTAAATATAAAACCCACGATAGTTAATGACTTCCATGTTCATGAAAATTTGCTTACGGTGCTTCACACAAATGACACATTATCATAGACAATCACAAAATCAGTAGCTCTGATTAAAAAATAATAAATCTCTTGGCTTGTCATGTTGGTGCACGCCTGCAATCCCAGCTACTTGGGAGGCAGACATCAGGAGGATCATGGTTGAAGGTTGTCAGCAAGACCTCAACCAAATAGTCTACTGTGGACACATGCCTATAATCCCAGGTATGCAGAGACATAGCTAGGAGAAACACAGTTTGAGACTGGCCCTTGTCTGAAAAATAACAAAAGGAAAATTGGGCTGGGAGTATGGCTCAAGTGTTAAAATCTAGCAAGTCCAAAGCCTTGAGTTCAGACCCCAGTACTACCAAAAAAACCCAGTGAAACCCAAATATAATGGCAACAAAACATTTCTAGAATTATATAAAGTGAAAATGTTTCAAGATTTATTGCATTTCAATGATCTTAAGTAAAAATAAAAAGGCGAAAGCTTTCATATTTAGAAATGACATGTCCAGGTATGTATCCAAATATAAATAGTGCATAAAAATGAAACATTTACTTACCACTCATTTTTGTTTTCTTTTGTGTTGTATTCTTTCCCCCAAATGATAAATATTTAAGAACTTCAGGATAGTATTTTTTATCATATGTAAATACAATTCCTACAAAACTTTGAACTCTAAAAGTGTTATATGGCTCCATAAAGAAGTAATTAAATCCATATGCTGGAGATAAAAGCACAATGAATGCACAGTTCTTGGTCATGAGTAGCAGCATGTATATTCCAGAATACATTTAAGGTTTAATGTGAATGAAAGTGAAGAATGAATAAATCATTAGAAATCTCCTCACATTGAAACCAATTCTCTCCTATAGTAACACTTCCTATATAACAGCTATCAGTATTAGGACGGCTGTGTAGAGCTATTTTTTACTCTTCTAATTCTTTACATTTGTTACCATGACTTTGTAACATTTTCTATACTTTAGGCAAAATGTTGTACAAACTTTAAGCTTTTACATATTGGGAAAATGTGTATCTCAAAATCTTGTTCAATTTTTCTGAAATAGTCTTAAGTTTTTAAGGGGTTGTATTACATTAGATATAAAATATTAAACAAATGATAATGTGGTATAAAATTAATCCATTCATCTTGTCTGCCCATCAATCCAAACATCTATCTAACGAGTAGTCATCTATTACTACTATGGGAAGTAGCCTCTGACATGGAATCAAATGATCCCCTACTTCTGAAAGTCAGGTCTAATATAATTCTCTCCCTTGAGTATCAGCTGAATGTAACAACTCATTCATCAAATAAAATATAGTAGTATCAAGAGGACATCACTTCAGATATTACATTATCACAAAATGGCAAACTCTCAGGCACTCTCTAGTGACTCCCTGGAGAATCCAGTACTCATGTTGTGAAGTATACATACACCTATACAAAGCAGCTTGAAGTAGATTACAGACAGCATAAGATAATAAGCATGCGATGTCTCAGGCTGCCACAAATTATATTTATACATAAATACAGTATTTATATATATTAGAGTAAAATAACTAAAGAGATTTAATTGTGCTATCTCCATATATGCAAATACTGCATTACCCCCCTGTATTACACTTTCTTCATTCCCTTCCCTTCTTCCTTGTTTCAGTGAGTTTCATGGTACCATCTTTATGTGTGTATGTATGTGTGTGTGTGTGTGTGTGTGTGTGTGTGTAGAAATCAATTTTTTGTATAAGAGAGTTTTGTTTCAAGAAATCCATTTATGCAAATAATGTTTCTTGATCATAATCACCCCTCTGCCATTTTCCTTCTTTTGTTCCTCATCCAACAATCACATGAAGTTGACCTATTTTCTTTTTTCAAAACTGTGCTAAATGTATTTGCTTATTTATAATTGAGTTATTCATTCTTTCAATTTCAGCTCTTGATATATTCTCGGTATTAATTCCTTATCTAATGAGCAGTTGGGAAATTTTTTCTCTCATTCTGTAAGCTGTCTCTTCATTTTAGTAATTGCTAACTTTGATGTGTAGAAGGTTTTCAGTTTCGTGCAATCTTGTTTGTTAAATTTTGCTTTTACTTCCATAACTACTGGAATTGTCATTGTCCATACCTATATCTTCCAATGATTTTCCTATGTTCTCCTATAGTAGCTTCAAAGTTTTAAGTCTTACACTAAGTCTTTGATCCATGTTGAGCTGATTTTTATCCAGTTTTAGTCTTATATATGTGGACATCTAGTTTTCCTAAAATCATTTGCTGAAGAGGCACTTTTCACCAATGCATGTTTTTGGTCCCTTTGTCAAGAATCAGATAGCTGTAGTTAGATAGCTTTATTTCTTGACCTTATACTCTTATCTATTGATATACATATGTTTTTGTCAGGTCACTATTTTGGGGGTGTTTTTTTGAGGTACTAGGGTTAAAACTCAGAGCTTGGTGCTCACTAGACGGGCTTTCTACAAGTTCTGAACTGTGGTACAATTCTAGCAAAACCAATTGTGCCAGGTACACAAAGGCAAAAAAAAACCCACAAAAAACCAGATAGGACACCAGGTGCCAGGTGCCAATGGCTCACACCTGCAATCCTAGCTACTCAGGAGGCTGAGGTCTGAAGATTGCAGTTCAAAGCCAGCGGGGGCAGAAAAGTCCTTGAGAGATGATTATCTCCAGTAAACTACTCAAAAAAGCCAGAAGTGATGCTGTGGCTCAAGTGGTAGAGTGCTAGCCCAGAGCACAAAGAGGCTCAGGGACCACACCCAGGCCTTGAGTTCAAGCCCCAGGACCATAGAAAAGGAGAGGAGAGGGGAGGGAAGGGGAGGAGAGAAAAGAGAAAGGAAAAGGAAAGAGGAGAAAGGAAAGGGAAGGAAAGGAAAAGAAAAGGTCAAGAAAAGGTCCTTCTTATGACCATGGAATCAAGAAATCATTATAGTCCTAAAAATTATGTTGACCATCCATGTTTACATAAGGAAAAAAATCCAGGTGCAGAAAGTTTCATTTTTCTTTTGTGGCAAAAATTCAGTAACAATAAAGTGTTTTTAAATAGAAAGGCATAACATCATAAAATCTACAGATTGTTAAGAATGCAGTTTGATTACACGTGCTTTGTTCAACAGACTGCTCCCTCTTTCTTCATCTCCAACACTATAAACATAATTAGTATGAAACTTCTAAACTTATTCCTAGTTGTTACTATTTAATTTAAAATCCAACTTTGGGGCTAGGAAGGTGGCTCAGTGGTAGAGCGCTTGCCTTGCATGCATGAGGCCCTGGGTTGAATTCCTCAGCACCACATAAGCAAAAAAGAAAAAAGCAGGAAGCGGCGCTGTGGCTCAAGTGGTAGAGCACTAGCCTTGAGCTGAAGAGCTGAGGAACAGCGCCTAAGCCCAGAGTTCAGGCCTCACGACCGGACACACAAAAAATAAAAAAATAAATAAATAAAATCCAACTTCATTGAGTTCTAAAATACAGATATAAATATGCAGAATATAGATAGATATTTATCTTGACAAAATTGACCAAGTTCAAGTTGGATAATCTGATTTGTTTTAGAATATTATAGAAATGAAATCAAGCAGCTTTACGCTGCTTTTGTGTTTGGCCTTTTATACTCAGGATAATGACTCTGAGCATCATACATGAAATTCAGTGAAACAGTAGTTTGTTCCTTTGCAGTCCTGAGAAGGATTTCATTGAATGGGATACAACCTGTGATCCAAAGATCACAAGGAACATTTGAGTTATTGCTAGTTTCTAGCTATTATGAATAAAGCTCTTATGAGCATACAATTATAAATCTTTGTGTAGATATGTATTTTTATTGCTCTTGAGTAAACAGTTAGGAGTAGAATTGGAATGATAAATGTCTGTTTACCTTTGTAAGAACTTGTCAAATGGTGGAGCAAAGTGACTGCTATTTTGCATTCCCATTTGTAATGGAAAAGATTAAAGTTGTTCTGCATTGCTTGATAATACATAAAATTATTAGTCTTGAATTTTAACCTTTCCAGTACTTACATAGTAATACTTCAATGTGGATTTAATTTGTATTCCCCTAATGATTAGTCATGTTGAGTAGCATTTCATGTGCTCAGCTGTATAACCTTCTTTGGTGAACTGTTTAAGTGATTTTCACATTTTTAATAGCACTGAATTAAAACATTATTAAGCTACTCTAATAATTATTGAATTATGAGTCCTATAGATCTTCTATGAAGAAGAAAATTACTTCATAAATATTCATTCTATGACTGTTTTTTTGCATTTACTTAAGGGTATTTTAAGCTTGAACAAGTATTTAAATTCTTCCACTAAATTATTATGTTGCCTCTGTAAACATTCCTTTATTTTAATGTGTAGTGGCCTGCATTGAAACTTTATTTTGTTCTATTACTCATAAAATGCCAAAACCAGACTGCCTTGATTGGTATAACTGTCAGTCGGTGAAAGTCCTCTAACTTTGCTCTCTTTAAAGAAAAGTTACTTCTACAAAGCCATCTGTTGGGATTGCCATTGGGGTTATGTATATTAGACAGATCCATCTGGGAGGAGCTGAAATCTAAACACTGATTCTGATGTATGACCAACGACTATTTCTTCATTCATGTCATCTTTATGTTCACTCAGTCGTGTTTTGTTGTTTTAAGTACAGAAACCAAAGGGAAGTGGTAAAGGTGAACATATCAACAGTATTTTTTATGCTAGTGGGAGAAGGCATTTAATGTTTAACCATTAAGCATGGCAATAGTTTTTGTTTTATTTAGAATCTATTCATAACATGTGGAAACATATCTCAGGCTTGCTTTCTGGCTTTTGTATGCAAGATCAGAGGTGCATTTAATTTGGGGCTGTGTTTTTTTGTATTTGAGATTCCTTCATTTAGTTTATCTGTCTTCTTTCATATTTCTCTAGTTCTAGCCCTCTGCCTTAAGTGGTCTCACCAATTCATTAGGTTTAATTTTTACTTCTATGGCATTGAACAAAAATGTTGCTAAAATTTCACAAATGTTTTCATTGTTTTTTCCTTTAGGTCTCACCAGCCTCGTGAACAGCCCAGTCACAAAGCCACTCCTACATTTTCCTTACAGCTGTAGTTAGAACCAGATACCCACACTAAGTTGTATTTATTGATACTGACTACCTCCAAATACATAAACATTGTTTTTATTCATGTAGCTTCTATCTAATTTGATAGTTCAGAGGAAGTTTAATTGACAGTTTAGGCTTGGTGATTCTTATGAAGGTCAATCCAGTGTTACCTGGGATTGTACTCTAAATACATGACTAAAGGCTCTTTCTCAGGTGCTTCTTCCATCTGTCTGGTGAGTTGGTGCTGGTTGTTAGTTAAACCAGATTCTGATTTCTTCTGGGAATTACATTCAATTTCCAGAAGTTGTTTGAAAGGCTTTTCCGCAAGGCAGCTTCAACAGTACAGAAACCCACCAAAGACCAACTTATAAAAACAACAGTGCCTTTTATAACTTAGACGTAAAAGTCCTAAATCATTACTTCCTTCATTTTAGTCATTATCCAGCCTCAATAGGAATCTATATGGTAAGGGGCTCAAAAAAAAGTGAATACTAGGATGGTAGAGAAGATTAGACAAGTGATATGTGAACATCATACTTAGATGATAGAAAATGGGAGTTTGGATAACATAAGTAGCATAACATGAACACTCATTGATTTATGAACTGAGTCTTGCTTGGGAAGGAATAACTGGCCCCATGGATACTTATATGACACAGGAAAACCACTGAAGTAAATCCTGTAATGAGTATGAATGTCTGAGACACAGGAATGGCAATATCCAAGCACAGGAGAATTTGAATGTGCCAGCTCAGAGGACTTGAAGTCACCCTTATTTTGACTCATGTTTTATTTGGGCTTTGTGCATAGCCACACTGGTGAGAGTGATCATTTCTAAGTCAACTGATTCAAGTGCTAATCTCTTCCAAACACCCTCATAGGCACACCTAGATCATGTTTGCCAGCTACCTAGACATATCTTAGCATGACCAAGTTGACATAAAATTAACTATAACAGTCCACAAACTTCAGGTATAAGTTAGGTCTTGTTTTGAAACTATTGGCATGTACTTGCAAAAGATCACTTAACCTTGATAGATACATTCCATAGCTTTCACCATAGATCAGTGTCATGGTGCAGACAAATGGAGCTGGGTGCTTGGCTGACCCTGATCAGCTTTTAGACTAATACAAGCTTGACAATATATACACATTGTACAGTGCATTATCTGCTCTCCTTGACTTGATTTACATCCAGACACAGGCTCAGATCTCCTATACATTCCCAAGAAATATTTAAAAATTCTAAAGTTCAGTACTTAGAAAACATCACAACTCTAGCTTCAAATCTTTCCCCTTAATGGTGCTACAGTGAGGAGTACAACGTATTCCTTTTAGGTCTGTTCTAGTAATAGCAAATTTTAGCAGTTAGAAAAATTCAAACTGAACTTAGAATACCTTTTTGATAATTTCCCTACATGAAAATACATTTAATAGCCACTAAATGTATTATTTAAGTTCTCTAATGATAAGGAACAGAGCCATACATATCTAAAATCTCCAGTTTAAAGTAGTTCATTAAAAATGCAGGCCTAGTTTTTAAACCTTGTTTTGTTGTGTTAGTATTTTATAAAGAACTACTATAGAAAATCTATTTTAAGAATTCAAATGTTATTTTTAGAAGGTTAAAATTTAGAAAAGACTTCCTTTCCACAGTAGGTTAAGATGCTGAATTGCATAATTTCAAAAAATTAAAATCCCAGGTTAAATGGTTTGGCAAGACAAAGGAAGGTTTTTTTTTTTTTTTGCCAGTCATGGGGCTTGAACTCTGGGCCTGGGCACTGTCCCTCAGCTCTTCAGCTCAGGCTAGTGCTCTACCACTTGAGCCACAGCACCACTTCTGGCTTTTTTCTGCTTATGTGGTGCTGAGGAATCGAACCCAGGGCCTCATGCATGCAAGGAAAAATGGCAGAGAAAGACTCAAAAACAGTAATATACAAGGCATGTCTGAAGGATGATGTGTCTAGTTACTATACCACAGCATGTACACAGCGGTAAAAGACGTCAACACCATGCTTCTGAAGCCTTCTGTTCTACACAGAATGAGCAATAGTGAAAATTCCTAAAGAGGAGATGTATATGGCAGATGGAGAATTATTATTTCTATGCCTCTAGTAGTAGTGGATTTTTTTAACTAGAGACAAAAAGGACCAATTCCCTTTAACATAATGACCCTTTGTATTTCTGAAAATTTCCATAATGTTCCTCTATTAAGGGTAATAATACAAAAAGTGAGAAAGAAGAAAGGTGAAACCAGTTAAGAAGCCATTTAAAATTTTTACGTCTTGAAATAAAGCAAATTTATGTCATCCACAGTAAGAAGAAAAAGGAATAGCTATAGTTCAATATTATTACAAAGTATTTTCCAACTGAGAAATGTTCTTACAGGTTGAATGTGCATTTTACTTATCTCATTTTCCAAGTCCTGACAAGATTCGCAGATGGTCTCAAGAACAATTGGAGATTTTCAGAAAGACAATGTTTATTAAGGAGCCCACCCATCACATGCTTTATTGTACACTTTTCTATTTTTTAACCTATATTTCTTGTTACTGTAAGTATGCTAGAAATCATCAATAAACTGCCTATATATAAAAGTTGTTTATGTTCTATTCCTCAAAAAGCCCTTCCAGCATGGAGCACTACTTTCCTATTGAACAAGTCTCAAACTCAAACTCATGGCCCAGCAGCATGCTGCATGCTACAATGAACTCAAGTAATGCCCACTCTATGTCAATGTTAACTCATTAATATTTTCTGAATATTTGGCAACTTCATATTGACGATGGAAACATTAAACCCCCTTTCAAAATTACGAATGCTAAACAATATAATGAGTTCCTTCAGGGGGTCTTGGTAACATATAAGATAAAGTAATGCTTTAAAAAAATTAACTTTTAACTCAAGAAAACTAATTCAGATATTGACCATAGTTAGTGCTAGACTGCTTGTTCATTCGTTTTTCTACAGCATAACTTTAGGGACTGAAAGAACAGATTTATAGCCTATTAAGTTGGAAAAGGTTTTCATCAAAGATGGATCCTGGGTGATTTTTTAAAAATAATTATATAGATTCAAAAAAATTACACTTAGTCTCAAATAATCCAACCTACTTGTCATAATACAGGGCACTGAATATAAAATATACATAATCATTTCAAACTCAATTTATCACATAAAGGGTTTTGTTAAAATGATTGGAGATCTAAGGTAATATTTGTTTAGAACGTTCTAGAAATTCTATCTTTATGGCAATGTTAGTGATAAGGCTCATGTTAATGAATTTTAGTATTCAAAGAAAAATTTTCATTGTAATTACATATATTTCAGCTAAATATATTTACCTGACAATGCCTTTGGTGTTTCGGAGAACTGTTGCGGCAAAATTCTGTGTAACACCCACCAAACTGATTCCATCCACTTCCACAATCTGGTCGTTGACTTGTATTCTTTGGGAAGAGGAAATCAAATCAAAACTAATGTATCTGATTATACAATACCATTCCCAATAAAGGAATTAAAATATGAATCCTTACTGGTCCCAAATTTATCTTTTATATACAATAAATCCAGGATTTTAGTCACATGTTTGATATCTTTAAGAACATATTTTACAAGAATAAATAATGCTGAATGGAGGGATTCAATTTACCATACATCCATATTTATAACACTTTTTGTCCTTGGTTAATCAAAACAGTTTTTTGTTTCTGTTTTAGTATCAGAACCTTGTCTGTTCTCTTCTTTTTATCCAGTCACATAAAATCTAATTGTAATTATGACATTATGAGATTCGTGATAATTCCAATAGAATTAGAGATTGGGGTATGTAGTGGAAAGAGCCAGTGATGAAACTGAAATAGTGGTCATAAAAACATTGTGAAGGTCCATGAAGATGATACCAGGAGGTCTGGTCTTTTCCCTATTTTTTGATGAAAAAGTTTATGCTCAAGAAGAATTCAAGTGATAACAAAAAGAAACAAATTAGCTGAACAACAGGTCTACCCACAATATAATTCTGAATAAACCAAACCATATATTTACCTGTGCAATAGGAAACAAGTGTTTAGCTACAAGGGAGACTGTATAAAAGAAAATCCTATTGAATCTGTTTATATTAGTAATGATGATGCCAATCATGAGTACTGGAAAGGGTAAGGAAACAAAATTTAAGTTATTTATTGCAAGAAGAATTAATATGATATATTGGCCAATTAAACATAGAAGGAAAGAGAAGGGGATGGAATCTCCAACCTGTCTCAAAAGAATTTCCCATAGGCATAGAATGCAGTCAAGAATCCAATATATATCCTACAAAATTAAGAAGAGTGAGAGAACAGTGGGTTGGGGAGGGATGGATGAGTATGTTGAAGGGGGATCAAGATATATTGTGTTCATAAACTGCTTTATTGAATGGCCAAAACCTTTTAAAACTAAAAAATAGATAATTAACACTCATATACTCACACTCAAGTTTTCAAATCTTGGAAGTAAGTAATATTTGAATCATACTTTTCCATTTCTACTAGCAGGTGAAGGGTTTGCAAGTAAAACTCCTGGCTATGTGCTCTTAAAGATTCTGTTCATTTCTTGAGTTGCTTTACTTAATGTACTAATGGAAGTATTCATTATTCACCTACTATATCAACAATTGGCTTGATATACCAAATAAATGTTCAGGAAATACACAATGTGATATGGATATAAATGGATATAAATAACTACACAGTAGAAGAAATTCATTAAATAGATGAATAGAAAATAATCCTAACTTTAATAAACAGCAAGGGAAATCTAATTTGTCTGTGTTTAGTATACCAGGAACTAGCTAAGTACTGAATGTAAAATATTATATTTTTAATTTGGTTTAGATTTGAGGCAATTCACATAAGAGAAATGTTTCAAAATGATTCATTCTTGTTTGAATACAAAGAATTATTTATTACTTTGGATTGCTCTTTAAAATTTTGATCAAAATAAATGACAAATAGTATGGATTTTAGAAACAAATTTAAGTTCATCTGAAAGAACTTTATTAAATTAATAACTGAAAAAACTACTACTATTATGTAACTCACTGAAGAGGTTGAAAATGTTACTTCCTTATCTACATTTATAAGAAGACAGACAAATTACTTTTAAACACAGTATTTATATTCTACTTTCTATTTTTTTTGAGGTTCTGGCCTCATGTGTGCTAGGAAAGCATTCTACCATTTGAGCCTCACTTCCAGCCCTTTTGTTTGTATAGGAAACGGGGTTTCCTTGCTATCTTAACCCAGGCTGGCTTAGAACTTACTATCCTATTGCCAGCCTTTCTTGTAGCTGAGGTTACAGGTGTGTACCACCACACTCCACCTTAGTTTCTATGTGATGTACATGCAATAAGTAGAATATGCAATCAAAGGATTCATTCCAGATCTTTTCTGTGCTAAATACTATATTCCATAAACAGGAACACAAAGAAAGCTACTGACTTAAGATGTGGTTCCCAACCATATGGAAAAGAAAATACAGAAGATATAGCTTTCAATCTACATAAATCAATTCAATATCCCTTGAAATATCTATGTCTATCAACATCTGTTTCCAGAATTACAGAACTTTTCTACGGTTCTCAATATAAGCTCACATCTAATGTCAATATGCTTTATAAATTTCCTGATAGTATGGTTAAGTGAAAAAAGCAACATTCATTTAAAAGGTGAATCCATTTATGCAATGTTTCTAAAAAAAAAAGTAAGATAATATTTTTAATTGGCAGACATATTTCAGGGTTCAATTTCATTTAAATTGCCAATCTTCTGCTTCTAATTTTAGCCCAACACGTTAGGAACCTAATAAAGATTTTTATTAATATTTATTTTATAATTATTTATATTAAAAATATGTGGCTCTTGAGATGATGAAGGCCAAAGCATCAAACTGCTGACCTGAAATGCTGTGAAGCAGAATTAACTAAGTAGATGAGTCCATGTAAACTGCCACCCCCTACTCAGCCACAAGCTTAGGTATCATGAAGGCCTGTGCTTTTATATCAAAAGCTTGGGAAGAAACATGTCTATAATGCTTATCAATGCATAAGCAGAGTTCTTAGTTTCCGTTTACTCTATCATTTTCAACAAGGGGAAAACTATGCTCATTTGTTTCACTATTTCTGAAACAAAACTCCATAGTCCACATTCTTCAACTATCCACACGGACAGATACAAGTTGGCAGAGACAGGTTTACTGTCTCGATTTTCTAATATGTATTAAAGCAGATATTCTATCTACAAGTCAGAAAGTAATTCAAGTGTTATCATATTTTCCACATCAGAAAAATACTCTAAAACTCTGTTTAAAAAAAAAAAGAGGGGGAGACTGAGGGAAAGCAAAATAAGAAGTGACAGTGTTGAAAAGAAATAAACACATTACTTGAATTGTGAAATGTTCATCCCTTTATACAACACTTTAATAATGGCAATAAAATCATATTTTTCAATCAAAAGATTAAAAAAAAGATACCACTAAAAGAACTTGCCAGAAGAATTTCCTAGGACCTTCTGTCACTTAAGGACTACAGCTCACATACCTGCCATCCCGCTGGGCAGCGCCACCTTCTGTTACTGTCTTGACAAATATTCCCAGTTTCTCAAGTCCAGCATCTGCTCCAACACCCATTCCAATAATGCTTATACCAAGACCATCCTCATCTATGAGAAAGAAAACAAAACAACATTAATTTTTTAAACTTATTCAGCTGCCTTACTTAACTGGTGAGGCTTTTATGCTGCTTCAAATTTGGGCATCTTTCTTATTAGGAAAGATTATGTGATTGGCTAGGCAGAATTGTTTTCTTTTTTTGGGTCCTGTCGTGGGGCCTGAACTCTGGGCCTGGGCGCTGACCCTCAAGGCTACCGCTCTACCACTTGAGCAATAGCGCCACTTCCGGCTTTTTTCTTTTTGCGTACGTGGTGCTGAGGAATCAAACCCAGGGCCTCATGCACGCAAGGCAAGCGCTCTACCACTGAGCCACCTTCCCAGCCCGGCAGAATTGTTTTCTAAGCTGGAGAGTAAAGCTATCAAGTAATTCCCAAAGGGCTATGAGTGTTTACCAGTTTTCTGCCGTGATTGGTAATTCACTATGGTCCCAGAAACCACAATAATCTCGTTACTGTGTAATCAAGCTGACTTAAAACAGACTCTCATTCTAGACACCAGTAGCTCATGCCTGTAATCTTAGTTACTCAGGAGGCTGAGATCTGAGGATCACATTTGAAGCCAGCCCAGGCAGGAAAAGTCCTTCAGACTCTTACTTCCAATTGACTATCAAAAAGCCAGAAGTGGTAGAGTGCTATCCTTGAGAAAAAAAAAAAAAATTCTCAGGGGCAGCACCCAGACCCTAAGTTCAAGCACCAGGACCAGCACAAAAAAACAAAAAATAAAAACAAAACCACACAAACACGTGAAATTAATCTTATGAATTCCTTTAGGCATAAACACATACTCAAATACATTCACAGTTTTAAATAAACATGGCTCATATATTTTTTGGAAACGTTTCTTTATTCATGTGGTTATCTTTCTTTCTTCATTTCTCATGTTAATGAGATAGTATTAGGCTGGTATGTAGTTCAGTAGTATAACACTTGAAATGTCTTAGGTTTGACCCACAAGCATAGCAACTTAAAAAAAATAAAGTGTATACTTGAGTATTTCCATCTACAAATATACAAATATATGTATTTATAGTTACAATATGTACATACATATGTATAAACATGCATATACATACACTCAAGCACACATTCTCACATGCATATGCACATATATTGATTTGGCTTGTTTTTTTCTTACAAAAGTGAAATTATACATGCAGCTTGCTTACTTTTTAAAATTCAATGATATATCACCAAATATCAACTTATATAGCTCAAATTCATGTGCAGTGATAGCATAAAATTTCATGTTAGATGATATAGCATGTGAGGTCACTTCTCTATGGACAGGAACACACTTCTTCCATTTTGTTGGCAACAACAAAATGAGCCATACTAAAAGTGGTTTTAATACTCAATTAGAAATCATGTTATTTGTCCACATTTTCTTTTGTCCTTTCTATTATATGTGTGTGTGTATACATAGTTTAACACCAATGAAATCAAGGACATAATATTTTGCATATCACATTCTTTTGTTAACATTCAAGGTTATTTTCTAGTAGCTTCAATGCCTTTGTAATCATGGTTTATCAGCAGGAAAAAAATAAGATACAGGCTAATCAAGAGTGATGGATTTTTAATGGAAAACAAACTCATATGCTCAAGAGACTGCTCGATGTTTTTAAAAGACTTTTCAATCATAACTTTACTAAATATTCATAAATTAGTATGCCTCAGTGGAGGACTGATCTCATTGCTTATTACTTGTCAACAACTTTTACCTCTATCTTTGCTCATAAAGAGGTCATTTGGCAAAAAGTGATATGTTGGCTCATCAATATACTGAAGAAATCTTTATATTGTTATCTGTGAATATGGTGATGTAAATCTCAGCTAAAGGCACACCTGTATTGATTCTGGGCACAGGAATCTCTCCAGTGTGAAAATTTCAATGCTGCCTAATTTATGAACAGTCATAGGAGACTTTTCGCATTGATTACATTTAGAATGTTTGCTTGTGTGTGGTTTTCTTATACTTATTTCACTGAACTGTTTCTCTGGCATAAATATTGTGAAGTCCTTCAAGAGACTTTCTTTTGCTAAGAATTTTCTGCACTCATTACAGTTCTGTGATTCCTCAGGAGACTGAGTTTCCTTGTGCACCTGGAGGTTGGATGTGTGTGAGAGGCATTTCCACATGTTATGTGGACAGTTTGTTCTCTCCCATCTGAATTCTCTTGTATGTATCAATGTTAGTTGATGGTAAAATTCTTGTTCATAGTCACCGAGTTGCTCTAGAGTATGATTTGGTTTTTATAGATGATGGGTTAATGATGATTGAGTCTTTCCAGTGTTTACATCCATTTAAGAATCCTCCTATGCCACTCTTGTTTTGTTTCAAAAGCAACCACTGTAGACCCTTTCACAATGAAGAATGTCATGGAGATTCTGTGTTGTGTGAAATCTCTGAGGTATTAATATTCTGCCTGAATACTCTGTTACAATCACTTTACTTACAGGGTTTCTCTTCATTATGAATGATCACACATCAAATGGACAGTGTGCTATGAGCAAAACTTTCCCATATTCATGATATTCTTCGCACATGTGAAATGTCTGTTGTGTTATGCCACTAAATTCCCGCAGCTATCCTCTGTGAAATTACTTCTTGGTTTTAAAAATCCATTTTCCCTGCCTGGAGTTGGGCCTTTTAGAAATTCCTTCCCTTTCCACAGCAACTCTGATTCCCCTAACATACTGCTTGAATCTTCTAAGCTGGAAACCCAGATTGTGGGGAAAGCGACATTAATCAGAGCTACTCTGAATTCTTGTGCAGACTGCCTACAAGAAGAAAGAACAACTGAATGGTAAAACAAGGAAAAAAACAGTTGCTCTTGACACTTCATCTCTTCTCTGTTCAGAGGGAGATGTGTCATGTACAGTTGACATTTAGAACCACACACATGAAGGTCACTGACTCATGGAAGTCAGTTCAGCCATGGGGCTGAAATGTCAAGAACTCTGTCTTCCTCTGTACATACAACTAGGGAAGTAGGCCCAGGCAAAAATGGAGAAGACAATGACGCTGTATTATCACTGAGGATGCTATTCCCATATTCTGGAGATCAAAGCTTGTTTTCTCTGTCAAAAAAGAAGCCCATGTTGGTTTAACATTATCTTTACCACTAGTAAGTTGAGAAGTATATTCACAGGGGCATGTGCCATTAGATTTTTCTCTTCTGAAAAAAGCCAATTTGTCTTTTGAGTGTTCCTGTCTCTCTTTTCCAGTAATTTGAAAAGGTAATTAGAAAATTATAGATATTCATTTTGTCGTCTGTAATGCATACGATGTGTCACTTATCTATTAATTGTGTTTCACATAATTGCTTTATTAAAAGCACTCTGGTACATGTTTGTAATCCAAGCACTTGGGGGGACAAAGCAGAAGGTTTACACATTTGAGTCCAGCCCGCGATGCCTGAAAACAGCTTTTTTTCTTTTTCTTTTTTAAGCCATTCACATTTACAACTAAAGAAGCAGTCTCAGGCTCCAAGAAAGTTTCCATGTTGTTTTCAAGGTCAAGGAACAGTTACTATTACTTGTTGTGTTTCTCCTTCTTCATTGCCTGTACTGCTCTGTTCTCACAATTCACAGGATTGTTTTTCTTCATGATTTATTTTGGGCCTTTTCCTTCAAGATTTAGAATTCAGTGAGGCTATTTCTTTGATTTGATCTCTTAGGTCACCAATTTGAGGCCCAACAACCATCATTTTCTCTTCAGTTTCCATAATACATTTTTTCCAGAAAATCAAGGAAGTTACTGTTATAACTAATTTGTTTAAAATGACTTTTTAAAGTCATACTTGAACATCTGCCCACTAGTAATGTTTGTTTCTCTTTGGTATTCAAGTTATATCATGGCTGTTGTGTGTTTTTTCCAAAGTCCTTTCAATGTGTTATTTTCTAGTTCATGGAGCTATAATCCAGTCCTGGTACCTATGTCTCACATGGTAAACACTGCAGTCTCTAATTCAGGTGACCAGCTATTACAGTGGACAAACCATCATTCCATGGGGGAAAAATCAGGATAAAATCTATCCATCCCCTCTTCTCTTTGCTCCCTTTCAGCTTCCTTGACTCAGTGATGGACAGAAAGTAGCCCTACAAGTTGATCTTCCTGGATCCTACTGCCTTTGATCCCAAACTCCATCATTTTCCTGAAGTATTTCTCATATGAGCCTTAACATGACATCTTTGCCCCACAAACAAAACGAAACAAACCATGGATTGTCCCTAAGCTCTTAACCTGCATCAGCTTCCTCCCTCACACCCCCTCTATCCCACTATCCTTGCCAGCCAGCTAATGGAGCTGGGTTTGAGTCAGGAGTAGAGGAATGAGGACACTTTTCAACCCACCATCAACTCAGAATCCATACTCTGTGCATGTTAAAATGGTATCTAATCCTAGAAGAAAGGTAAAACTTTAGGGAAATAACCCCGGAACACCAATGGAGCAGTACACATGCACCACAGCACTCATGTACCTTTCTCAAGCTCAACTGGGAAAAGTTCCAGCTTTTCCACACGCTTCTCAAGTTCATATTCAGCAGATGCAGCCACAGGGTCAACTTCTTCATTTCTCCTATCATAGTCTTCATTGGAGTATGTGTTGAAAACCTGAAGTAATAGGCCAAGAACAAAATGAGAATACATTTTGCTTTCTCTACATAGAAAGGAAAAAAATCTTCTCGGTCACCAAAGCCATGGAACTTTATAAAAGTCAATAAGATGATTTTCTTCTAAACAATCATTTTTAAAATAAGTTTTTTATTGTGAAAATACTGTATAGAGGGGTTACAATCACATGAGCAAGGTAATGAGCACATTTCTTATTTTTTATCCAGCATTGTTGCCTCCTCCCTTGTTTTTTCCTACCATCCCTTCCCTCCCATCTCTACAACTACATTACCCCCTTCCCCCCGCCCCCAACCTAAATTGTAAAGTTCATTTTTCAACATAGTGTCTTGTACATCTCATTGTTGCAATGGGTCCACCTGTATTCCTATTTAAAGAATCATTTGTATTTAAGTTTAACTGAGATGTAAGAAAAAGGGAAAAAGTAACTTACTAATCTAAAAAAATATGAATCATTTTTTACCATCACAGAATGCATTATTTGAACAGCAGTATTCATCACCATTTAGATAATCAAAATGTAACAGATGAAATGGAATGTTATGTTGTTTCCTGATAAATCAAGGCAAGGCAAATGGAAGCTTCCTAACCAAATGCCACATTGTACCTCCTCTACAGTATCAACTAATTGGGACCAAGGACATAGCATGTCAAAACACATCAATGCTACAATTATGTCTTAATCACAACCATTGGAACTTTCTATTCTATCTTGTCCTGGACTATACTAGACTTTCTATTTTCTCATCTCTCATTGTTCTTGCATATGGATTTAAGTTAAATTTTCAATGGATATTTCTATTAAACAATTATCAAAATATTGTTCAAAAGCTGTAGGACAAATTAGGTTACTGAGAGTTTTCTAACATAAATCATTCAAAAAGATAAGACTAAAACAAATTGTGGCCTATAGGAAACTTGATTGCCCTTATTTCAGCTGAAATACTTGTTTTATTTGAAATGAAACTAAAGTAGTCACCAAATCATACACACCTGCAATCCCAGATTTTCAAAAGGCAGAGATAGGAGGATTGTAGTTTGAGAACAGCTGATGCAGAAAGTTAGCAAGACTTCATCTCAACAAACAAGCTAAATATGTGGCACACTTCTAGAGCTAGCCACTCAACATCAGAGGTAGGAGGACCATAGTTCAAGCCCTACATTTTTCCACCATATTGAAAATTATGTAATCAAAATGAACATCTCTATGTAATGGAGTCTATACTTTAAAAAAAATCCATCAGAATATGCTTCCTTCCACAGAACTCTCTAATTACACTTCCGACTTTCTCCTAGTACTTTTGATCTTTCACTTATATTTTCATCACTGTTCAACAAAAATGTATAGAGTACCATCTCTTGTCTGACATTGAACTGGACACTGGAGAAGGCACAGTTTCAAGCAGCTCATGGGTTAGGGGAGGGATACAGAAATAGAAATTAGCAACTGTGATATAAAGCAATAACTAATATAACAGGGATATTCCAAGTAATTTGTTATATTTGCCTGAGAAAAGGAAGAATTTTTTAGAGTGGAGAAAGTTTTAGTGCAATCTCAAAGAAAAGAGAAATTCTAGTATAGAGGAGAAATGTGTTTCAAATATAACATCACACACAATCTCAATACATATACACAAAAATGAGTAAAGAGAAATGTTTTTGAAAAATGGCCAACAGTTGAATGGACCACATACCATATTGCTAGGTGAGTAACTTCAACAACACACACACCAAATACGTATGTGGGCCTGGGTCTTACATGTCCTTGAAACTAATGTCAAGTGCAGCTGGAAGCAATTTCATTCCTGTCTGTTACTTATCTATCTCTTTCAAAGATTCAAGAACCTGATGGCATGGGTTTGAGTTCATTAAGGTAGTGCTAGTACATGATCAAATTCACCTGAACATAGTATGTAAATGAGTGAGAGAGAGATACAGTGAGAGACAGAGAAGGGGGGTGGAAAGAAACAGGGAAAAAGAAGAGGGGGGGAGGAGAGAAAGAGAATGATATATGTAAGGGCAAGGTGCTTTAAATAAATAAGCAATTTTTTTAGTATTTTTTTCAGGATAAAAAACACCCTTAACACACATCCTCCCAATTAAGACGCTATAAATCTCATTTTCAGATATTCCAAAATTAATAAAAAGAAAAATTTACAAGGTTATATTTAATACTAAAACTAATCATTTTTGAGTTATCAGTCAGGTATTTATATAGTCATTCTGTACAAGAAAAAATAACTTGTAAATTACAAGTGCATGCATAAAAAAGTTGAAAAAACTGGAATTCATTATTTTCATATTAAACGATTATTTACTTGGAACAAACAATAAATTCAACAGAAAAAATATTAAAACTAATTATTAGCAAAATGATGTTAAAAATTGGCATTCAAAAAGTATGCTTATCTTATAAAAATGTAAAAATAAATGAGAAAATTTAAAACTTAATAAAGTACTGCCTATAAGTATTCAAGGATTTCCTTCTCTAGAAACTTGAAAAAGAACATAACAAGCCTTAAAAAGTGTGAAGCAAAATTACCTTCCAGAATTGAAATCTTTAAGATAGTAAAAACACCCAATGCCTTGAATTACTGAAACAATATCTCAACTTATGAGTTCCCATCATAAATTTTAATCCCTACCTATGTTAATGGAAATAAATAAGCTGTTTGAATAAACATAGTGAAGAATGAAATAAACCTATTGTATAACAAAACAAACAATAAACTTCATCAAGTAAAAAACAATAAAGTTTTAGCCCTAGGGTAGATTTATTTTTAGATCTTATTTCATTTCATTCATTTTCTGTTCAAATTAATCACTGCAATCCATTTATTAGATTGTATTAAAAAAAGTGATATAGCTGAGGAGTCCTACTTTGAATCACTAACAAAAATAGAATTCAATGTAAATTTACCTTAAAATATGTGGGTAGGTAGTTCAAGACCTCCACTCCCCATAGATACAAAATCTATAGTTATTCCATTCCTTCATACAAAATTGATTAGTGTTTGTATATAACCCACACAACCTTCCCACACACTATAAATCATCTCTGGATAATTATAACACCTAGCACCATTATGAATGCTACATAAGTATTTGTTATATTACATTGTTTAGTTGGCCATGGTAAAGAAAAATATGTCAATATGTCTATGTTCAGACTTTTTCTCTGAATAGTTTCAATCTGTAGTTAGTTGAATCTATAGACATAGAAACCACAGATATACATGACTGATGATTTATACCATAAAAGTGTTAAGAGGGAAACTGGGACAATGTCCAATTAACAGACTAGAGAGAAATTCACAGATGCTAGAAATCATAAAGGACATGAATAAACTATGTAAGTAAAAATTAATGCTAAGGAGTTGGGATTATATATCTTAGTGGCAAATCCCTTGCATGGCAAATGTGTTGCCCTGTGTTCAATCGCTAGCACCACATGATCATAAGTAATAAAAATTTGTGTAGTTGGGCATGACAGTGTACACTGGGAATCCTTACACGCTGGAGACTCAGGAGACTGAGATGTGAGAATGACGATTCAATGCCAGCCAGGACAAGAAAAGTCCATGACAGTTTTTGCTCCAATTAACCAGCAAAAAATTGGAAGTGGTGCTGTGGTTCAAATGGTAGAGTGTTAGCCTTGAGGGGGAAAAGAGACCAAGCCAAAGTGTAAAGCTCTGAGTTCAAGCCCTAGTACCAGCAGGAGAGAAAGAGAGAGTGACAGAGACAGACAGACAGAGAGGGACAGAGAGACAGAAAGAAACAAGGAGAGGGAGAGAGAAAAGAATAAAGAAAAGAAAAAGTAAAGAAAAATATCAAGGAAATACAACAAGGTGAGACCATGTATTATAAGAAAGGTTTTTTAAAAAAAATCTTCAAGAAAGAGTGTAAAATATAAAGAGGACCTAAGGAAAAACAAACTTTTAAAAAGTCACCCAAAACTGAATTTGGGGATGGAGGAGAGGCAGGTTAGAGGGAACACACTTTCTTAGCAGATGTGAGGCTCTAGTTTATACCCCTAATACTGTTGTTTGCAAAATTCTAATTTGAAATGGCATTCATATTTTATGTGTAAATGCCTGTGGTCAAATGTTACCTATAAACAAATATTTATACAACTATTTGCAAAGGTGTATGTTCAAGAAAGTTCACGATAGAGCCATTTTAACAGTCCAAAGTGGGAAATCATCCACCGACAGTGAAAATCATGCTAACTCATGAAATACAGAAATAAGTAAATCTGCAGGGGCTGAGGAAATGCATATCTCTCATGATATGGAAGGCTCTGTGCCACACACATCAGTAACCCAGAAGGGCACAGTACAGACACAGTTTCATCAGACACAATACATCAGTTTCTATGACTCCCCACTAACTACTCTAGTTGAAAGCCTTCTAAATTCCCTACTTATATAGCTTTTAACAAGTCACAGAATCAGGCTTAGACTCTCTTTCTTTATTCACAAAGTAGCTGTTACAAAAATACTTGCCCCATGAGATTATTGTAAAAGCAAAATAAGGTAATCCATGCAATCATGTTTGGTTCAAAATGGGATGATAAGAAAAATAATAATTCCCTGGATACTTCCATAGCTTATACTGTCATCCACAACAAGCAGATTTTGAATGTTTCATCCACTATAATCCTTAATGCCACCTAAAGAAAATATAAATAAATGAATAAATAAATAAATAAATAATGTTGGAGTACAGCCTGTCAAAATCCTATGTGCAAGTGCATGTACAATTGATGCACATTGGTTTACCTGGACCAGGAAGATTCTCAAAACGGAAAAGAAGCTTGCTCTACATAAAGGTCTTCCCTTTCATCTATACTGATTTGATTCTCTCCCCTTCTTTATAAAAGTACTACTATTTATGCTTCTATTACCTTAACTGCTCTGCAAAAATATGGATAAATAATCAATAATAATCAGTGCTTAATCATGGTATTACTGTAACACACACATACATACCCACACACACACACAAAATCTCAAGGCCAGCAGTATCTGGGATACTATCAACACCCTTATGACAAATATATAGTTTTATTTCAGTCACCTTCCAGTTGCTCCTGTTTTATTTCACTGAGAAAGGGAAACAAAAGGATGTTTAAATTTAAGACTTCTTGTTTCAGAGCCAAGAAATGAAATTCTCTTCCTTGATTAAAGGAAACAAAGAAGACCTCATCCACTGCTTCACGGCAGTGAGGCTTTCAGAACTAACAAGGTCACACTCATGTTTAGCAAGGAAGCACAATTCTGAACCAGCAACTTAAGGCTTTGAAAACAATTAATAAAGTAAAACTTAGCTTATTACAAAATGACAACTAGAATCATTATCTTACATTTTTGATCATTTGAGCTACACTCTTTCTAGACAATATTTTCTCAACAGTAAGAGAAAAAATTATTTCTTTTACTTCCTTATGACACATTTTCTTTAATCAGTGTAGTTCAGAATAAACCCAGCATTTGCTGTAAATACTGACTGGAAGGAATCTACAATGCTCCCACAAGGTCTCAATTCCAGCTGTAGTCTGGGTTCCACTTAATCTTCCTAACACATCAAAGATGGAAGTGTCCCAGGTTCTAGCATGCTGAGTTTCAGAGGACGGCCTGGCACAGTGTGCTCCTGGAGGGAAGCCAAGCATTCGCAGGCTCCCACAAATGACTGTGCTCATTGCAAGCTTCCTTGGCAAAACCCTAACTCACCTTCACATGATTGCAGTGTCTTTGCTAGAGGCATTAGGCTGAAACTAACAGTAGGCCTGAGAAGCCTGTCCCTTCCTCAAAGTTTTAAAAGCAAATTTGGCAATAAAACATCAAGACAGTCTTGATACGTCTTGGAACAATGTATCACCTCAGATTTCCTTTTGTTCCATCAGAACTAATTCATAATAGATTTATTGTTGGGTTCCTATCACATAATGAAGCCAGTCATACTGGAGTTCACAACTTGGAAGCATTTTGCATTAAACATATCTGATCGTCTCCAAAGAGTCTAAATAGGGGAGGGTTTTGTCTTCCTCTTTTACTATGTTATAATGAAAGAAAATATCAAACTAAATTCTGATACATGTCAAAATATTGATTGGAAGGAACTCCTACAAGAGAGACCCGTAGCCCTATCTCATAGGTATTACTAAGCCCATATTTGTCCTTAAGGCATTTCTATAAGAAACTTGTATTGAAATTTACACAAACCCATTAGGATTCTACAGGATCAGGTACCTATCAGTCTACCTAAATCTACAGGTACTACGCAAGACCAAATGGAAGACTATAGTTAGGTGCTAACACTAAAAGCTGGTAACTTTCTGGCCTTTCTGACTCAAAATCCATTCATGTAAAATATTTCTAACAACATTGACATAACTAATTTAGCAAACTTCTTGTGTAGATTTAAAATGTTTTTCTTTGGAGTACAGACTTCTAACTGGGGGTCATTCAAAACTACTACCCTAATCCTGGAGTATGGATTTGTGAGTAGGGTAACAATAAGGCTCTCTTAACTAGTAATACATATCTATATACATACATATACACATACATATGCAATCATGCATACATATCTACATACAGTGGATATGCTGAAGTAATTGGAATAAAATTCAGTTAATATAAAACTTCCCATAAAGTTTATTTAACTCTTTACCAAGTGATCTAGTAAGTAAGGCAGAAAAGTACAAAGAGAGTGAATACTTTTCATATTTTTATATGACAATCTTGAGACTGAGAGCACAATACTAGCTAATAAAGACCAATTCTATAAGGTCAAGGGTATATTTCAGTCATTGTAAGCCTCGTATGGATACTAAAGAACAGAATGTTTAGAAAAAGAATCCGCCGGACATAGTGGGAACTAGAGAGCCATACTAGTTCAAAAGGCAAAAGGAAAAGCCTGTATTTCTCAGAGTTCTCCAGGGAAACAGAATGAAAAGGATCTATATGAATATTTATTTCACATGTGCAATTAATTCATTTTATTTATATTAAGGTGTATTTGTTTTAAGAAGCTTGCTCACATGATTCTAGAGGCTGGTATGTCTAAAATCTACAGGGTAAGCAAGCAGGCTGGAGATGCAGAAAAAAAGAACCGAGGTTGAGGAAGGGCTCGTGTCCAAAGGCAATCTGCGGGCAGGAGTACCTCTTCTTCTAGGATGATAAGACTTTCTCTATAAAAGTCTCCAATTGATCTGATAATTCCATCCCACACGAAGGAGGGTAATCTGCTTCAGCCTAATTAAATCTCATCTTTAAAAAAAATGTCAATTTCCCTAACATCAACTTATCTGACCTTTTCTGCTTGATTCAGACATATACTAGTTATTGGAATTAAGGGAAACCATGGGACCTATGTTCCTTTGGGCCTGGCTTACTTCACTTAATAGAATTTTTTCCAAGTCTTTCTATTTCCTAACAAATGTCATTCTTTCTGATGGAGGCATAGAATTCCATTGTGTATATATACCACATTTTATTGATCCAAATGAACCCTAAGATATATATTCAAATGTTTTTTTTTTCTTTCATGCGATTGTTTCCAACACACTTATAAGATTATTTCTTTGTTGCTTTGTATGTCCCTCCCCCACAGTATAACCCCTGCTTTCACTGTATTTGATGTCGGTATAATTTGTGGAGGGGAAGAGCAAAAACAAATCGTTTAAATAGGGATACAGGTGGACCCATTGCAACAATGAGATGTAACAATGAGATGTACAAGTCATTACATCAAAAACGAACTCTACAACTTTGGTAGTGGGGGGAAGGGGGGAAGGAGGACAGAGTGGGGGGGGTGGGGGGAGGATGGGAAGGGATGGGATGGGAAGGGGAAACAAAGAAGGAGGCTACAATGCTTGATAAGAAATGTACTCATTTTCTTGCCCATGTAATTGTAACCCCTCCGTACAGTATTTTCACAATAAAAAAAAAAGAAATACAAAAAAAATGTCTAATGGAAACATACAGAATCATGTTTTTCCATCACTGGCAATCATTGGCTTAACCAAGTTGACACCCGAAATTAGCCATCACAAAGCCCATTTAAACAGAATAGTCTCTGGCTTCAAAACCTAGACGTGAGACATTTAACAAGGATGATCAGAGAATTAGGCTTTACTTAAAAACACATAGAAATAAGATAACTTAAAAATTTTGTTTGAATACTCCTGACAGATTGAGTTTCTCATGTGGATAATATCCAAACTCCTAGAAAAGACAAGGCTATTTTAACTAAGATGCCATTTGGGCCATGGGTGGCAATCAGTGTTCTTTCTGAGCCTGGTCAGCTTACGGGCCCTACATATAGGAAGACAGGACCAGTTCCGATCCTTGGGCCACCGGGGTCTACAAGCAGTTCTTAATTCCAAGAGATAATTAAAATGCTTTGCACTACATATTACTCTAATGAAAACTCTTTATTCCTCTACATATTTGATGGTAAGTTAATTAAATTCATGAATTCTAAGTTGTTGCAGATATATATATATATATATATATATATATTTGTTCAACTTTTTTTAACATTACCACATAAATATACATTATGTTAAGTTCTTAACTCATATCTTTATCGAATTCTTCTTCATTGTTTAAAATACCACAAATTGTCATATCTGCCCCCAAATATATTCATATAAAATACACAAGCTCCCATCCAGATCCCCCTCAGTAGATGAATGGATCAAGAAAATATGGTATATACACACAATGGAATTCTATGCCTCCATCAGAAAGAATGACATTGCCCCATTTATTAGGAAATGGAAAGACTTGGAAAAAATTCTATTAAGTAAGCCAGGCCCAAAGAAACATAGGTCCCATGGTTTCCCTTATTTGCAAAATGAAATGATTTTGCCTTATTAATAGCTGGCTTCATATATGTAAACAATTCATAAGTAAATATAAAGAATATGCTCCTAGAATTAGAATAGCTATGATTAACTACATGGAAAGTCATAATGTATATGTACATATATTCACATATGAAGCTAAATTCTTTTTTAAAAGAACTATTTTTGTTTATTGATAATTTCTCTTTGAAGCCATCATCTTTTTTTTCTTTTATTTAATTTAATTGTCAAGGTGATGTACAGAGGAGTAACAGTTACATATGTAAGGTAATGAGTACATTTCTTGTCAAACTTTATACATAAGAAATGATACTCAAAATAAGTGGACTTTTCTTAAGGACCAAGGACTTTTCTTAAGGATCAAGTTTCAAAGCTAGCACCTGCTGACGAATCCCAAAGACTTTTCTTTCCAATAAAAACCAGGAAAAAGCTAAAACTGGATATGAAGGAATGGCTCAAATGGTATAGCACCCACCATGAATGAAAAAGCTGAAGGAAAGCATAAGGCCCTAAGTTAACCACAAAAAAATATTGAAATAGACAACACACACACACACACACAGAGAGTTTAAAAACAAATTCACTTGACAAAAATAGTTGATGCTACTGAAGTAATCAGGGAAAAACTTCCTTCACCAATAGATACAAACTTATTACAAAGTTGTACAAATTCTAAGAGAATTAAGCCAAATTACTGTGCTGTTGTTGTTTTCTACTTGACACATCAACAAGAAACTGGACAATTCTACTGATGTTCATGTTTTCAAAATTGTAATAAATAATTGAACTTTCCATGAAAAATTAGCAATGTTCTCTTTCAGCTCAGCCAGACTTTTCTTTTAAATTGGAGACATATGCTTTACAAACTGACAACTGGTGGGCAGCATGAAATAAACTGGTGGCCTTGGTAGAGTTCCTACTGGACAGATGGCCTCATCACAGAAAAATCTGATGAATTAGCCCAAAAGGCACATTTTGAGAAATGATCTTCTAAGAGAAATAACTGACTCCTCAGACCCAGAAGTGAATACATTTGTACAGACGCGTTAAGGATGAGTTCGTAAACTAGGGTCTGTCCCAGCATTTGTCGTGGCAGTTGGTGCTCACTTCTTTCGAGACAAGTGCCAGCAGTGTGTTTGTAAAAGCCCACAAGATATGGTTCTGAGTTGTCTCAATAGGAAACAGAGGGATAGGAATGCTGGAGTTGTATGTATACCAGAGGGGAGAAAGAGGAGCATCAACCACCCAAAAAGTGTTTCCAAGCTTCTCTTGAGCATGAAAAGGGAAAGTAAGGCTTGCAAGTTCCTCAAGCACAGTTTACACTTTCCCATACAAAACCCCCAAGAGTAATCTGGCCTTTGAAAGGAGACTAAGAAATATCATGAAACGTAAACATTGGTGCTTGCGCTCTTGTGGGTCCTGGAGAAAGTATCTTAGGCCCAAGATTTTGCCTGGAAACAATAAAATAGACTTGAAAGGAACTTCACTTTCTTCAAGGAGATTATCAGAAGCAGCAGCTATAAAGGAAGTAGGCTAAAGGAAGAAGTGCTCCCAACACAAGGAGTTCTGCAGAACTGCCAGCTGTACACTGACCAGGGTGGTAGAAAAGAATGCTTCTGGAAGCATGGATATATGACATGCTACTGGCTGACTTAGATGTGGTTTCAATTTGTTCTCTAAGGGTTCACCTGTTAAAAGCGAGGTACTCAGGGTGGTATTCTTAAGAAGTAATGTAGAACCTTTAACAAGTAGGTCTAAGAGGGAGACCACTGTCTCAACTTGGGGTGTTTCATTTAGAGGGGACTGTGGAGCCCCAGTCTCTGGTTGTCTGGTGATATGATTTCTCTCTCTCTTGGATGTTCTCCTGAGTCTGTCTTAAGGCCCTCACTCAGGCCAAGCTGTTGCTGGTATCATACCCTTGAACCTTCAGAACTATGAGCTAGATAAACATCCTTTGTAAAGCACCCAGACACAGGTATTTTTATGGAAGCAACCAAAGTAGACTAATTCAGCAGTTAATCAAGTGCTGAGGATCTCAAGAAAGGTAGCTAGTAGGAGGGAAGAAATGTGATGCAAAGCATTCAAGTATTAAGGGATCTAAAACTGATTCTGACCCTTACATTAAAAGGATTGATCTTGGTGCAGATGGTTCATGCCTATAATCCAAACTACTCAGGAGATGGAGATTGAAAGGATCATGGTTAAGGATAGTCTGGGCACAAACATAAGAAACCATCTCAATCAACAGCTGAATATGTAATTGCAGTCCTGGAGGGTACAGGCATAGACTCTATTCAAAAGAATGGAGGCAGAAAGACTGGGAAGCCATGGATCAAATGGTAGAATCCCTACAGAGCAAACACAAGGCCTTAAATTTAAAACCAAGTACCATCCGAAGAAAAGAGTTAAAGACAGACTCCTCATAGCAGTATGATGGTTTTTGATGTGTCGACATCACTACTATTTCTTTTTACTTAACCAAATGATAAGCCAGATGTCACTGAAAAGGTATTTAGAAGCCAGGCATGGTGGCTCATGCCTATAATCCTAGCTACTCAGGAGTCTGAGATCTGAGGATTGCCAGCCAGGGCAAGAAAGTCTGTGAGACTCTTATCTTCAATTAACCACTCAGAAAACCAGAAGGGGCGCTGTGGCTCAAGTGGTAGAGCACTAGCCTTGAGCTGAAGAGCTGAGGGACTGAGCCCAGGCCCAGAGTTCAAGACCCATGACCCACCAAAATAATAATAATAATGAAAGAAAAAGAAAGACAGAAAAGAAAAAGTATTTAGAGATGTAGTGCAAGTACAAATTCAGTGTACTTTAAGAAAGGGACATTATCCTAATAGGAATGGGTTTGATTAAGTTAAAAAGGCTTAGCAGAAAGCTAAGGTTTCTTAAAGATAAAAGATAAGAAATGTACTCATTTCCTTGCTCATGTAATTGTAACCACTCTGTATGGTATTTTCACAATAAAAAACACTTATTAATAAAAAATTATTATGGCACAGTAAAAAATAAATAAAAAATTAAAAAGTACTGCCTGTAAATTCAACTTCAGTGCCTGCCTTGATGGTTTAGAACTTTAACTTTGTTAATGAAAACCAACACTTGAAGTCTTCATCAGGGCAAAAGGTACAGTATACAGAGAAATTGTGGTTTTTGTTAGTTTTTTTCCCATAGAATTTGTCAATTAATCCTCTGGTTCAAAAGTGGCAGTGGGGCAGATAAGGTTAGTCTAGAAAACATTAGAATTCATGCAAGTAGAAATAGTACCTAATATATCTTAGAGCTTATAGTTTCAAATAAACACATACATGCACACCTTTGTTTCATGTTCCAACGTAAAATAGTAATGATTGAGAGACTGAGAAAATAGTAATGCTTAGGAAATAATTTAAAAAGTCAAAGCAGAGAATAAATCTTCTCAAACTACTGAGCCTCTGAATGATAACTATAGATATAGAAGTAAGTAATCTTTGTACTTCCTCTCTTTTCTGAACCATTGATTCTTACTTCCACTGTATAGGACAAAGGCTTGCTGGTGGACACTGTGTTTGGTGCTAGGAACTGAAGTCAGGCCTGGGACTGTAACCAGCATTTACATTATATAAGAGCATGGGCAAGGCAATATCTAGGAAAGAGGGTATGTGAAGGAAGCAAGAAAGTAGTTCCTGAGTTTACCGAAAATAGAGACTTCACCCAGAAACTTTTAAAGTTAGTGAGTGATGTGTGGTAGGGAGGCAGGGTTAGGTATCCTTGAAGGAAGAATGGCATGAATTAGATAGAAATCAGGGACAAGAATAGAAGCACAGAGCAAGAAGCAATCCAACAAGGCTGGGGCTGGAGTGGTCAGTAGATGTTAAGACATGGGCCAAAAGTATGCAACAGAGCTTTGGGACAGATGGAAGTCTGTAGAGATAAAAACAATTTTTCTAATTTGGGGAGGAGAAGGGAAATAACAAAATGCTGAAATAAGGAGACAGGCTGACCCATTGTAGCAATGAGATGTACAAGACACTATGTTGAAAATGAACTTTATAGCTTGGAGTGGAGGGGGAGGGAGAAGTGGGAAGGTGGGGAGGGAAGAGATGGTAGGGGAAAAACAAAGGAGGGGGTAACAATGCTCGATAGGAAATGTACTCATTACTTTTCTGATGTAACTGTAACCCCTTTGTACAGTATCTTTACACTATATATATATATATATATATATAAGCACATACTGAAGAAGAGACCACTTCAAACATTTTTCTTTCTGAGAATAGTCATTTATGAAAAAACAGTAGAGGAACAAGTGTTCAAAGGAAAGAGAGGAGCTAGGAAACCCTAGGAATCCTCCATCTACTGTTGTCCTCCCTTTAGGGACTTGCTAGGAGTCCAGGTTTTAGGTAGTTGTGAGACCTTTCCAGAAAGTACCCTATGCTGTGGCAAATCAGTTACACGTGCAGAAAGAAGGAAGGAGATACTGTCACTCCGACCTGATTCAGAGGCTGAAACAAGAATAAAAGTGGTCTTGATCTCAGCCGACTTGTGAGAAATCCCTAAGTACTGGGCACTGAAGTCCTTCTTCAGGGTCAACTGGGCACAAGACACAATGCAGGGATCACATCACCACAACAGTGAAAGACTTCCTTTGCTGACTACATCTGTAACATCTTTAGATCAAAGTAAGTAGAATACACGTACACTTAAGGCCTATCTACAATCCTGCAGTTAAGTAACATGCTAGTCTCTATAGATCAATCCTGATGATATTTAATACCATCTTCAAGGGAAAAATAATACTGAAGTTGACAATTTCCTAAACTCTCAAACAGGTCCAAACATTGAGAGTTGAAAGGAAATGTTCTAGTAAACACTCCCAGCACCAGCAGAGATCTATAGAGTACAAGCAAAAATAATAAAGCTCATGAGTCAAATATGCTTTATTTTTAAACTCTGCAAACTGAGGCCAGACATCACGTGGGGCAAAAAAAAAGTGAAAAACAAGAATGAAGCACAATCAAGCAATTGTTAGGCACTGTTTCTAAACATAAGGACACATGCCATGATACAAGGCTGAGCTTGTAAAGCCAAGACGAAATGCAAAGGGAACTTTACTGCACTCTGGGTAGCTGGAATCCCTGTTTACATTAATCATGTTAGCTCTACTAAGCAGGAAAGACTACTTTTCCATAAACAAACTGTCCCCTTCCATTTAGACTGCTCCAAGAATTACGGCCAAACATAATTGAACGATTGTCACTGAAAATGTCAATATAAAGCTAAGCCTACCAGTGCTATCTGTCTCATGTTTCTCTTATTTATAGGCAAATCCTAAAAGGCAGGAGTGCTTTTGCAGGAAACAAGATAATCAGTGATCTTTATCAAAACATGTGTAGATAGTGTTGTCACATTATTCTTGGTGTGTGTGAGGTGAGAGCTGCCAGGACACCCTTTACCAAGGGATTAATGGCCAAATCTGGGGATCTCTGACCCTTGAATCACACTAAGCTCGACCTCATATATCTTGTAATGGAAGTGATAGCTTTGTAAATATTGAGAGAATCAGTATGCCTCCTAGTTTCCACAACCTCAGAGACAGTAAAACTGGCTGGTAATTTCTCTGTTAAAATAGATAAATACTCTGTAAACAGAGAGGCTAGAGCAGCCCTTCTAGCTGGGCCCCCTGACTGTGTGAAGATAGTCCACACTTCTGACCAGCATGATGCTTAACAGCATCTCCAATCAGATGGCCCCTAAAGAAAATTATACTGCTGCCCAACCCCAGTCTTCTGAGAAATCTCCCATGTTTGAAGATAGCAGGATCCTTCTGTTCACAGGGACTTGAAAGGACAATCACAAACAGCTGTACCTCTACACAAAATTAGCAACAACAAATAAAGTCAATTAATTTTTTAAAAAATCTCCTATTGATTCTAGATATCGAAGGATTTTATTCTACTCCTGGATATTCCCCCGTCTGTTCACATCCCCCACTAATTAAGTTACCTTGTGATTTACCTTACTGCATTCCATTTCAATAGTCTGCTATGACACACGACACACCACAGCTCAGTGCTGTTTCTAAAGTGTCTCGTTGTGGGGGTCAGCCTTAGGAGAAAGAACTGGGATGAACAGACAAGAAAGAATGAATTTCTGAATGAGTTCTTCTGTATACCTTTTTGAACTTTTTGCATATTAAGGTATGCAAGAATTACATTCTAATGGCTATAGAAGGGGAGAGAGTCATTCTAAAAAGTGTCCTAAGGTTCTCCAAAACAAAGTTCTAACACTCAGAAAAATGCCCAATCCAGCCTACAGGCTGATCTTCACTCAGCATGATTTCCCTTTACAAACCCGCTACATGAAAATAAACATGTGTCAAATAAAAGTACTACTTTGTTATACTTTACAAGGCCTTTAAGTTTCTCTTTCCTATCTGTTTATCACATTATGATATATATTAGACTTATTTGTGATCATGATTTCAATTCAAATGAACTATGAGTCGGGAATGGGGAGGTCTGATTCATCTTTCCATCGCCTACTGTTCATTATGTTAGTACAATGAACAGTTTTAATTGTTGGTGACCTATGTCGTTATAATACTCCAAATGAAAACCACTTCTAAAGAAAAGAAAAGTGACCTTTTAGAAGCATGAGATCATAAAAGATTTAAAATAAAACCAACTTCAAAAAAGTAAGTCCTAACAGTTTGGGATGATCTTTCATAGAAGTCTATTATCCAAACAAATCAGATAAAATACCCTGTTCGTTAGCACAATCATTTATTTGCAAGACTGTATTCTAGAAGAGATGACTGAATAACAATCTTAATGATGATGTCAGGGATTGGTTATTCCCTCTCAAAGGGATATTCATTACTAAAATTTATATATAATTTGTCATTCCTAGGCTTGAACTCAGCCTCTTTGTCCTCAAGAATAGCATTCTACCACTTGAGCCACAGGGCCACTTTGGCTTTTTTCTGAGTAGTTATTGGAGATAAGAGTCTCACAGACTTTCCTGTTCAGGCTGTCTTTGAAGCATGATCCTCAGATCTCAGCCTCCTGAGTAACTACAATTATAGGTATGAGTCACCTGTGCCTGGCTAATTTTATATCTTGTCACAGAAAATCTGAATATAATCTTATATGTTCCATGTTAAAGGGTTAGTTGGTTCCTAGGAAAATAATTTATAATGCTTCCTTCCCCTTTTGATCAACAGAGTGTGACTGTTTACTTTGGTAGAACTCATAATTTGTTTAATGCATTTTGGAACTGTAAAATTGTCATTTTTAATAAGTTTTTATTGTGAAAATACCATACCGAGGGGTTACAATCACATGAGTAAGGTAATGAGTATATTGCTTATCAAGCATTGTTGCCTCCTACTTTGTGCGGTCACATGTCACATAGTCAAGAGTAATTACCTTTATTGATGATAAAAGTATACTATTTAAAAGATATGGCATCAATATTGAGCCCCCTTGTTGTAATGAGAAATTCACAGGAAAAAATTAAAAATATAAAGGTATTTCAATGGTTATTAGACTGTTCATTTAAACAAATAAATACATAAAAATGGTTGGCTCCCATGGCAGCGTTGAGTGCAGCATCTGTTACAAGGGGTCAGTTAAGGCCTTAATGCCCCACAACTGTGACAGACCTGCTGATTAAAATACAGCAGCCACTGTCCCAGTTGTACATTCTAGTCATGGTGGTCCAACCCTGAGAAACTCCATCTGCTGGTGCCTGTCCTCTCCCAAGCCAAAATACAAGCCATCCACTGTGCAAGAACTTGTTCTGATAAAACCTGTTCCCATGTCATCTCCACCTGCCACACTGACATTCGGAAAATGCCATTGTGTTTCAAACCAAAGTGTAAATGTACTTAAATATCCCTTTGCCTCTTATAAATCACTGTAACACAGCAAAGCATTTAGGAACAAAGTGATTAGTACAGAGAAAACTATCTTCAACCCTGTCACTTTGGAAGACACCAAAGGTACAATATACCTCAGTTTCTTTAATATTTTTACTACAATGGTATCCTCCAATTTAATGATCTCTCTTTTCCCAGAACTCCGGGAAAGGAGTTTCGCACTCACTAAATACTTAGCTAAATACTTACTTACATGCCTACTTTTGTTTGATTGAATAAGTCTCATAAATATGAGAATAGGGTGGTTATGAATACATCTCATAACCATCTTCACAACAGAACTGGTGTCCAATTCCCACTGCATCTATAGCATTAAAGGACAGTGTGCTTGATGCCTGGTGTCTTCTCAACGAATGATTGCTGTTAGAAGTGCCTTTTGAGGGCGATAGCCTGATAAATGCAGCTCTTTTGGAAATTCTGTAACTTAACCCCCTTGACCAGGATCCATTCATTCATCAAAACAGCTGTTCAACTTTTCCAGCTATGTGTGCAACATGAGCAAAGGGATCTTCCTCCATGTCTGATCTACCCTGCTGGCTTCCATGGGTATTTAGGGCACCCCATATTCTAGCAGCTGCTACAATCAGCAGAAAATGAAACACAGCCTGGAACCATCAAAAACTAAATGACATCAGGCACAGGGGAGCAGAACAGTTGCTCTGCTGTTGGCTGGGCCTGTTCCACTACTGGCCTTCCTGTGTTACTTCTAACAGTACATAACAGAAATGTGTACCCTTCAGCACCTCTTCTCAGAAGAAGAAGATCTCAACAGGGATCCTAGGTGGGCTCATATGAGAATCTACCCACTAGTCTACAGACAAATAACCAATACGAACAATCTGTCCTACAATTCTATTGAAAAATAAAGGGAATGATGAAAATGAAATATACAACTTGTAGGTGGGAATAGGAGGGAAAACTGGGAGAAAGCAAGGGAAGAGATGATATTGTCCAAAAAGAAATGTACTCTTTACTTGACATGTAACTGCAAAGCCTCTATACATCATCTTTATAATAATAATAAATATAAAAAAATAGAGAGGGCCAGGAGCTGGTGGCTCACGCCTATAATCTACTAAAGAGGCTGAGATCTGAGGATCATGGTTTAAAGCCATCCATGGCAGGAAAGTCCATGAGACTCTTATCTCCAATAAACTACTCAGAAAAAGTCAGAAGTAGCTCTGTGGCTCAAGTGGTAGATGACTAGCCTTGAGCACCAAGAGGCCCAAAATCAGTGCCTACGCCCAGAGTTCAAGCCCTAGGACCAGCAAATAAACAAATAAATAAATAAGATACGTTTGGTGAGGTACATTGTATGCACATATGGAAACATTACAAGGAAACCCATTTGTAAAACTAATATATGGTAATATAAGTGGGAAATAATTAAACTGTTATATGTCAGGACTTCGAAGAAAGCAAGAGGATTAAGAGGATTATGAGTTTCAGGCTAACCTGGGATATAAGAGCAAGACCTTCACAGAAAACAACAACAAAAAAACACAGACAGACAGACAGACAAGAAAGAAGGAAGGAAGGGAGGGAGGGAGGGAGGGAGGGAGGGAGGGAAGAAATAATAAATGCTATCTGAACAACACTCATTACCAAACCTTGAATGATGAATGGGTAGTTTTTCCATACAATTTACAAGCAAGTTTTTCCAGACTTTTATTAATTTACAATATATTTTGCTGATACTTCAAATATTAACTATAGCATGATAACTGATGTTTCTAATGATGAACTTCAGTAACAAAAAGAGGTTATATTTTATAAATCTTATACATAAAATGAAATCACCTTCAACCATATTTAATATAATAAGCCCATATTTGCCAACTAGTTTAGAAACAGTTATCACTAACCCAAGAAAAGGAACAATGAATTTTGATCTTACTGAATCAAGGGCCAAAGGCTTGATCTTCAACAACAAAGGAAGTTTATGGTTTACTTCCTGTTCTAAAGCCTAGTTCCTGGAACATTTTGATGGTAATTCAGAGACTATGCTATAGGAAAATCAAGTGAATATTCTCTTTCTGACATCTGTCTTAAGTGCTTCTCAATGGAAAATAATTGATCATGCTGAATTTAAAAAAATAATAATAACCATGTTTCAGTTGATGATTCTTAGCCTTTGGATGTGCCTGTTTATTGTGGAATAACTTTTCTACCAAAGGAAAATAAGAATCAGTCCCAAACTCCATCTATAGGCGATTACAGTAAAGTGATCTATCTGAAGAACAAAACATGATTTAAAACTCAGCAATAGTATCAATTAGTTGAACTTTGGAAAGCAGTATGGATGTTCCTCAAAAGATTCCACATAAAGCTCGGCATTTATCCAAATGATCACACATAAGACCATACTAAAGCTACTAGCTTGAACACAATTGCTTCACTTGAGGAGTTATGGCTTAAGTAGTAGAGCACTACACTTGAGCAAAAGCAGCTCAGGGACAGCACCCAGGCCCTGAAGCCCAGCACTGGCAGAAAGAAAGAAAAGAAAAAAAAAGAAAAGAAAAGAAAAGAAAAGGAAAGGAAAGGAAAGGAAAAGAAAAGAAAGAAAGAGAGAGAGAAAGAAAGAAAGAGGGAGGGAGGGAGGGAGGGAGGGAGGGAGGGAGGGAGAAGGAAGGAAGGAAGGAAGGAAGGGAGAAAAAACACTTAAATTGGACAAAATGATAATAGTTGTTTCAAGATAGCTAGATTACTAATGTTAAGATTCTTGGATTTGGGTTTCCCATAAAAAATGGAAATGAGAAACTTCACCTATTTTCTATGGAAAAAGTAATTCTTTAGCATTCCCAGTTATAAATAGATGCCAGCATGGTGACTCAGCGGAGCTGCTCTTCTATGTTTGTTATCTTAAGTAAGTTGACCTTTTTAGGCCTACATCTTTCTCATCTGTAAAAATGAGGGAAGCAAAGTAAATGGTCTCCCAGATCATGTTAAGCTCTGAAATACTAAAAGTCTACTGATGCTAAAACAACTATTTAGAAGCAGCAAACTATCTTTCCATTAATGGTTTCAGTCTAAGCACTGGACATGACTCCTTGTTTCAAAGGAAGAATGGCTTATCTACTAGGCTTTGTTTGAAGAGGCATAATTAGTGTTAGCCTCAAGGTTCCCACGCATACTCTTCCCTGCATGGCCACCAGAGGCAATAAATTGAGTCTGTTTTAAACAGGGGATACTTTAATCTCTAATATCTCACATGGTCCTAATAAATGATAAGACTACATATATTAGGCTTTATCTCATATAAATAAAATCAGAATATCTGACTATTAAAAAAGGAAATGCTGATTAAAAAGGTGTGTAGTAGGAAAACTTATTATTACTGTTAGGTTTTCTGGACAGGAATTTACAATTGCTATTACTTTGAATGTTAAAAGAACACAGATGTGTGTGTGTGTGTGTGTGTGTGTGTGTGTGTAAAATTAAGCATTATATTCAGAGACATTTGATACATAAGGTGATACTAGGAAAAAAAGATGAACCAAAAATTTAAATCTCTATGGTTAAAAATATATAATAAATATATATATTAGGCTCTTCAAACTCCAAAATTTAAGAAAAAAACTTTATTTGTTCAAGTTACATGGGCATATTCTATTATACATATAGTTTGTTCTCTTCTATTTTTTAACTCTCTGATTACAGTGTCTTTCTGTGCAATGTCTTTCACAAACTTTAGGGAAACTGACAATTCAAAGTCAGACAGTATGTGCTAGGTGCTGTGGCTCATTCCTATAGTCCCAAATATACATGAGATTAATAAGTGTCTAGAAGATGAAATCAGAGGTTTAGGTGTAGTAAATTTGACATTCTTCAAAATCTGAGTTCTTTCCCTTCTCTCTGAGGTGAAGAATGCTCTTCGCACTGATAAACTACACTGATTATGACATCTCTGCTCTCAGATGTCACCCATGTTAGCCCATACTTTGACTAAAGTACTCCTCAAAATACAAGAATTTTATTAGAACTCTGATCTGCTTATGAGCCCCAAATTTTTGCCTCCTTGGTTTCCACTTTTTGAAATCTCTAGTGGTGTCCTATATGCCATAGAACAAAGTTGAAACAATATAGCATTTTTGGTTTTTTTTTAAAGCTGATATCAGAGTTGGAATTCAGGTTCCTCCTGCACTTACTTGGCTGGCAGGGTGCCGCTTTGGCTTTTGCTGGTTAATTGGAGATAAAGTCTCCAGTTAACTTTTCTGCCTGGACCTTTCTGCCTGGCTAAAAATGAGACATAAGACCCTTCATGTCTTGGCCTCCTGAATAGGTAAGGTTCGCAGGCATAAGTCATTGACCTCTGACTCAAAACACCACATCTTTAAACCAGTTTTGTAATATTCCTGCTTCCTATCTTCTTCCTGACACACTCTTATCAGTATCTCCAGAAATCTCAACATCTCAAGCAGTTTTGAACAAAGAGAATTCCTGTCATAAATTCCTCTTGCCTATCTCAGCAACTAGATGGCCTCTGAGATTCAATGGAGACGTGATTTCATTCAGGAGCCTTTGGATAGGCCTGGAGATAAGAGATTGCACTGGCAAGTCTTACAACATTTTTACCTTCCACCTTGGTACCCTCAGTACAGATAGATACCCTTAGAAACTAAACACTATAATTACAAGCAGCTTTATCACATCAAAGCCTCAGCGAAGACCATAATTTAAAAAAAACAACATTTTTCAACAAACTATAAAGTTTAGCATTGCCTATACTTATTTGAGCATGTTTTTGCAACCCACTCGCAGCCATCTTTAAAAAAAAGAATGAACAACCAAAAGAAAACCACATATTACTCCACTGGAAACATGAAAATAAACATCTAGCCCTGTTCAATAAATGTTTCATTATATTTTACTTTTTCTCAGTAAACTATGAGTCAGTCCTATTCCTTAATTTAGTAGAGACTATCAAAGAAGGAACTCAACAGAACTGTGAGCAAAGGAAATATATTTATTTTATTACATTTTAAAACAGATTAAGGAAACCAGAAGTTTTAATGAGATATAAATACATTTTCAGAATGAAAGTATTTCTCTTTAAATAAAATAATAAAACTGTACTGATCAATTAGAGAAAGAGAAATCCAAAGCACATCAGCAATTTCTCAATGAGAGGGAACTAAATACCTGGAACCCAGGCATTCACACCTGGTTATGTTTATGCATGTCTTAAAGGGTGAGGAAATATTCTAGCACGTAGATTCACAATCTCAGCACAACGACTACATGTGTTAGTGTGCTCACTGAATAGAGCTACAGTAATTCAAACACTCAGTTCTATAGATCAACCTTATGCTTTTATTTTTCTCATAGTGCCAATTCTCTTTTACGTACAAAAAAGAAAAAGAAAAAAAATTCCTGAGTTTCACTGACTTCTTGTCTAAAGTATTAGCTTTTTGAGTTATCTTCACTATTTGTGCTTGAGGTTATTTTTGCTGATCCTGAGCGAATTTCAAGTGTATCATACGCTCCCTCATATTTCAATGTGTATGTTTTCTTACTCAAGTATAGTAGACACACAACATAAACTAAAGAATGCTTGACCTATTGCATCAAAACTAGGGTTGGATGTTAAAAGCAACCTTGATTTCCCTACCTTAGTATTTAAAACTGACTCCAATCTGCCCTTAGTGCTAGTCCATTCTTTATATTTACAAAACCTGCAGCTAGCCATGCTACAAAGGTATTCCAGAGAAGTCATCCAAGAAGACACTTTAAGGCTGAAATTACATGAAAATACAAGGAAACCTATTGGAATGGTTCCAACAAAGGGGAAAGGAAAGTTATAGAAGAGATGGATTTGATCTGGACTGTGGGATACATATATAGAAACATTACAGCAAAAGCCTGCGTCAAACTAATAATAGTAAAGAAATGAAAATATACAGACTTACCACCTGGCGAGTCTATACAGAAGAAAGTTGATCATGTGCATATGGAGATATGTTTGAGGATGCTAACCACTATTTAACTATAATATGGTTTATGATTTACAATTTAATGGTTGAATACATTCTCAACTGCTGCTATAATGTACTAACTCTACAGATTACAACTAAGTCTGTCAATAAGGACAGACCTCAAAATAATAAACTCATAAATGTCACCAAAAAAGGTAGATTACTTTTTAAACAAGTTTAACATGTTTAAAGGAAATAAAATACTTGGTTATTAAAAGCACCAAATTCAGTTGAGAAGAGCTGAAGGATGGTTTTATGCAGGTGATGATGAACACTGCACACGTCTAAGTCTTCAATGCATTTTTTTCTTGAAAAAAAAAGCAAACATGAGGAAACATTAAAACTTTGAAAGCCAAATGCGTTCCTATCTTATTCTAATTATACATTATTTGCATATTTGTGTATTTTCTCTCCATCTGACATCTATCAAAATAAAAACATATAAGATATAGCTTGACAGAAATGATTTTAGTGACTTTTAGCCTATTTTCCTGATTTTCCTTGAAGTTCCTTTTCAATCCATTTCTTTGGGGGGGAGGTGAGGGAGTACTGGTACCCTGGCTTGAATTTTATATCTCATACTTTTGTTTGGCCTTCCTGGTCATGCTGGACCTCCATTACTGGAGGTCCTCTATATCACTCCTCTAGTCCAACATTTTGCTGGTTAACAGAATGAATATGGAGATGCATAGACTTTTCTACCCTAGCTAGTTTCAAAGATCCTCCAGTCTCAGTCTCCTAAGAAGTTAGGATTACCAGCATGTCCAGTTTTCTTGTGTCCATCAATTGTTCTCTGTGCTTATGTACTCAATCCTTCATGTATCAAGCAACAACCAACTTCTCAGTTCAAGTTAATCTTTAACTAATACAATTTTTTTCTTGAACTTCTCTTTAAACATAGGCTTTAATTTCCCTGTCAGCCCATTAGTGAATGATAGCATGGTTATCTTTTCCTTTTTAATAAACAGATCCCTGTGGCATATACACATGACAAAAACAACAACAACAACAAAGTCACTTTGTTTCTTTAAGTATTTTTTAAAATGTCTTTGTCCTGTTTTCTAGCTTACCATGTTTCTGAGAAAAAGAATTGCTGTCATCTTTGGTCTCTGCTTATTGTCAAAATTTTCTCCTTATCACTGACATTGAAAAATCTGATTTTGATTCACTTGAGTGTGGTTTTCCTCACTTTTCTTGTAGGCTCTTAGGGCTAACTAGATACGTAAACTTACTGTTAACTTTGGATTTGGAAACTTTTTAGCAATATTTCTTTGAATATTTTTTTTCATTCCCCACCCTTTTTTGGAAGGCAATGACACCAGTGTTTTCATGCTGCTGTTTGTCATGATCGTGATGCTAATGATGGTTTTGTTAGTGAAGTCACAAACCAAGTCTATGTATTCTTTGTGGTATGTGTCTCCTCAAGCCAACAACTGTGGAAGATTTCTTTCTCCATTTGGAAGCACAGGGTCTTCCGGTCTTCGCACACAATGGGGTATGTGTGCAGGAGTTCATGAGCCCCAAAATGTAGCACCTTAGAAACTGAAGAACGCAAAAACACCGCTTACCCTCCTAGCACAAACTAGGGAAAGTCACTCCGACCTACTTCCCTTTGAAGAGTCTGGTGTGAAGTGTCTGGCCTAGAGCAAAGGAATGTCATGGGGATGCTAAGAAGAATCGTAATCAACAACAATTGCCAAGTCACTGCAGTTCATTGCTACTGGATCATCCCCTTTCTTTTCCAATCACATTTTTGCATGACTACCCACATACAAAGATAGAGATTTCCCTATTTCTTTGATTCTTCGGTTGTAAAGACCCTCAAGGTCATGTAAGATTTATATTAAATTAAGTGTTCATATTTTTCTCTTGTTGCAGGCCATAAACCTTGCTACAGGCTAGAAAAGAACAGTGGTTCACATTTGTAATGCCAGCTACTTGGAAATCTAAGATGGAAGAAAGATTCACAGCTCAAGGCTAATCCAAGGGCCAAGTATTAACAAGACCCCATCTCATTTAATAAGCTGAGAACGGTGGCTAGGCCTGTGGTTCAACCTATGCTGGAAGTCATCACTAAAAGGAACCAAGATCAGTCTTGGGCAAAACTCAATAGCCTACCTAAAAAAACAACGAAAGCAAGAATGAGTTAGATTGGCTCAAGTGGTAGAATGCTTGCCTAGGAACCACAACTCTCCAAGTTCAAATCCTAGTACCCCATTCCTCTCCCCAAAATGAATGCTTCCTACCTTCACTTTTCATTTCCTTTTTAGTGCTAGGAATTGAATCCAGGGTCTGACACGTACAAGGCAAGTGATGTGCTCTACTGCCAAACTACATCCTCAGTTTTCCCTCCACCCCACACTTTCAGCAAGCACCATGCTGCAGAGAACTCTGCCTTAGCCTTTACTTCTGGCTTTGTGCAGAGCCTCAAGTTCAGCCAAGCTGAGAGCTAGGGGAGCTCTCAGGTATTTTCCTATGCGTGTTCACAACTCTACTCAATCATTCTTCTAAGTTCCCAGAGACAGACAGAGGGCTCTTCAAAATTCCCTGTGAACATCTCATTCCCCGGCTTTTCCTTTGTAAGTTTGTTGGTTAGACTATTATTTGTACCAACTAGTTATCCATCACTAAGGCAACAAGAATGCTAAACAATTGTTAGTTTAGGACACGTTTTCCTACTCTCATCAAAAAAAACCTGTTTGCGTGAGAAGAGCACTGAGTTAGGTCAAATAACACTCCTGTGAATAAGAGCTTCAATAGAACTGCAGGACAGGTCAAATAATGGCATTTCTGAAGAAATAAAGTTTCAAAAGACAACACCAAATGCCTCCTACCTTGGGCTGCCAGGAGATGGTTTTCCCTATAATTTCAGGCTACTGGTTCCCATGGCTACGTGTGCACAGAGGAGTCTGGGGTAGGGAGAGGGGTGTAATAGAGTAAGTTAAATGTCACCAAATTTGCTCTTCTTTCTGAAATTATAGCAATCTTCCTTGAATAAATGCTTCTCAATTGCTGCAAGCTTTTGGTTAATTTATGTAATTCTGAAGAAGTTGTTTGGGACCATTTTTGAAAGTGCTGCTTTTATGGAAAAAAGTACTTTCAAAGGTCCTCAAAGCCACCATTCCTGAAGATGTCATTTCAAATATGCACATTTTAGTATTTGAGGTCACCTTCCAGACACTAATTCACCTTACCAGGTCTTTCCTTAGCTGCCTTTGTTCTGTTTCATTTTGGAGTATTTCTCATTCTGTATTTTCTATTTCACTCATTCTTATTTGTTTACTATCTTATGTGAGGTTAATTCTATTCAGAAAAATTCCACCACATTTTTCATTATCATGCTTATCTCCAGAAGTTTTATTTGATTTTGAAAATGTTCACATTTCTTTTTAATGCTTTTTTTCCTCTAGCATCTAAAACATGAGAACAAAGTCAAATATAAATTATTTTAACATACTCATGCACCAATTATTTTCTTTCTGTCACTACAATATCAGTTTTGATTGATTTTTCTCTCCATAATATGTGTGTGTTTAACTCTCTTTTCATGGCTGAAGTCAATGCTACATTATGAGTTCTACCTTGGTGGATATTAATCCTGATTATTTCTTGGATTTGAGGTTATTTATAATTCCATTTAGATTTCGTTTTCAAGCTTTGTTCAGAAGACATGAAACTACACTTTTGAATAGCTTTAGTTGGTTTGCCCACTAAGAAAGCCAGATTCTCCTTTGGTGCCCTCATGGATGCCTACAGAATTCTAAAGTTTTCACAGCAGCTGCTGAAAACAACACTGTAAATGGGATGAGGGCAATGTTCCCTCTAAAACCAGACTTTCATAACTTGACTTCAGGCAACTTTCTCAGGTGAATGCAAAGGTTCATATTCAATATAATCTGAGGAGACGGCTGTGGAGATCGCTAGAGCTCTCTCCTGCAGATCTCTGCTCACTCCCACCCTTCCTCCCTGTGCACTCCAGCAGTCTCGGCTCCTCCTGACTCCATCACTCATCTCCATGACTGCTCCAATTCTGCCTGGGTCTCTTGAACTATATCATGGTCTTCTCACTTCATTCAGGAAAAGACTCACCTTTTCCCACCTGTGAGGAATCAGTGCCTGATAGCCACTGTCATTCCCTTGCAGCCATTGTTTAACACACTTTGCCCATTTCTTTGATGTTCAGAGGAGACGGATAAAGTCTACACTTAATTAATTCCTCAAAACTGGAAACAGAAGCTCTTGAAAATATGGCCAATAGATTGTTTAGCTAGAATATGCTACCAGCTAATAATGAGAGAACATAACAACAGTAAAGAATAGCTAATAGAAACTCTGTGTAACCTAAGTTATTCTCTATACAGAGAAACTTCCCCAACATGTGATCTCAGAAAATGAAGCCTAAATGTGCATGTAATTACAGTAAATTCTGATTTATACTAATAATAGAAAAAGATACATATTTCTTGTATAGAACTATTTTCTATGGAAAATATGCAGGCACATTACAAAGCATACTCCTGGGTCAATAGGTACTAGTCTGATGCACTCCCTTTGAGCAATTTTGCAGCTCTTCAGAAATAATAGTTAACTGAAAAATATACCAATTATGACCTAATATTAGAGTGTGGGCTTTATATTTATTCTTGTTTTGGATTTTTGAGACAGGGTCTCACTATGTAGCCAGGCTGGCCTCAAACTCCTACCTTAGCCTCCCAAAAACTGGGATTATAGGTCTGTGCCACCACACTCAGCTTCTGTTACTGCTTCAGCTGACATCCTAGCAAATCCCATTACAAGTCATGTCAACATTTCTTCCCTCCCTCCGAACTGTGACTTGAACTCAAAAGCTTGGGTGCTTTCCCTTAGCTTTTTCACTCAAGGCTAGCTTTCTACCCCTTGAGCCACTGCTTCTTCCCTTTTGGCTTTTGAGCTTTGAGGACTTTCTTGCCTGGGCTGGCTTCCATAACAATCCTCAGATTCACTCTCCCTCAGGCATAGCCACCGCTGCCTGCAATGTAACATTTCTTTACCTCAGATAAGTCTTTGCTGGATGACTTTGGACATTATAAATTATAACATCTCAGTCCTATGAGATACGAGAATATGCGACACTAAAATATGCCTATTTTACATGGGAATTATTTTGAACTGATTATTTTGAGAAACAGCAGACACTGGAGTAATTAGAACAACACTTTAGAAAATCCTTTTGCTAAGGAAAACCAGTGTTCATAAAGGAAATAGCTATGCTAAAGAGGCATGTCCCTCAATGAACCTGGACTGCAGGTCCACAAATTAGAAGGAATTCTTATCACTGGAGAAGGCAGTAGCCTAAATCTACCTAAACTTGGTTGTTCTTTACCCAGCATTTCCTGCACGTGCTCCCTATGTCTTGCCATGTTCACTATTTTCTTCCTTTGTTGGAAACATGTAAGCCTCAATTGTAAGCCATCTCTTTCATATTTACTTATTTTTCTCTCTGGATATCTCCCATGCATATATTCAGGACATGTAAATAAACTTGATTTTTCTTGTTACTCTATCTTGGTTTTAAAGGCCCCATCTAAAATCTCAGGCGGGTAGTAGGAAAATCACCATTTTCCTCCCTGTGAATTCCCTCATATTTCGGCAAAATAGTTTGTATATGTTCACTTTTAAAATTTAAAGGACAGAATTAGTTATATTTGTGAAAGACATCTTTGAATGTAGTAAGCAATGAAAATTGAAAAAATGAGAAGAAAGCCAAGGGATAGAAAAATGGAGTACGCCAATATCCTGTTGCTAACTTGTTGGCCAACAGTGTGTCTTTGGCTTTTCATTAAATTACAGATTATACAATTGGCTTAAGCTCATTACTTTAAATAAAAACAAAAAAAAACATAAACTGAAAAATTAAAACCAGAACACAAAGGAAACATTAGAAACAGAAAATGATAACAAAGATGGTGAAATTAAGATCAAACTTTTATGTCATAACAATAATTGCTTATTGAACGAAAGCAGCCAGCAAAAGGTAAAAGAATTTTGACCTGAATTAAAAACTAAAACTTAATTATATATTTACACTAAGGCTCATTTAGGATAGACACTCAAAAATGTTGAAAGTTGGCACACTTTGGAAATAATCACTCTGTAAGATGAGAAAAGAAAATAATAGAAAATATAAAAATTTGAAAAAGGTCATTCTTTCTGATGGAGGCATAGAATTCCATTGTGTATATATACCACATTTTCTTGATCCATTCATCTACTGAGGGGCATCTGGGTTGGT